>NW_007360986.1:1369035-1451061 GCF_000409485.1 Glarea lozoyensis ATCC 20868
GGGNGGGGAGGGGGGGTGTTGGACATGTGTTTTTCGAATCTATCCGAGAATCTATGGATTTTTACATCTAAGGTCAGTTCGAGGGTTGTAATTAATGCTAATATTTACATTATGCATCAGCTTAAAAAGTGGTCAGTAGTAAACATTAAAATCTCTTTTATCTAGGTATATGTTCCGTGCCTATTGTATTGGTCTGGTACCTGCGAGATAGGTAATAACAAGCCAAAAAAAAGGTGATGAAGAAATGAAATGAGGGAAATAATGGTTCTTCTTATCGTATTAATCTTTCTGAGGGAATAAAGATTCGGAAAGTAGGTAGCGAGTATAAGGTCTGTCCGAGGTTTTGTTTCGAAACTGTATCTGGCTGAGGTCGTGATCGTGATCCTGAATGTCCCAGGACGGATCCTACCTCGGAACGGACCGGAGGCAGCGTTCTAAACCCACTGTTTTAAAATGACGAGACGACGATATTCTCAAAACTCGAGGACTTGACATGTGCTCAGGTATGCATCGAATCGAATCATCCCATCCGGACCTTTTTCATGTGAAGAAATACATGGGTCGGTGCAGGTACCCATACGTGGACCACAATATCAGAGTTTCATGCCCGAGGCGGCGTTGGAGATCTGATATGCCGCGTTGAGAGACCCGCAAAATAATGGAAGTGTTCTAGAAAAGTCTGGATGAGTAGTGCCGGGGGTGGTGTATGCTTGTGTTTTCGTTTTCGTGACGCTTGGTAGATGCGAAGATTATCCATTCTAGTCGTTGAATATCTGGAATATACTTTGAATTGAAGTGGGATATGAACTTGATATCTCTATATCTTCAGCTCTTGAATGCGTATCTTTAAGCCTCACGTCGTGTGCTGTACCTGACTTATAAATCATCTTACCAGAATATTGAGTTCCAAAAAGCAAAATCCAATGAAAGATTATCATGAAATGCCAACCTATCATTCCTCCTACGTGCCAATATTCATCCTGCAAGGATCATATAAATACACGGCGCCTCACCGCAGCCCAGATCGTGGCGTTAGATTGGATGGGTTTCTTCATCCCGGTACTTTTCCTTATCTGAAGAATTGTTTTCGATAAGGATTTCTTGGGAGGGATGACGCAAGATTGATGGTGCCGATTGCGGATGTGAATAGACGGTACTGTAGATTGTATTGATTGTGATGAAATAGGGGGGGAGAGATGGGCCATGAGTGTGAGAAAATGTTTGTGGATGAGGAAATAGATACGTGGATATTGCAGGTATTTGAGAAGGCTATGATGACAGTCAGCGTGCGAAAGGTACGCAAACGAGTACCGACGCTTACAGGTGGACAAATACGAACACTGCCACAAGCACAATATACAATTATGATAAACGAGCTGCAATTCAATATCTAACCACGCATTTCGTGCATTATTTCTTCCCAAAAGAATCTGTTGGGCTCCCCTTGGCCTCTTCTCAGCTGTCAATGTCTCCCACGTCGCATCGCATCAGCCTCTACGCACCACAACAGCAATCTTCACATGGACATGGTGGCTCCTGCAGGGGATCACCAAGATCCACCGAACCCGATTCAATGGACATGAAGTCGCAAATCCACCGACACGACATCCGAGGCAGAGCGGGAAGCAGGTCAGCAATACTCCCACGTTGCTTTTCATGGGCAAAGATGACTGTACACGCGGCTTTCCCGGTGTCAAACACCGATGGGGAGGTTTGTTTATGAACAGCTGAATCCCATGGATTATCCAGAGTTTGTCTTTCGTGTTGGATTATTGATACTTCCATAATCCATGA
Organism: Glarea lozoyensis ATCC 20868; assembly: GCF_000409485.1. Classification (NCBI taxonomy): domain Eukaryota; kingdom Fungi; phylum Ascomycota; class Leotiomycetes; order Helotiales; family Helotiaceae; genus Glarea; species Glarea lozoyensis. The sequence continues at coordinate 1,370,830 of NW_007360986.1, forward strand.
CCGAAGCGGCGAAAATTCAACTTACAGTATCCATATCCATCCATATCCATACCCCCACTACTCTTCTCCCGCCAATCCACCAGGCTGATTCGACGCGATTGTCTCCCGCGACTTAAGCTCTTCTTGGGCACATAAAAGTGGGATTCCGGTATCATTCTCGGTCGCTGGCGGTGACTGCCCTACGAGTCTGCCACTACAGTCGCAGCAACTTCCGAAACCTGTGCGGTCATGAGTGGAAGGGGTCGCGGTGGTCCTGTCAGAACGAAATCTTGAATCGATCGGCTTTTGCTTGACTCGTACCTACTTGACCATTTCACCACGCTTGTCAACGAAGATTATTTGCCTTGCGTCTGGATTATTCTCTTCATCTTCAAAACATCAATACAGGACAGTCTTGCATGCAGTAAATTTGCAACATGGTGGGGTTTAATCCTTTTGCAAGTGTGACTGGGAAATCAAGTGCAACCCTTTTCGAGATCCGGTATGATTCATCTTTCCAAACCAAAGAATCTTTCTAACCGCCGCAGACTTGACAGCGATATTATTGTCCTTCGTGGCGACGAAAATGACGCTTCCAGTCAACTACTCAAAGGCACCATCGTCCTCTGCCTTCCACAATCCCTCAAAGTCGAGGATGTACATCTGCGAATGACGGGACAACTCAAAGCAGGGTACGCCAGTTCTTTTTGGACGCCGCTGCTTGCCTTTACTAATTGTCTTCCCTTCAGGTGGACAGTCCAGCAGAGCATGACACCAGGGGTTTCAACGATTAAAACAGAAAAGACGACGGAGATATTCAGTCACAAGTGGGCGCCATTTGTGGGTGGGCATGGTCCTGGATCTTCATCCAAAGGAACATTGCTCCCAGCGGGCAACTACGAATGGCCGTTTGAATTGATGATACCAGGTTCGATGGCGGAGAGTGTGGAGGGCATGCGCGACTCACATATCGTGTACAAATTAAAGGCGACGGTTGCACGGGGGAAGTTGGCATATGATTTACACGCTTGGAAACCCGTACGAATCGTTCGAACCCTCGATCCATCGGCTTTGGAATTGGTGCACGCGATGACGGTCGAAAATGTCTGGCCGAACAAGATTGAATACCAACTTATCATTCCGCAAAAGGCGATTATCTTTGGAACGGCAATCGATATAGAAATGCGATTTACCTCGCTTTTGAAAGAGCTGAAGATAGGTAATATTAAATGCGAGCTGATCGAGACGCAAGAAGTTACGATTCCTGGAGCGACACCGCAGTTGGAAAAGTATCACAAGACGACGAGGAGTGTGGATACGTGGAATTTTAGTGTCAATGATGAAGAGCACTATCGTGATATTCTGGATGAAAATGGAGCGGATGGGTGGGTGCTGAAGGAGAAGATGCCTCTACCGAAACGATTACGTTCGTGTGTGCAGGATGTGGATGTTCATGGTCTCAAGATTCGGCACAAGGTTAAGTTTAATATTGCACTGCTCAATCCGGATGGTCATACGTCAGAGGTACGATGATTCGATTTCTGAAGTGGACAATGCTAATTATATCAGCTTCGAGCAACCCTACCAGTCACCATTTTTATTTCACCTAATATGCCACTTACTTCAGATGGCGAGTTAGTGGATCAAACTCCTACGAGCTCTCAAATAACAAATGCGTCTCAACATGCTCCTCCACTCTACGGAGAACATGTCCTCGATCAATTATACGCCGATGTAGATCAATCTGGATTTATGACTCCTGCTCCACAGTCAGGAATGAATACACCATTCTTTGCTCAATCGAGAGCTGGTTCGACGGAGAATTTAGCATCCTTACTTACGGATACCCATGCTCATCCAGCTGGCGCCGTACCACCTGCTGCATTGTCTTCGAGACTTCAAAATTTGAATGCACATTCGCGGAATAACAGCTATCTACGACGAGGAGCAGGATCTTATTCTGGAGCCAACACACCACATTCTCACCCAAATTCTCTCCCTCATCACGAAATCGATGGATACTTTCCTAATGGCCATTCTGGAAATGCATCAGGTCACGCTAGTACACCCCTAAGTCGCCGCGTAAGTAATGAAGAAGACGAACACCACAGCAATCGAGCCTCAAACTTCACATCTGGAGCACACACCCCCGAACACCTCGACTACAACGACCTCGGCGACCTCTCAAAAGTCCCCTCCTACTCCACGGCCGTCAAAACCCCCGCCCGAGGCATGAGCTACAACGAAAACCTCCCCAACTATCTCGCAGCTGTCTCGGCGCCTCCAAGTCCGGAACACAGATACAGCACGCTCGCCACGCCGACGAATGAACGTCCACCGGAGATTCATGGCAGTAATAGTAATTCCCGAAATCCGATGTCGACGTTGGGGTTTACGCCGATTAGTCCGCCGCCGATGGCTTTTACTAATGATTCGGAGGAGAGGAGGAGGGTGCTTGTTATGCAGGGGAGGGATAGGCATTAAACTTGGGAGGGTTGTTAGAGGGAGGGAGCGTGTTTTGATACCCTGGGGGAGAATTTCGTGTGTTTTGTTTTGGGGAGGGGAATGTTTGAGAGATGAGGTTTTCTTCGAGGGTTGGAGTGAGAGACTTCTTTGCACAAGGGATTTCTTTTTTATATTGTATTCCAGGCGGTCTTATCTGGGGTTTGATGCATGGATTTGGAGTTCAAGGGTTGAGGGTTAGCATAGATGGGCGATGTCGCGGGACTGGAGTGTATTTGGGTTAGATGGAAAGCGGGGATTTTTCAAAGGAGTAGTTTAGAGAGTTGGATAGGAAGAGGTACAAGCTCTCTTTGCTAGGCCTGAAGGTTGAAGCGGACTAAAAAAGTTTTATTAAACTTGGAAGGTTTTAATTTATATTTGTTGCCACTCTATTTAATACACATCTGAGTCGATGTTGTTGTCATTCAAAAATCTCTTTCCTAAATTTGCCATTTGCAGCTGCGAAGGATATAGTCCGATATAAGTCTTCGAAACCGGGCTTATAAGGAGAATATATTAATAGAGGTAGATAGGGTAGATAAATAAAAGTTTAACGTGAAATAGAGGATTGAGGAGTTATGGAAAGTAAGATGTACCTTGAGATACTAAGTATTGATAAAGTAGATGGAAGGTTGGAAATTTGGGTATAGCTCTTTTTAGGTATCTAGGCAGGCTTTAGTATAAGGTATATACCTAGGTATGTTAAGACGAGAGAATATTTTCTAATAGGAGATATCTGTAATTAAGTCTTTTAGTTTATATCGTTATTGTTTTGGAAATAATATAGATGTTAGATATATAGTATTATATCTATATAAGTCGATATTTAGTATCTAGAGCGGAATTCTACCACATCATCACGCACAGACCACCCATCTCAACCTCACCTCCAAAAAAAAGTACACCACCACCACCTCCATCTTCTCTACTTCCAACCACCCAAAATGAAACGACTCATCCAATCCTCCGCGCTACCAAGCAGAAACTTCGTCTGTCACCATGTCCCTCTCCGCACCCTCCACACCTCCCCCCCAAACCCTGCAACCATCGCCTCCATCACCGCCTCCGGCCCACCACCTAAACCCCCCGCCCCGTCCGCAGACCATGTCGATGCGCGTGTGGCTCGCAGACGCAAACAAGCTGAGCTGCTGAAACGGGGAAGGGATATGCGGGCGGTCGAGGGGGGGAAGGGGGGGGGGACGGCGAAGACGAAGAGGTTCTGGAAGGATGTACATGTGAAAGAAGTCGAGGGTACGTTGAATTCCATGGGAGGGGGTGGGAAAGGGGAAGGGAAGGGAAGGGGGGATATGTGGAAGGGTGATACTAATGTGTGTATAGGCGGTCTACAAATCCATCTCGACACCCGTCCGCTTCGACGGCCGAATAAAGAAATCCTCACAATCCCAAAATCAAAACCACATCTCGCAACCGCCATCGCACTAGAATGGGACCTCCTCGTCTCAGCCCAACAAGCGCTCCGCCACCACCTCATCCCAATGACCTCCCTCGTCTCCCGCGCGCTCGACATCATCGACGACGACGCCTCCCCCAACCCAAGCATTCGAGATTCCATCATCACGTCCCTCCTCCGGTATCTAGACACAGATTCCCTGTTGTGCTGGGCGCCGGAACCAAAAGCCGATCCGCCAGGCTATGAAACGCATAAAGAAAGAGTGCGCAGTCTAAGGAGTATCCAGATGGAAGCCGCACAGCCTGTGATTCAGTACCTGACGGAACGGGTGTGGCCCGGTGTTAAGATCGTGCCGGCGCTGGGCGAGAGTATTTTTCCTAGGCCGCAGGAGGAGGGGACGAGGGCTGTTATTGCGGGGTGGATGGCCGGGCTGCCGGCGTGGGAGTTGGCGGGGTTGGAGAGGGGGGTGTTGGCGGGTAAGGGGGTGCTTGGGGCGAGCAGGTTGGTGGTGGAGTGGAGTGAGACGCTGAATTTGGGGACGCGGGAAGGGGGTGGGGGAAATGGGGTAAATGGGGAAGGGGAGGGGAATGGGAAGGGAAAGAGATGGGGTGTTGAAGAGGCGGCGAAAGCGGCGAGTTTGGAGGTTGATTGGCAGACGGGGATGTGGGGTGAGGTGGAGGATACGCATGATGTTGAGAAGGAGGATGTGAGGAGGCAGTTTGGGAGTGTGGTTTTGCTTGTTTCGGGCGTGAAGGCGTGATGTTTCCAGGTGGCGGGTGTGTAAGATCGGAGTGTACGATTTGTGAAATTAGATGGGATTCTTCGATCGCATGAGAAGTGTGTAATATACGTGTTTAAAGACCAACTGTTTACTTACTCCCGGACTCCTGTCTACAACGATAAACCGAGGCAGATGCAATTCGTGATGGGCGCAAATAAGCGAATGTTGAGAACATCAAAATTCCCTACAATCAAAACGACAATATCTTACCAAAATAAGTATCAAATCGCGTAAATCTTTTAGTAATAATAGATTATATACTAGGCTTTCTTCTAATTAAGTTTTTATTAAAATTCATTATGTGGTTGTTATAGAATACTCACTGAAAGTCGAGGTGTTCTATGTTTAACGCTCGAGCGCGTGTTACGAATCGCATTAGTCTCGAACTACTCAGCACGTACGTAGCTTATAAGTGGCCCTTTTCTTGACTTAATTCGGGACAAAAACTCAATTCGATAAGACGAACTACTCATCTTCGCTACTTCACAAGCTAAAAGGGGGAGATTATTAGGATATCTAAAAAATATATATATATATATATATATATATATAACGTGATAGCGTAATTATATACCGGATTCTGTCAGTAGGCGTAAGTTGTACTGGCTATTCCATGTAGAAACATAGTGTCAACATATCGAGATGGAGTATTTTACTAGCCCAGGGGTTTTTGTTTATGGGGGTCGGGACTTTACTGAATTTTTGTCTGATGTCTGTGAAGGTGGAGATTGTGTCGGATGGGGGTGTGTGGTGACGGGATTTGAAGGTGTTGTTTCTTGGAGAGAGGTGATGGGGAAGGGGGGTGGTTGGTGCAATGGTTATTGGGCATACTGGGGGGGTGATGACTTCTTTCGTGGGGGTTGAGGGGTTTTGGATGTGGGGGAAGGTTCTGTGGACAAGCATTAGAGCTGGCGAAGATGAAGGATATTGTCTATTTCCCTACTTCTCCCTACTTCTCCTGCTCCCTAGCAGAGATCCTGCGGATTCATTAGTAGCATCTCCATCTCGGCCCCACGTTTGCTTTCTGACGAGTTCTATCTATCTTGCTTCTCCCCTACTTTACGGGTTTCTTGCGCTGGGAACGAGGAACACATTGTCGTTCGGTGTAGCTCTTGTACGTGATCTTAGGTGGTGATTGTTCACGTGCGGAATGTCCGACGGTGATTTGTGGGGTGCGGTGGTGTATACTGCTATTAATGACTTTAAGTATCTGATTACGAATAGAGGTCGTGGTTTTGGATAAGATCGCGGTTTATAGATAAATCTACTTTCGACGCTATTTGTAGGCAGAGGTAAAGCGTTAATTGCTTGTAAGAGATGTTAGATTATTCGGAAAGACGGGCATAGAAGAGTTGTTAAGTGTTGTCTCTGACGAGTATACTGTTGTTGAATTTTGTAACGGGTCTATCGATATTCTCACCCACCGATTTCTTTCCAGCCAGGCCGTGTTAGCGTTCAGAAGTGTGTTCGTGTATATCACTACCTTGTCATTTTCTCTGACTGAAAACCTTGCTCCAGCCCTTCTTGCAGACCGGGTGAAAATAAGATAGGTGATCTTTTTCGTAAATCTCGAAAGAATCTTTCGGATAGCTACTAGTCTCATTAATGCTATTAATTTCTAAGCCATCAATGGTTTGCTCGGGAAACGCTCTTTAGCATGGGTTCTGAATACTGGGTTTGGATCTTGCCTCCCTCACCGTACTTCTGATAGACGTTGGCGCTTACTAACTCTTTCACTACTTGCTGAGATGGCATACAAACCTGATAATTCCTTTTGGGTTAGTTTAGTATAAGGTTTACTTCCATCTTGTAATTGCAAGTCAGCGTCTCCAACTGTCGATAGCACTTATGAGGTATTCCACGGTTGCATGTGCTTCGAGCTTGGCTGGTAAAGTAGGATTGGATCGCTGTGATGTAATTCTTAATTAGAAACGGAGATTTGGCAATCTTGACGAAGTTGACGGTAGGGTACATGAGTTGTCAGTACAACGCATAAATAATGTAGATATAGTATATACAGGTGCCTTATCACTAAGCATTGCAAATCGTGGCTGACCATCGTATATAACCGACATATGTAACAACATCCCACTGAGTGAGCCAAAATCAGGGCATTTAGTCGTCTCTAGAATTCAAAGGAGACTGCAGCAGACAGGTTGGTAGTTCAACTAGCATATACTAATAAAATCTAGAAAACGATTTAGGTGACAAACGTGGTAGGTAGAATGCCTAAACTGATAATCACTGGACAAGGCTCTTCTAGGATAGTAAGGTTATATATTTTTGGGTAAACTCGAATTACTTTACTTATCTGTAGGTATAAGTAATGAGACCTATAAGACAGACTCGTTTCTAAGAACAAGCTTCTTGACTTACCGCGCGAAATGTAAGTTTTAAATTTGTGTAACCCACAAGGTTTGATTCTAGGACTAGCACAAGTGCTCGGAACTAGTGGGATTTGGAAGAATTAGACTTTTCGGTATAGTCCGCTGCAGTGCCATTGTCTTGTCGGGTTTAGTCGCAACGGTGTTTGGATGGAAGACTAATAATTCTATCAAGCTATATATCTAGTAGTATACCCCGACCTAAGAACTACGGTCCTTGGCCACTCTACTCTTAGGGAAATATGTAAATAGATAGGACTTATATTATATATATTTTAGCCACATTGTAAGCGCTAGTTCTTGAAAAAGCCCTACTTGTGAGTCGTTTTAAGAGGAATTAATATTTAATAACGTAGACTCGTAAAGCCAAAATCGGTCTATTTTCGGTTTAAGCGAGATATGGCGACTCTACAATAGAGACCCAAATTCGATAAATGTTTTCGAGCTCGGGAAGATGAAGAGTCCGATCCTAGTTATTTCTATATCCCAAGAGTTCGTATAAACTAATAGTCTACCCAAACCCCGCCCTACTATCTCGAGAGTGAAAACTACCTTGGCCGGATGGATTTAGGTAGGTGATTAGTCCAGCATTTATTTCCATACCGGTCTTTACTTTATGGAGGTATGTAATCAAATTCTTATCTTTATTGTGACCTCTTTCCATCTATGCTGTTTGTTTGAAAAAGGTACTGTCAAAGCCAGATCTGGCTATACCTAGCAGTAGTTTCAGGGGTTAGGGGTAGCCAAGCAAGCTACTTCCCCCCTTACGAATCTAACCTCCGGCCCTTCTTTTTGGGGGTAAGAGTTCTTTCTCAAATATCCTCCCACATAGCCTTTGTGGTTCTGTGACAGGTAATCGAGTAGTAGCGATAAAAGACTCCTAAAGATTTGTAATTTATGTCAATTGTGTGGGAATCTTAGAGAGATGTTCTTTAATGATCTGCAGGTAGATCTTAATCTGAAAATGTAAGGTAAAACGGCGGCACAGTATTTCCATTCGCTCAATAGTACGTTGCTGTTATACTGGCAGTGGTACAAAAACTTACCATATACCGTTTCTTTTTGTTGGTTTATTGGATTACGCGGTAAATTCCCGCGTAGGTTTGGAAAGCGAGACGCTACTATGTTTGAATTTGCTGCTTAGCACCAACTAAAGCAGGACATCTTGCAACGTGTAAAACAATCTTCGGCATCGTTGTTGGATTTCCTTCTCTCTAACCAATGTATGCACAGTTCCGAAATTATTCTTCGAAGATAAAACGAAACTGGATTTGCAGATTTGTAACAGCGGTCTGATGATTTGAAGTGAAACATGCCAAGTGCTGGTGATTTCCAGAGCCACATTGTAAATAACCTCAGGGTTACGCCGATTTCAGAATGAAATCAGCACACCGTTCTGCGACCATCACCGCAGGAGCCTGCAAATGAGTGGCCACAATCTGTGGAAGGACACTTGTATCCGCAATCCTAACATTCAGCGTCCCATATACTCTCAGCGTCTCGCTTACCACACCAGGCGCCCTTGCGTCGTCCTCGGCGGCCATTCTACAGCTACAAGCGTAGTGATATGTGGTTCTGATCCTTCCACGAATCAGCTTGTCCATCTCCTCCGTATTCCCGTTCTTTCTGTCGAGGTCTTGCTTCTCCTCTGGGTACGTCAGGTTCCGCAGCAATGGAAAACCGGCAGCTGTCATCCTTCCTCCGATTGCGAGTGACAAGCGGATGGCTGTTCGTGCAATTATATAGTCTTTTGGGTCCGAGAGAAGTCCGAAGTCGACTTTAGGATGGTCGTGATGGTTTGAACTGGCAAGCCGTACTGTGCCTCGAGATTTGGGCTGCAGTAGAGTAGCCAGGATGGAGAAGACTCCAATCTTGGAGAATAACTTATAATGCTCTTCTAGATTGTCCATGGCGCTGGTAGCGAGTGGCATTAACTCAATATCAGGAATCTGAGTTTGCGGCTCAGACAATTTATCGACGTCGTGCGATATATCGTCTCGAAGCTCCGTTCCATTCTTCGTGAGGGAAGTGGAGCGGACAAAGAGAGAGATGGGCTGGATTGGAAATGCTAGTAATCCAGTGCCCCATAAGATGTACTTTAAAAACTCTTTACCGCCTTCAAGGATAGGTGATACGACTAATTTGGTAAGTGACTCCTTGATTGGGATTTCCCAGGCTATCGGTATAGCAGGGTGATCAGTCTATCAGTTTTTAGTCAGTAAAAAATTATGTGCAAAAGAAGGGTCTTTTGTTACCAATTCGGATCCGACCCCAGGCAAATCTTTCATGACTTCAATACCAAGTTCTTCTAGATGCTCAGCGGGCCCAATTCCACTATCAATCGAAAGTCAGATTTGTTTCAGAATAACGTGAGAATTTTAGCATCAAAGTAAAAGTATTACCTTAACATCAAAACTTGTGGAGTACCAATGGCACCTGCACAAATAATCACTTCTTTCTTAACCTTAGCCACGAAAACCTTTCCTGATTTACGATCTGTAGTAGTAAAGACTACCGACTTGGCACGAAGTTCTCCATCTTCTTTCGACCATTTAATTTTGGAAACAATAGCTTTTGTGCATATAGTTAGGTTATTCTCTCGCGCCAACGCGATTGAACGGGGAATAAATGCATCGAATGTAGAGACTCGCTCGCTATTTTCGTTCATTGTCACGTCGAAAGTTGCGAGACCTTCTGGTGAGGCTTCAGGGTCAGTGGCATCTGGGATGAGAGGAAATCCTAGTGTGACGGCCACGTCTGCGAATCTGAAAAGGGTTAGAAACTAGATGAGTTTGCAAGAATAAAGTAGGGAGGGTTTAACACGTACACCTGATAAACATTGTAGAGCCAAGTGAAATAAGTGAAAGTCCGCGTGATCCAAGGCCCTGACCACAACCGTTAATTTTGTATTTTGATCACCCCTTTCCTCATTCCGATGAATTCTCAACATACCCGTCGTTCCCCTAAAATGCGTCTTCGGCTGATTCAAATTTCTCTCCCCCTTCACAAAGAACGGAAGCACTTTCTCATAACTCCACTCAGGAAGACCCATAGCAGCCCACGCATCATAATCAGCCTTTGATCCTCTCGAATACACCATACTATTAATCCTCGACGCACCACCCAAGACTTCCCCACGGAAGAAAAGAGACTGCCGATTATCGCAATGTTTCATGGGGTCACATAGCCAACTTGAAGCTCCTCCGTCTGAACGGAGAATGTTGGATGAAGCGATGGGGATACGAGAAGCCCAGGTGTCTAGGGCGGGGCCGCGTTCTAGGAGGAGGACGGTCGTGGTTGGTGAGGCGGAGAGGAGAGAGGTTAGGACTGCACCTGCTGTTCCTCCTGGATGTCACGGGTCAATTTAGTTGAGATAGGGAGTGGAGGGATATAGCTAACCTCCAATTATGATGTAGTCGTACTCTCTCCCATGCACATCTTCGTGAGGTATCTCTGGATAAGCGCGCTGAAAAAGATTAAATGGCCACATCGTAAACTCCAGCGAGTGGTGGTTCAATAGTAAGTAGATTCTGGAATCAACTACGCCTAGAAATAAGCAATGTGAGAAATATTGATTATGAAAGAGAAGGATCCGAATATTGAGAAACCGCCCAGGACAAAAATGACGGTGTAGTTTCCAAGTTTCAACTCAAAAAGACCATCGAACGACTTTTTAAGTTCTAGCTCTAATTGGATCCCAACCACGCATGTGGATGCCTTTTAAACCATAAAGTCGGATGCGAGTTATTTGTACCGCTGCCAACCACTCGGAACGGCGGCGTAGTAATGTTGGTTGGCATGTTGTTGGTTACCCAGGTGCCTATCATCTTGTTGGTTCTCAGATTCATTTATCCGAGAGCCCACGTTCCAACTCAGCGCACACAACAGCGCTGCGAGGTATGGCGCAGGTAAATGCGGGCGATCTGGTGTTGGAATAAACGTTTTGTTGGATGGAACAGTGCATTTTTGCAGGAAAGGGCTGGGTTTTCTGGGGCTCGGCAATCGCGTTTTATTTTCTCAAGATCATTAACCATAGGATCACTGGAGCTCTGACCTTCATCGAATAAGGCAAAAATAGAAGGAATTGACGATACAGTTTTCTTGGTATAGTTAACGAGTATTCTCATACACTGGATAATAGTTGGGTAGGTACGACGATGTCTTCTTCGTGTTGATCACGCTAAAAGCAGAGAATATATTCTCGCGATTTGCATCTACTGTTGGTGAAACATCCGTCGGGAAGCGTGCAAATATCTATTCGGTTAAAGGCCTAGTAGGTGATATCTTTCAAGAAGAAATTGCAGGAGAGCATATGCAAAATAAACCAGCAGACAATATTGAGGGGGTGACAAAGACGTTTGTGGAGCAAGAACTTGGATCACAGAAACAGGCAGGTAGAGGTGGATAGTTATTAGTAACAGGTAAGTTAGTCATCTGTAATTTTGAAGTCCTAACAAATAGCAGTTTCTGGTAACAATAATACACGAGACGAGTTACGAAGTGTTATTGTAGATTATCTAACGGATAAAGTAAGTTTCTTCGAACTCGATTACTAACCTTCGCGAGGTAGAAAGTATAGTTAGATACTTTATAGCGTAGGTCTACTTTTCGCAAACAAAATTATCCCCACTTAAGATATAATATAGTCCTAAGGTAATCCCATAGTTGCAGTTGTTAAAGGATGCTAAGGCAGAAGGGGAGGCAAAGTATTCTGTATATTTAGATCTAAAATGCACGCGCAGCAGTAAATAGCTTATCGAGGTAAATTTCATTCTACCTCTTATAATTGCAAAGGCTTGAAAAAAGTCACTCTATGTATTTAGTAGAAATAGTGTGAAATGCACGTCTTGTATAATAGTTGTACGGACATAATATTGGCTCTAGCTCTCTCTATACTATAAACAACAGATCCGATCCTGAAAGAGGCGGAGGTTAGTCGATGCTATTAAGTTTTAGCGGGGTCGACTACTACTATAGGGACCTAAGCTTTAATTTAAATAAGTTAGTCGAGTTATTAATCTGTAAACTAACTTATAAAGCTTAGTATAGCTTCCTTTTTGTCTAAGCGAAACGTTCGTTATTACTCTCTACGGAGGTAGTTTCTGACTTAGTCGTACCCTCTAATTTTAGACACGTTGTCTTTTTAGCCTTAAGGCTACGCTAGTAACTAGTCCGTGCTGTGTAAAGAATAAAGTAGTTTAAAGAATTTAAATATCTACACTAATATAATTATTATCCGAGTTTATACTATTAGTCACTTGTCTAATTTGTAATGTTAGAGAATAAGTTCTTGTCCGATCACGCCCCCTGTCTAGTAACGTACCAGATGTTAATTCCTTTTAGAACTATTTTTAGCCGCTATAGCTCGACAAATTGCCTTGTGCTCTTTAAAATGGGCGACCTGGCAAGCCCGCCCACAGTACATTACCTCGTTGCACCTTCCGCACCGCATTAACTGCACAGAAACCTTTTTGCACGCCGCGCATTGGGCCCTCTTAATTCCACTTCCTGTCTCTACCGCCGCCAACAGATCCTCCGCTTTCTTTCTTGCCAATCTCAACACCCGCTGTTCACCCAAACTGACATGCGCCGCTGACCATGCGTTCCCTCCAGGAGAATAAAACCCCTCCGCCAGTTGCTCTCCTAGTTTTTCTAGTTGAGTTCCGAAACCATCGAGAAGACTAGAGATCGATTCTACCAGAAACCGCAAGACTTCCACTTCGTTTGAGTCGCTGATTCTCTCAGATGCAGCATCGCTTTGATGAGACATCATTACAGCAAGATCGGATTCGTTCAGCCGTTGAATACGGAGGTATCGAAGAACGCTACTTGGTAGCGGATCGGTGAGAGTAAGAGAGACGGTAGAGGTTGAATCGAGCCCAGCAGATACCCAGAGTTTGTGTTTTTGCTCAAAAAATGGCGCCATGGGATGCGTTGCAAGAACGAGATCATAGCTGTCGTTGGGATTACCGGGCACGACAAAGCCGTAGAGACGTAAAAGGCGATTGTTTGGAACAGGTCCGTAATTAATGAAAACCTGGAACAGTTCTAGGTCAGCGCACTGACTAGCAGCGTCAGAAAATAAGACGGACGTACTTGATCTCCAGCTTTGTAGTTTTTCCCGGCAAGAACAGAGAGGTCTCCAGACTTGACATCGTAAATATGACACTGCTCAACCTCGGATGAGTGGTTCAACATGTCTGCGAAGGCCGCCAAAAGTCGGATCGAATCTCCATCGCCTAGCTTGAAATCCATTGCACGACTCCACACGGTGCAGAGTGCCCACTTGTACTGAAAGATGTGTCAGTAGCCGATTAGCGATATCTTCTCTATGTTATGCACCTACATCTTCAATGGTGAACTTGTCGCGTGGGAAAAGTTCTTGATGTCGTCCAAATAGTCGCTCAACCAATTCCTTATAATCGACCTCGATCTGTTGATCCAACTGCTTCGTGATAGTGTAAAGTGAACTTCCTGCGGAAACTTCCAACTCGTCCTCCGCAAAGAAGATACTCGAAGTATAGCTCGCAGGCAGCGCTGCTACATGACTTCCCAGGCCATAATCTCCCGACCAGTGTGATCTGACAAAGAGAATATACGTAGCCAGGGTGTCATCAACAGACAAGAGCGGCTGTGCTGAGAGAAGGGCTGGCCCAATGATGGGATCAGCATAAGCATGTTTCACTGTCCAAAGAACACCATTTGGAATGGTCAAGATCTTTTCTCCTTTCTCGAATTGCCGCCGCGTTCTGACACCGCGCCCGGTATCTGAGAAGTCGGCAAGCTCCAAGTCATCCAAGCCTGACACTCCAGACCTTTTCAGCCAGCTCTCCATTGGATCGAATGAAAGTGAGAGGAAGCCTGCCCGCAAAAAGAAACTCTCGAAACACACACGAAATCGATTGGACAAAGTGTATCGGGTACAAATTGAATATTGAGTGCAAAGGTGACAGCGGCGATAGGAAATTGCTGTCTTGTAGTGGGTTTGACAAGAAGGGATTGCTCAGCGAGTGAACCGATATTTTATAGATCCTCACGCATCACGTGGTAGACATGAGGAAGTGTTACACCAGCAGTAGTCACGGGACAGTTCACTGGTTGCACCATGTTGGTTAGAGATATCCTTGCTGTCGTGACTATCCTCATCAACGTGGGGACGAATCACTACAATCGAATTGACTCTGTCAAGCATGACGACCTTTTGATGCTCACTTTCCCTTTTCACGTTTGTCGAAGGTGTTCAAGGGGTCAGAGAACGACATCATAATGACCTATTCGTCAAAGTTTATGAGATTGCTAGGTATCTTGAACAGTATTCAAAAGTCATACAACAAGTGTGCAAAGGTCCTAGGCGTCGAATCTGCTGGAACGACATCTGCGACTCAGGAGACAGCGATAAATGGCAAAAGTTTTACCAAGCGGGTGGTAGTTTTTGTCCGGATCCCTAGCATTCTCGCTGAGATTCAGTATAAGGCTGAACTACTTTAAAGATATCTAGTATACTGTCTGTTTCATTTCTCTCCGACGTCCGGAAGCATCAGAGAAAGTTAAGTGGCAAGAAATCTCTTAACCCCCCTATTGCGAAAGCACTACTTTACACGATACTTTGCTGGACCTCGACCTTAGCACAGGATTCTCTAGCATCGACCGGATGATGGAAAACCTCATGAATGAATGCAAACACCTTGAGCGCCAGCTCCTGGAGAGTACTCTGTTTCCCGACATGTCGGCCGCTCAAGATTATCAAGCGCAGAACCCTAAGGAGCATCATTTTGAGAGGATTGATTCTAGAAATGCAAACTTACTAGGATTTTTTAGACCGAAAACATAGACCGCGTTCGCCTACAAGGGTCTCGTTACTCTATCGATCAAAGTGGCACACGTCGTCTTTCCAACATCCGGCCTCTCTAGCTCCCGGCTCTTCGATCCGCTCTCGATCCGACATATCTAAACATATATCTGCACAAGGGCAACGTCAAACCTGAAGACTATCTCAATCTGACACACAACTGTTCCTTGTTCGACACACTGAGAAGGCTGGTCCTCGAAAGCGCAGGCCATGGCACGCTTGTCAAATTTAAAAGAGCATCCGTCTCCTTCTGGCCATATTAAGTGGATATCTGCTCAAATCGTAGCCGTTACAATACCCGATAAACTTGGAATCGTCACCGTACAGTACTAGACTTTAATATTGAGCTTCTTTACGAAACTCTGCTAAAAACAGCCGTATTTTACACTTTATAAAACTATATATCTTTCAGCCTAACGAACCGAATTTTTGATTTTAATTTCTAATTATAATCCGAACGCTTAAATTATATATAGTCTAAGGGCTCGAAATTTTAATGAGGCGTTATAGTGTTCTTTTAACTTAAAATAAGGGTACCTAAATAAGTCGCTTTCGACGTTATTCTGCGGTAGAAGTCGCGAAGACCGACTTACCTCTACCTCCGCTAGTCGTATCGTACTTAAATTAACTCTAAATAAAAAAGCTAATAGATAGAAAGGCTTATCCTACTGTTAACTCTTTTCTATTTTAAGTGTTTATCTTTTAAATATTACAGAAAGTATATAATTTAAAGTGTTTATAGTGTTATTTAGTGTAAAAACGCCTTTCGGCTCAATTAATAAAACTAGTTACTATACAAGAGGTTACAGAATCAAGCAGCGATGCTCTCTTTGCTTACTCTAACGGCCGAAGACGTTCAAGTTTACGTTCGATACCTTCAAACTGGCCAAGTCGAGCGGAGGAGTCGTTCAAAGCAAGTTTGTCCTAAGGAGGTATTTCTGTTGGCGCTGCATTAGTGATCTAGACTCAGGCGATCATGCCTGGAGCTGCGATCTTCGACTTCAAGGCATGTCAAGATGGAGAGAAAGTTATTACAGCATGTGATGGTTCAACTTCTGTTGAATTTTTCCACGAGAGCCTCTCAAGACTTCGTCCGACATTCTGTTACACGGAAACTACAAATCCTCAAGTTTCACCACACAGGAGTTTGACTATACGCTATTGGGGCCGTCGACGGTATTCATCAACCACCGAAAGTTGGTGGAAATTTTCAGTCTACTACCTCGAGAGCACTGCGTTAGACGTCTTTTGAGATGTGATTCTCATTCTATAGATGGCTAGATCGAGTACGACGGGTTCTAGCATGATTCAAGAGTCACGGCAATAGATAGCGACGAGATTGAGTTTGTCGATTGGGAAAATGTGCCGAGAAAATGCGGAACCAATATTACACAAGCTAGGAAACGCTGTGAAGTAGATGGAAAAGAGGACCACAACATGTTCTTTCCAGAAGAGCAATTGACACAACACGGGAAGGGCACGCGGCGACTCTGGAGACCGTGGTACAGAAACACTGGCAGGTACGACCGTACAAGCTGACTACTATGTGATCGAGTTCAGTCCAGCGTTCTCGGTTCATAGCTGGTGGCCAGGGAGAATGCTACAGGGCGAAGAAATAGACCTGGTACCGGGATCAGACATTAAGATGGAAATACCGTTCGACTTCTATCGCTTGACGTTGCCGTGGATCGGGTATGTCCTTACATTGCGGGTCCACAACCAGTTTTGGCTGTACAGTCCGCAAAGCCGTCTGGGTGGAGTTCATTTCAGGGTGTCCATCTCCATCTGTGCGACTTTGAGGATCTTTGGAAGGAAGTCTCTGAAACAATCATCGCGAGCGAGTAGGTGGCTGGAGAAGCCGGAGCGGGTTCGATATGAAAAATAGCTGTTTCCGTATACTTTCGGCAGGAGGTTTAAGGGCGGGGTATTAGTAGAATGAATTCCGGGGGGGATTTTATTTGTAGCTAAGATGAAGTAATTCATTGGACTAAAAGAATTGCGCAGAAGTCATATTCTCACAATTGTGATGTAAAAAACGGAAGTGACTATTATACCATTCTCCGGTCACAAGCCAATGTCCGAATCCCTAAGAAATAAACATTCGTATTCCAGTAACCTTAATATCAAACCAGCACGCACAAACGAACTCAATCTTGGGTATCCGCATAAAATACAACCTCCCCTCCATATCCCCATCAAACTTCTCCCACGCTGCCAAACACGCATTTATTAATCCCATTCCGTGACATCCATTCGTATCAAGCTGCTCTCTCACCACCCCATCAACGCATATCCCCCCTTGGCGCCTCAGTCGCGAACGATGCGACATCTACGCCTGTCGAGCAGGATGCGCAATCACCTCCGTCCGCCCACTACGATGCCAAACCGCAAGCAACTGTCCACAATGCCCACAATTATGCTCGCAGTCCTTGAGCCAGCTGCCGATGTAGGGGATGCAGCCGAGACAGAAACAACAACACAATAGTAATGCTGATCCGCTATGCGATTTTGTTAGCCAGTCCCCCATCTAATGGGATTAGGGTTAGGATACATACTGCGTCGTTCCGCCACTCACAAACTCCGTCCTCGTCAGCTCTCGCACGCCGCAAAATGGACAATCTACAGGCGTCGGCACGCTCTGCAATGTGTTCAGCGGACTCGCATGCGTGTATAGGTTCCGTGGTGGACCGCCTTGGGCGTGGGTTGGAGGTGCGCCGTTGCTGTGTTGCGGGTTTGTTTTCTCTTGGGCGTAGGAAGGTGGAGGAGCGGACATTTCGATGGGATGCTGTTGGTTTATTTGATGGTCTGATTGGGGGATCTCGGTGGCTTGTTGGTGGTGGAGTGGTTGGGCGAGGGGTTGGAGGGTTGGTTGGGTTTGGTGAGGTTGTTGGTGATGGAGATCGGTCTGTGGAGTAGTCTTGGAGTCCATGATGAAGGTGATGTGAGTTTGATTTCGGTCGTATGATTCAAGTCGAGGAGCGTTGGAAGGTGAATCATGAACTGGGAATCCGAGTTAATATAACCAACCCTACGTACATGATCTTCATGCGATTAGGCACAGCAAAGATCAAGGTTCCAACGTGGCTGTGCGTGCCATATGTCATGGTAAATTAGCTTCTTGGTGCTAGCTAGTGGAACCCCGACACGAGCTTCCATAAAGTACCAAGAAAGTGTGATGGGAGGGATATCATTTCTAGGCAACGGGCTTGGGAAAAGTGTTATGAATTCGTACGTTATGAGATGATATAGAATTGAGGGGGAAGTGAAAAGTATATCACCGTTGACCTCCCTTCCCACCTCCCAGAAGATACATCGTCACCTCCCTTCCCACCTCCCAGAAGATACATCGTCACTTCCAAATCCCCGAACATCAATTCACTTCCTCAAACTTGTCCCAAACTCTCCCCCCTCAAATTCCAATACGCATCACGGACACATAATAAAACCTCCGTACGACGTATCCAATAAACCTCCTCAATCGTAACCGTTACGTGAAGAACCCTCGGATGCAAATCAGCAAGGCGTTCGTGGCTTGCGCCACACGCCCATCGTCGGGTTTCGTGTCTGATTGGTGCGTACGTAGCCTTGTGGGGGATGGACCTTTAGTGCCAAGCTTTGGGGCGTCTGGGGTGATGATGTGCATGGGGCACGTGATCGGGTAAGACGTGTTATTTTGCTCAGTAGACGTAGATCTCTAATTATAAAAATAAAGAATATAAGATATAGATAAATAGAGAATATAGAGAGAGATTTTTAGTTAGTAATATAACTATTAATAAAGTAGTATAAATTAAAATTATTATATTTTATATAAATATCTAACTTAAAGATTAAGTTTATTAATAAATACTTATTTAATATTAATAAGAGTTTAATAGAATATAATTCTTTTATTTTCTAAAAGCTTAATATTAAAATAGTATAACTAGAATTAAGTATAATATATTAGACTTTTTAAATTATAAACCTAGACACCTACGTAGAAATAAATTGTTTATTTATCGAAGCTACATTTTACAAAATACAGCTTATACTACTCTATTTTGCGACGAGAGCTACGGCTTCTGCGTAATTCGTTTACATCTAAAAAAAAAATCCTAGTCGAAGATATATTTTGTAGCTAAAACTAACATACTTTCAAACTAAAATTCCAGGGCTTCTAATCCCACATAATTCTTTTAAAACTCAATACTTACCAAACTATCATGTCCCCCACACAATCCAAACATCCTGTGTCATCATCCTTTTTCGCAACTGAAAGAGAAACGCTATATCTTCTGCCGGATTCATAAAATCGCGCGCAGAGAAGGTAGATACTTGGCATAGCATAAACTGACCTACTGCTATAGTACAATGCGTTAAATTTATTGCCTCTTGAGATTGTATGTCAGGGAATTATCTAATTTCTATATTGGATATGTTTGTAAGGATACTACTTCCACCCATCTCTCACGATGATACCTCAAGATGTACTCTGTCTTAGGTAGAAAGCCGTTGTTGGCCATTCTCTCCTCCAGCTGTGGAAATCCCGGATGGAAATGCCTGAGGGAAATGCTGCATAAATGAAGAAGATGATTGCTGCTTCAACTTGCGTTGTCATAGCTGAAGGTAACGCCAAGATAGAGATCTAGCCTAACTATTCTCACATCAAAATTTGGAGAAACATTAAAAGCTCCTATGCCTCCTCCGAAATGTAAACAAACTCCCACAATCCTGTGCGGCTCCTCAATCTAAAGAACATGACCACCAAGAGTACCAATAACAGGCTTCAAACCCCATTTTGACCAGGAACATAAGGCTTCGTATAATCGTAGGGTCGGGTTTTATCTGTATAATAAGGGTCTACGGCGATCAAAGCATAAGCTGGATCTTCCGGAGCTCTACCACTGGGCCAGCAAGGATTGTTATTCAAGCCATCATTAGGAGCCGAGGCTGGCCAAGAAGAGATGGTGAACTTGGGCCGCGTTCTGACATTGACAGCGCCCAAATATGTGAATGTGCGCTTGTCGCCTGCAACTACTTCGCCGTATTTCTTGTCAGGATCCAACGCAATCTGGTCCTTCATGTCCCGATCCGAGACCTCTTTGGCAGGGATATTGAAGCACATGCTTTTCCACATCGATGCAGCCCCTGAGTTTTGAGTACCGGGCAGAAGTCGCGCCAGCTGACCACCTACGCTCTTAGTCCCAGCACCCACATAAGCGGGGCTATCTTCGCTCAGCATATATATTGGGGGGTACTCATCAACACCACACTTTTCGCTTCGAGGGGTGGCGTCTACGTTTTTCCAGCCATTGCCGCGATGATTCGATCTCCACGCACTCACCACATCTCTGTCTAGCACCGCCTTCTGCGTGGCTCCTGCTTCAGGTGGGCATGTCAATGTGGCCCATGATGGGTTGATGCTTATAGCAGAGCGGTAATGGTGACACGCCTGTGGCCAGCTTGCTTTGCATGGCTTTGCCACGAGGGTCTCCACTGCATTCGCAGCGTATATAACCGATGTAATATGCCATTCCTTCACGACCGTCTTTTCGTCAACACAAGATTCCTCCACAAGTTTATTGATTGTTCGTTTAGATTGCTTCGCTTTAGGGATCGTGCACTTTCCTTTGTTCTTTCCAGAACCACTGCCAGACGGCTTGGGCTTAGCTCGATCAGTTGGGTTAGCTTCGTCCCCTTTCTTGCCGCTGCCTTTTGGCACGTTCTTTGGCACCTTGAAATTTGAAACTCCACCAGCTACGGTGCTGAGAATATTGAAAGCTTTTTTAAGCTCTTCCGGTACGAGATTTGTCCCCCCACAAGGGCTTAACCACCAAGAGAAAGCCCCCTCAGGATCTTCTTCTTCGGGATAAGCGTAAGCGGCCATCTGTGCTGCCGTTGTAGCCATATCTATGGATGAAATATTTAGAATTTTGGTACTAGAACAGCTTGTGTCGGGAACGTGGAAGAATGGGAAGAAAATCTTACCTAAGCCAGCATCCATACCTTTCCCTACTCCGGGAATGGCCTGTACCCCAATATCCATTACTATCTTGATCGCCGACATAAGGATATAGCAGCCAATCTGTGCTATTATCGGTAAGGCTTCGGCAATAGTAGTCGCAAGTTCATTCAGAAGGTAGTTGTTGCAAAAGCACATGCCGGGTGCGGTAAGTGTACTTTTCCCAGGCTACTCAGGTCAATAGATTAGTTTAACTGTTTAAAAACAAGCATGTGTAGTAAACAACCACGACAAAGCAAAGTGGAAGTGTTGTAAAGCTCGAGATGCAACGTGATCAAAACTGTTGAGATGACTTACCACAGCGGTCCAAGGAATAGGTTCGTTCAGTGGAGTTCTTCCTATGCATCCCCAGTTTGTCGGAAGTCCTGCTGCTCGGTTTGCTTCGATAGCGCTTTTGCATGCCGTGTTATAGCATTGCGTAGCGCTCGCGTCTCGCATTGATCTGTCTTTAAAGAGTTGACACACCTTCATATTCGCTTGGTCGATAGAGTCATAATCTATAACGTTGGGATCATCGTCGTCTGTTACGACAATATCGTCTGTAGGAATTGTGGTGCAGATGTCGTCAGGACAGTAGCCATATTTGCAACCAAATAAACAAAGACGGTTAAGGTCAACGACAGACTCGTCCCAGGCGATAATATTTGACGCGTCCCTCGCGTCAGGGAGCGGACTTACTACGTCCTCAAATGTGCACCTACACAGGGATGTGGGGCAGAAACCAAGACTGCATGAGAACTCACAGAGATCCCCTGAATTGGTGGTCATATCTTCTCCCTCAACGCAACCTTCTTCCCCGTCTGTTGGCCGATCGGGTGGTATAGCCATGTCATCTGCAGTGAATGACTGGAGATCCACAGCCCAATCAATACTTCCGGCGAAGTTCAAACCCTTCCAATCAGCCCGCCTTGTCTCCTTGGTAGTCGGTGTCATGTAGCTAACATAGTCGCCTTGGTAAAGTATGATATCCGTATTAGATTCTCCATCATGAAACATTTGAACCCCACCAGCACGAATCAGCTCATTGATCTCTGCGAAACCAAGATATCCTCCAGTCTTCGTACAACGCCCTGGATGCGCATCGGATTGTGTTCTAGAGCCCGTGAATTCACACATTGGCCCCCAACAGCCGTCGGTTGCCATACGAAAAGATCGCCCATAACTTGCTTCGCCGACAAAGATTTTACTATTTGCGACTCCCGCTTTGGTGACTATACACAGGTTAGATGTGTCTGTGTCATGAATGTCCTGAAAAACCTACTAATGGAAAGAGAATTGCGAGTCTCTGTCAGATTCACATGACTACGGATACATTTGCCCGAATCGCACTTGTCGTAAGCATTTGGATTCCCATAATCCCACTGGCCGTGCAAGTCGTAAGTCATGTAGACGATGTAGTCTATCACCGCTGCTATACGGTCAATGGGAAAGCCTTTGAGATACCAGTACGACGCTGGCGCTGCAATGGAAACAGACAATGATGTGCCTGCCTGCTGCTTGAGAATGGTGAGGAACTTTAGGTAGTCAAGACCATCGGTTTTTTTCCCAATAGGCTCCCCACCCACAAGAATGTCTGGAGCACCAGGGTACTCCCAGTCGATATCAATGCCATCGATGCCTTCAGTCTTCGCAAACGTAGCGAGATTGCTAGCAAACAAATTGCGGTTGCTAATGATAGCTGAGCGAATGATGTTGTAAGTTGCTGGCTCTGTTGAAGCTGCCCACCCACCGAGGGAGACTATTCTCTTGACATTCTTTAAAGCCTTGAACTCAGCCCACTGTCCTTTGGACGATTCTTTGATCACGGGTTTCCATGTTGCAGGATCGATATCGGCAAAAGCCCAATGGATGTGAGTGTAACTGCCATCTGTATTTGCGTTTTTAGCCTTCAGCCACAAACAGTCGCGCTCGAAACTGTACGACTCGTAGTAACCGATGCGCTGGAAAGCAGCGGGTGCAGCCGAATTAAGCTTAATTTCCACTCCGCAGTTTGACACACACGTGGATAGGAAGCCGGGGGTTACACTTCCAGGTCCTCCAGCGAGCGGCGTGTGAACATCGCAATGAGCGGGGAACACACCGCAATATCCCCAATTGCTGCAGCAGGCTTTGAGAGGACACGGATTAAGGTCGGCGATGGATGTGGCGCTGTTGGCAGGCCGCTGGGTGCCAGGAACAAGTGGACCGCACTCAGTCCCAGCTTGTGATGGTGGTAAGGCTGCATCCCCGCTGCTAACACACATGTTGTACCCCAGAAGCATCGCTTTGCACTCAGTCCAAGCCCAGGTCTTGAATTTGTTCCATCGCTCTAGGTCGTCAATCGTCACACCGTACTTTTTAGACAAGCTATCACAGGTGTCGCCATTCTGAATAAGATGAGTAGCGCAAACTCCGTCGGCGCCAGGCTTCGGCGGATCAGGTTTTGGTTCCGTGTATGGATCTCCTGCCGAGCAACACACGTAGTCCTTGACTTGTAAAGTAGAGCACAAGTTGGCTTTGGGGTTGAATTTGGTAAAGTCGGCGGCCGAGATTCCACAGCGAGAGACCAGACTACCACAGCCATCATTGGCGACTACTTGGATGTAGCGACAGGTGGCGCGCTTGACATTATGAGCAATTGACCTTCCTGTCAGAGTTCCGTTGCTACTCAGAGTGCTGTTACTACTGAGTGTGATGTTATTTGCAGCACCAGGGCCGGAGAGATTGAAGAGGTTGATCTTGACGCTCCCGGAGGGCTGGAGATTGTCTTGACTCACGCAGTTACCCTTGGCCCAATTAGCTGCCATTTCTTGGACTCCAGCAAGATCTCCAGTCGTGTCAATTGCAACTCCAAACGTGCGAGTCGAGCCGGTTTGGAGACCGCATCGTTGAACAATGGTACGATTTGCTGCAGAAACTTGACTTTGCTGCATCAGCGCTTTGATAGCTGATAACGCAGTAGGTTTGGCCAAATCTGATCCAATGTAAATGCTTGCGACAGTTTGGCCATAGAATGCAAATGCGAAGTTCTCATCACAGTTATCTCGAGTAATAAAATACTTCTGAAAGCCGAGTAAAACGCCCGCAATCTCGTCACTAGTATCATTCCTACTACCACCACCGCTGGCTTGTATCTCTAACACTTCTGGGACCTGAGTACCGGTGGATGAGCAGGCCGAGGTGCTCCCAAGCCGAACACGAGAGAGACGATTTGATTTTTTTGGATTGTCCACATTCGTTAAGTTGACGTCTCCGCCGGAAAAGATGCGAGAGTTGACTCCAGGGCTTGAAGTTGTAAGTGTACAGCTTCGAATCAAGACATTTGTGGTGGGGTCGTCTAATGGTAATGTTGCTGAGAATTGTAGGAGCATAGCTTCTTTGCAGCGGGTGAGACGGTCGGTTGAAAGATATGTGATCCAGCTATGTATGTTTCCGTAGTCGAGACATGGAAGCGGACAATCGTGCTGATCAGGATAGTAGGTATCCAGATCTCCGATGGGTGAAGGATCTCCCTCCTTTAAGGGATCCACGGCCTGAGTACCATCGAGGTTAATGGCAGCGTGCACAATTACCACTCCATAGAGAAAAAGAATTCCAGCTGTACTGAGAGTCCGAATATACATCTTGAATCATTCAGAAAAAACAGGTTGACGAAGTGATCTCAGAATGATGCAGCCGGTAAGCTTCCTCTGAAGTTGGCAAGTTGCAACAATGAGGAGACTACCTTGGTTTAAACTTACCAGCTACAGGTTGAAGGGAAGTACAGACTCTTCGTATCAGGGTATCATATCAAGCTAGGAGACAATATGTGGGGGCGAACTTACGGTCCATCGTTGGTAAAGAATCTCTTTGAGTCTCATATCATATGTTGCCGAGGCCAGAAAATACAGGAACTTGTAGGGGTAGCTTGTCTGAAGTTCGCTGTGACAACTTATTGCAGGAAGTAAGCAAAAGTAGTTCCAACATATTTGCTTGGCTACTTGTTGTTTCTCGTGGTCGAGATTTCCTCAAAGCAATGCTACGGTAGCATGGACATTCTATTCTGCATCTAGAGGCTGGAAAATTTAATCCGTTCTTAGCGGAGAGAGTATGTCCATGTGGCCCTTGTTTGCTTGCAGTTTGCATGCAACTGTCATCATTAAAGTTAGTTCTACCTGGAATCATGCACCGTGCCACGCTAAATGTTGGACATTTCAATAGGCTCGTTCAGGATAAATCTTATAAGTGGAATATTTGCAAGGATTTCGGAGTTACTCGATGCTCCGAAGTAACTAAATGTCGCAGTCGTAGGAGTTGGAAACTTCTAGCGCTATAAAATTAAGATTGGGAATGCTTGGTACTGTACTCGGTGTTGGAAGTTGCAAGGTTGCTGTGCACGTGGAATCAACCATAGTCTGCTGATTTCAGCCTCTGCAGATTGGGATCTAGAACGCTTGGAGTGGATCTGGACAGGTTCGATATGAATTTCGCACGAAGTGAAAGGGGTGACTATACTTTTTCTTTTTGATTCTCCAAGGTGTGGCGCAGCTCTTATTCATTCTATACTTTTCCCCCAGACAGTCTTAGAGGCTCGATTATCATAGATCACAGAGAGCCTTTTTTCAAAAAGGATGCCTAACAGTAGTTTGAACAAGAACCAGGCTTATACTAGCCCAGCCATCCTTCGAGCTATCCTTAACACCAACCAAAAGGCGTTGATGATGGAACCAAATCTGCGCGCGTCTTAAAGATTATCAGGAATAATACTCTTCTGGTCATAGAACTCATGAATGAAGTTGATTAAATTAGAAGTAGTTGTTTATATACATCGATGAACTATTATCGCCTTATCCACCAAGATCAAGATGCTTGAAAGCCAAATGTGATGTGCTCTAGAAATTTGATAAGCCGGCAGGTTGGACGACATCAACCACGTTCCCTTCGTTCTCGTGTACGCACAGCAACAAACAGTTAACCATATTTAGATCCACATACCAGTTGACAGATGTGTATCTCCAGGTCTTAGACTTATTAGATACTGTCAAACCAATTTCTGTTCATACAGAGCAATCTCAGTTCCATGCTGAGTGCATAGCAGCCGCAGCCAAACCAGTGCTTGCGAACATCCACATTCCAAGCTCTTCATTTCGCCCGTTAACACCGCTTTTCGTGGGTTGAACCGTTGCAGTAGGAGTAGAAGTAGCTGTCACTCCACTTCTAGTAACACCCACAGGTGGTGTTGCAGATGCTGAAAATGTTGTTTTGGATACCGAGGACGACATCGTCGTGACCACTTCTGCATAGCAAGCGGCGAAAATGATAGTTTCATTCAGCATCGTCGGTCCCCCAGCAAATCTCATAGAGGCGTCAAACCAGCTGTTTGGACACTCCACAGCCAGATCAACAGCCTTCGAGCTATGAGCTGCCCACCAGGCGGATGCAGCACTGCCATAAGCGCGGTATTCTGGAAGAACAGACGCTGGTGCTGCTGTGGTGAAAGCACACCACTTTTCTTTGCTTGGGAAACAATTGAGGTCATCGATAACTGAGGACGAGCAGGTCTGAATGAGAGTGCTACCATAAGATACGAGTGCGGATAGGAGGTTGCCTGTTGGCATTGGAACGTCGAAATATTGAGTGATGTTTTCCGTTGCACATTGCCATGGATCGCGCGACAATGTTGGCACCGCCGTAGGTATAACGGTCTGGTAGACAGCTGAATCCGACCATGCACAGGTGGTACAAAATATGGTGGTAGCGGCCAAAAGAGTTGATAATCGTGCTGTCATGTTGATAACTACTGTGGAAGTTGATCTCGCTTTGAATGGTTTTGTGTAGATGATTTGCTCGTCGATTCTTCAAATTGTTGCAAAATCGACTTGAGCTATTGTTCAGGAAAGATGTTGGAAGAGAACAATCTTGGATAATCTCAAAAACCAACATTTAGCGCGCTCGCTAGCAATCTTTTGTTCAGGGGTCAACAAGACACATTTCTTGGCCCGCTCCGTAAAAATATGTATTCCGTATCACTTACCTTTTTCAGTCGGCTGTCACAGTTGGGTCTATTGTATGTGAAGTCGCAGTATACCTACGGGGTATGCCATATCTATTGGTCAGGTCCCCTAGAAGAGGCACCAACCTTGAGGGAGATTACAGGAAAAGCATAAAAATCATACAGTTGACGGCCCACCCAAACCGGTGAGAATATCGTAAACAATTCGAATGACAAAGTACTTTCGGGAAAGTTATTAACCAGAGATTACTCCTACTGCTTACTGTTCATTAACGCGGTTTGGGCTGATGTAGTTTCCAGAATTCTCTGTTCGTGTAGGCCCTGTCGATAATTGAATGGAAGCTATTATCGCGTGCTGGAAGCAGATGTTAGGGAGCATCTCCTTATTCTTGTGAATAGAGTGCCCAGAGCCCCAGACTCGAAGACATTGAAACTGATTGCACATAATTCAGAAGTACTCGAAAGGGAAACCCCCTTTCCGTGGGAAGAGTGCCAAGTCGTGTTTTTAACGGCGATGGCCCTAACTCCATTCGGTAAATTAACCTTGCTTACGGTAGCGACTGCTCGCCGCGTTTGTCTTCAGCAGCATCAACCTTAAATCGAAGACATCTGAAGGTCCTTCCCCACCTAAACGCATACCAACAAGAAAAATGCCGGAGCTCAGCGATGTCGTCTACTCTCGTACCGAAACTGTGCAGGCATTTCGGGACTATTACCGCTTCCTCGTCGGCTTGTATTTAGACGAATCGTACGTTGTTGAGCCTCCGAAAGGCGGCTGGCCCTCGATAACACCAAATGTTGTTCGGGAATTGATTGGGAAGGACGAAGAAGTCGCTGGACTGCTTCGAGAATTGCCTTATATTCGCGGTAAATGTTTGGAGGACTTCCCTGGAACTCAGGCAACCCCTATCTGTGTGTGGGCAGATTGGGATGATTTACTCAGGATTGGAGGTGATGGGTTGAATATCATGACGGAAGGAACGATTTTTGAGGATGTACCGTCACATGTTATTGGCTTAACAATCAACACTGATGATCACAAGAAGTTTCTTCTTGACACCAAGCTTGGGATCGTTTACTGGCCAGAGTACGTTGAGCTTCAATACGAACACCGTAGTCACGGTACCTTCAACCTCATGTCGTGGGTTGAAAATCCGATCGAGCAGATAACTGACGACCCGGAGGATTATGCGCCAGAAAACGAGGTCGAGTGGAGATCCGAGTCACCAGCCTGGACTATTGTGGACTTTTTCGAGCTCCTAAAGTCGCAGTACCGCGAACTCAATTTCATTCCGATCAATTCAGACGAGGTTTTGACTGTAAAGGCCCGCTTCAAGCCCGCCTTGGATGGAATGATTCCTATGATCCGGCGAATCTATCACGAGCATGGCTGGCCTCAAGGGACGGATTATCGTAAGCAGGAGTGTCTGAAGGCCATAAAGACTGCAATGGATGAGCATTACCCTACCTTTTCAAGCTTCTAAAGATTCATCGTCTTGTGTTGTGCTCTTCTGCCTTGAGCTTCTGGGTAGAGAGCCTCGCATCTTGAGGGGCCCTTTGGTATGTGTCAGCCATCAGGTATCTTCTACCAATAAGGCGATTCAGAGTGTGTCACTTTTGTTCAGGTCAAGCTTCTACTTTATTTGAAGGCTTCTTTCAATGTTAGAAGTGAGGAAGAGTCTGAAGTCATGCCGCTTTCGTCGAGTTCTCCCTAAACCCTGGGTATTATGGAATTATTCCTTAGCACATCGCCCTTTGATCGCTCCTTTAGTAGCACTGATAAAAACAGCCATACTCCTGCAAATCTTACCTTCCTCAGCTTTCTTGACTTCCACGATAAATGTGCAGCCTTGGCGCGTTGTGTGGGATGCGTGGGATAGATCCGAGCGGCTCACTGGGAATCCTTGTGCAATAAGTGTCATTTTTACCTTTTGAAAAGGTTTATCTGAATCGTAGTTTTTTTTCCGGGCAGTACCCACACTTTTGCAATTTTTGGCCCTGCTTATATGCAGTTGGAACTTATTCGCACTGTGATATCGTGCGCCAAGTTTCCCATGAAGTAGGGGAGAATCTAGTACTGTACTTACATGTAGGGGGGCGGCGGCAGCGTAGCCCCATACCTGGCCATAAGTGTTTCCGGCACACGACAAACGAACCCGCAAGGACCCTGGATTTCCTTTTTCGTTAACGAGTGACAAAATTTTATGGTCGCCCTCGGTTACACAAGGGATCTTGTAATAATGAGTCCCCATTGAGTATCACTTTTTCGACTTACATCGGATGGACAATACGGAGATGAGACTACGTTTTGCCTTGGGCATGAAGAGCCGGAATTAATCTCGGTCCAGAAATTGGATAATGTGCTGACAGCACACCGAGTAGGCAGATCCCACTCAGACCCAATATTTGGTGGTGATTGTGCGAATTTCATACAATTCGGATGTGTTTGTTCTGCGGATGGGGAGGCTATGTTTCTCCTTCATATACCCGGAAAGGTACATCCAATAAGTCAGAAGCTAAAAAACATTGCTTACTCTTTTTTATTCTTTTGGGTGTTTATGTAGGAATTGCTGCAAAGGGCGCAGCTATTCCCTCTTTACATTGCCACCGATAAGTGTGTTCTACAACATGCTCGCCAACATCAACATGAAGATTCTCGTGAGCATTGCTTCAGTTATGATCTCAACCAAAGTTGCCGCGGTGGTGATCCACCCCAGAGATTGTAGCTTTACTTGGGCGGCCGAGATTGAGGACACATGCCAGTCTATGGCTTCGTCCTGGGAAATCACTGAAGCTCAATTCATCAGCTACAACCCCGGAGTCGTTTGTTCTGCTCTTGTTGCTGGGAAGGAGTACTGCGTAGAGTGGGTGTCGACGATACCTACAACTTCATCAAGTACTAGCTCATCGATGCAGTCAACTACATCCACCAGAGATTCTACCACCTTAATCACAGGCCCAGCCACTTCCACAGCAAAACCAACTTCATCCACGACAAAGTCCACAACGGCTACAACTACCACTTCGACAGCGCCTACTGGACCGGTTCCAACTCAGACTGGCATTACTAGTGACTGTAGGAAATGTCAAGCCCTGAACTGAAGTCATCTCTAACCTTGACCAGGTAAAAGCTACTACCTCGCGGTCGCGGAAGATACTTGCAATGGAATTGTGTCCAAATTTGGAGGAGGGTTTACGCTTCAACAGTTGTAAGTAGTGATACAAACCTTCGGTTCTGGTCTTACGATTTTAGCTTACACAATAAAAAATAGTTATAATTGGAACTTGGCCATTACAGGAGGTAAGTCGTCCACTCCTATCAACACCACGCAATACTAACATAAGAAAGATTGTGGAGGTCTTTGGGCTGGCTATTATTACTGCGTCGGCGTGCCAGGGACACCGACCGGCAAGCCAACGACGACGAAAACTTCAGTCACACCAGCGCCAACCGGGAAGCTGATTAGTGAAGACGGAATCTGTGGATTTAACGGCAGAACCTGTGTAGGAAGTCAGTTTGGAAATTGCTGCTCCAAAAACTTCTACTGCGGTTCTTCATTGGATTATTGCGCCATGTCGAATGGCTGTCTTGCCGCCTTTGGGACCTGTCAAGCTACTACCGTGGACGGCATTTGTGGTTTCAATGGAAGAACATGTCTAGGAGGAAATTTTGGTGATTGCTGCTCCAGGAATTTCTACTGTGGCTCTTCACTAGACTCCTGCTCAGTATCTAGTGGTTGCTTGTCCTCTTTTGGAACGTGCCAGGCAGTTACTCAAGATGGAATATGCGGATTTAATGGAAGAACATGTATCGGAGGTAATTTCGGCAATTGCTGCTCGAAGAATTTTTATTGCGGAGCTTCGACAGATTACTGCGCATCTCGGAACTGTTTGCCAGGATTTGGCAATTGCAATGCTACATAGTGTGATGATCGGAGTTGTAATTGCAGACAAGACTATCGACTCATTTAGAACAATAGAAAGATTATTGAAGGTTGGAACCCGACTTCCGATAAAAGTTATTGTCACCTTCAATATCAGAATGTTTTGACACCAAGGGAAAAGTGTGTAGATCTCTTATGTAGATACAAGACAAAGGTCGGCTACAGTGGTGACTTCCATAAATCTTGTCCTCCTAAACGTCAACTCACAGGTTGCATTAACATGTGAAGTACTTCTGACCATATAGATACGCCCCAGAAGGGAATTCGAAGTACATTAAATCATGTTAAAAATAGCTCCAATAAAAGCCCAGCAGCTGATATATTTAAAAGGCGTACAATCATTAGCGAGGGACTATAATTATATTACCCAGAAGGATTTGTAACCTCCAAGAACAAGCCCCGGCACAACCATCGATGGTGTCTATGTGCCAAAAGATGTAAGCTGTCCTTTGTTGTAACAAATGGCTATGCTGCCGGTATTAGTATTGAATGTATGTTTTTGACTTTAGTATAGGCTGAGCCGTACACCAGTGCTTGGATACTCACTTGCAGTGAAGCAAAGTTCATACCTTTCCGAAAAGCTTCTCCCACCACGTTACTTGAATGATTATAGCGAAGACGTGAGGGAAGCTAATTAACCATGTTCGCTAGGTTCCAGTGGCTGTTTAGGACTTTAGATAGAAAGCAGGTTCTCTAGCCGTCTTCTTTGATGCTATAATTTCTTGAGAAACTGCTACTCCATTTGGTCCGATTATACCTGATGTTTGTTCTCCTGATTATTCGAGAATCCATGAAACAATTTTCCGAATCCCGCAATTCAGAGTAGCAAGATAAGTATTATCAAAAATCTAACAACTTCGATAGTTTTGCATACATGGAAGCGTCAACCGTCCTTTCTAAATTCCATTTTTCATTCATATTAGAGTCTTTTAATCCTCACTTGAGAATTGGGAAGGACAAAGTCATTGTCAAGCCACGTAGTGGAAACCTGATATTTGGATCAAACTTGCCAGCAGACGAACAAATGTGTAATAAGTGTTGACCAGATCTTAGTGATGTTTACTGTGAAAAAATTGAAGTGCTAAATATTTACTGCACTATTTTGAATACACAGCGTTATTGGGTCTCCAAGAAGTTTCCACTCGGTCTTGCTGGCGTAGTATTCGTTACCTAGCCCATTAACAACACGACATCGGAGTTGAAAACGCTACATCTTGAAGTCGAGAGGCTTGGACGATCGTCATAGAAGCACGACCGCAAGCATTACATTCTTCCTCATAGATCGTGAAATGAAATTGAAATACCTGTCAAGCTGTACAAGCTGTTGGATTGTGCTGACCGGCATCCCCATCTTGAACCAACAAACCCAACGCCGTGTTACGACTCAAAGGTCGGCCGTACTAAGTACCACAATTCCATCAGGATTTCAGGAGTCTAATTGCAAACGCCCTCTGAGCAAATATCATTAACGAATCACCGATATCACTGTTTCCGAACCAGGCTACGAATAATCGCTCCGACAGTTTAGTGGGGTAGAAATAAGGGCTGACATTAACCCGAGTCGATTTCCTGGTTCTAGACAGCTCGAGCGTCAGACAATTCGTTAGCAATCTGGCGTTCAAGTACATGTTGAGTGTCAAACACTCAGAGGCACATGTACTCTATCTTCGACACCCTGTGGCCGCCGATTACGGTATAGTCAAGTTCGTTTCAGACTACTACTATCAATTTACTGACGTATACGTTATTTGAGTTTGCTGCATCGAGACCGAGGGACGAGGCACAAAAACGGCTTTGAACCTCAATGTCGTCCTATCACATGCAAGGGGCAGAAGCCGATGATTGAGGAAATACTCTAGAAAAAGTGTTCTTTCCGCCTCAACGTAGGAAAAGATGTCTAAGCACTGCAGTTTGAGATTTCAGAAAAAATAATTAGTCTTTCGATAAATACAACTCTCTTGACATTGAATGTAATCTCGTTATGACGCAGTGTGTGCTAGTTCCACTTGATCTACTGGAATTTTTCGGACTCAGTTTATCGCCCTGTGACCATAAATATCTTTGATTAATTCCTAGGAGGTAATAGGATGCTAATGCTAGTGACATTTGTTCTTGTTTTTCATTTATTTATTCTGTTTATATATTCGGCGAAAGCGAAGTTATTTCCGAACAAGCTCTATAAAAAAAGAAGAAAAAGAACTACGGACGCCTTTGAGAAATTATAACTTGTTTTACAAATACATACTGCTCTTCTTCCTTTAACAGATATAAAATGTTAGCTGAGAAATAAGCCGGTATTTGTTCCTCTATTGGCTACCACTTGTCTGTATTTCTTCTCGAATATACTACCTAAAGATGCCATTAACTATCACGATATGGGATTATAATCTGATGTATTACCACGAATTAACATATTAGTCATTCCACAACAATAATCTGGCGACTATGTTCGAATGGCTACAACTTCTATGTAATTCTTCCGAATAAACTTTCTCACCTATTATGCCTGTATCTACACCTCTGATACTCCAACTTTACATGTTGCGCATTAACGTATAAAGCCATCATTCTTTTGTTCCATAGCTCGAAGAATTGTTTAATCAAACATCATCCTTCCTAAGCAAAATCGAAGCGTTTGCTGAATCCGACAATTGAATCACCTAATCAAGGATAAGTTCTATTACACCACATATTCACACCACCCACGCCTTGCCGTTGCATGTAGTACTATGCAAACACGCCCCTGAATTGCCTGATCGAAGCTGCACCACATATATGTTTACACCAGCGACGGTATATAGTACGACCGCATCGAGGTTCGAAGCCGTTTTTTCGTCACCTCTATCGACCCAAAGTACCTTACCTTATTAGCATTTCCGTCTGTATGCAGTCCTAGATGTTTAACCTCGTTTTAGATTGATAATTGACTATACCAGTATGGCATTGTTCGTTTTTTGTTCACACAACTGATACGCGATGAAAACCAGTGGTCATTCGACTCGAGTCAGGATCAAACTTTCTTTACCCCACAGAGACGGGGATGCGGGTTTATTCTCCGAGTAATGGTTTTAGCTTGGATCGAAAGAGGTTATACTGTATCGGTATTATTGCATCTGATCGGAGCTTTGAAAATGGCTCTACGACGCTGATGTGGTCGTACAGCGGATTTTAGGGGTCGTGACACTGCGTTGTGTTGAGGTTTCGATAATGAAATACGGATATGTGCGGTAATACAACCACGACGGTATGGTTGTTCATAAGCTACGATTAGATTGAATTGCATGGAAGAGTTGCAACCGAGCTTCTGTTGTGAAGATGTCTCTTATATTCCGTAGATTAGGGCGTTTTAAATTCCGACATAGCGTGCTTTGCGTAGACTTCGAGTGTCGCTGGATGTGAGGTGAGTTTAAGGTTTGTATCGGCGTTGAGGAACGGTCCGTGAGACGAATATACTTCGAAATACTTTGGGTAGGGTGACGATGATATTAGCAAGCTGCTTCAGCATTGATGCATGCTATTGAGCAAGTATAGGAGTGTATATGAGCAGCAAAAAACGTGCATTTTGGCACTTTGCATTTGGTCAACCACGGGTGTCCACTCCCGTTCAACACCTAAGGTTACTTGATTGGCAAACATCTTCATTCGAACCGACCTTCAAGGGTCCAATTCAACAAAGCCTAGACCGTAAAAGCCACCATAATTCTCCTGGTGCCACTTTCTGGACGGTGCATGGATGTCCCAATCAACACGGTGCACGGGACCTGGAAACAAGATAAGATTTCGCTCTCATCTAGGCCTTGCCTTCTAGCCCTTGAGAACATGCAGTCTACCGATAGGTACGGAGGTACTGGAGAGCTGCTGCTCTCCACCTGCTCAGACCCTCGAAACGCACTGGACCATCCCTCTTCCCAAAATGTATCGCAAGATATTCTTATTTCTATATAATCAATTCTCCACCATCGCCTGCGCAGTTTTGGAGATGACCGTTTGCGAAGAGCTTGCTTATCCTACTTAGTATGACCACTCCAGATCCAGCCGATGCTCAACCATCGTGCGCCACCGAACCCCACGATGTCAACACTGGCGCTCCAGCAAACGCCACGCTAGAGAGTTCGAAGTCGGAACAGGATCATGGGCACGATGTTGGAACGGTTCCCGAGTCGGACAATACAAGATATCAAAACGATGAGCTGGTTGGCAGTACATCGAAGGAGGCAGGTCCAGCTCATATATCCAGCGAAATTGCTGTTCCAGCGGATTTGAAGGATACGGAATTGGACGGCGAACCGATTCCCTCGAACGATGCAAGTGTGCAAGGAGATGGCGAGCCGTTGCGCATCGAAAGAGTCTTTCCCATACGGATAGAAATCCCTGATAATCAACTCCCTACAGATAGTAAGCAGCCTCAATTGTTTCGAGTCGGTTTAATAACTCCCACCAGCTTCATCAGACGCAGCGACCATCGATTCGAATGATAGTGTCGTCCAAACACCATCTTCCAAGAACTCCAACCCCGATTTGCAGTCAGAAATCAGAAAACAACTCGACGAAGCGCCACAAGTATTCACGAATCAACCATCTCAAGCGGTATCGAACGGGGAATACTTTGTGACAAGCAGATTCAGTTACTTTACTGGAAACAATGACAGTCGAAGAGATTCTGCAATTAGCGAAGGTTCAAAGTCTGCTCAATCGAGTGAGCGACCAGGTACGGGTGAATCTGCCGTCGCGGTGGAAAGCACCGAAAAGGTATTCCGCTGCGAGGACGAACCAATACACATTCCCGGCGCAATCCAACGATTTGGAGCCTTGATCGCCATTAGGGAATCTCCAGACGGCGTGTTTTCCGTTCGAATCGTGAGTGAGAACTCGAATAACATTACTGGACTTGACCCAGAGGCACTATTCGAGCTGCGTTGTTTTACAGATATTCTGGTTCAACATGACAAGAAGGAATTCGTGTCGCGAGCCCGCTCCATGAGAAGTTGGACACCCGAAGATACCGCTAGAACCAACCCAGATGTCTTCACGATCTCCTTGACCAGTCTAATCGGCGCGCCCAAGCCGGTCTTCTGTGCCCTACATTGCAATTTGGGATCTGATCTGATCATCTGCGAATTCGAACCAAAGCACGATATCTTTCAATCGGAACCACCCGCTCTTCCTGCACATCCTATCTCAGTAACCGATCATCAGGCTTTTGCGCCCGAAGAACTTCGTCCCTTGATGACGAAAAGTAAACCTCTGCGGATTAATCGGGAGAGTGGGAGGCAGTTGGGCTCGATGGAGTTGTTTCATATGCTTTGTGAGATGCAGGCACAGCTTGCCAGTGCCAAAGACTTGACCGCGTTGCTTGATATCACTGTCGGTCTGGTTTATGAGTTGACTGGGTTTCATAGAGTTATGGTGTATCAATTTGATGAGACGAACGCGTAAGTGGGTTTTCTTACTCCAAGTTTGGCAGATGGAAGTTATTTCAGAGCAAGTCTCTTCCACGTGGAGATTGAGCAGTACCTACTATGTCAACTCCGTAGCAGCAATATGCAATGCCGTGTTGATGAGCACCATGGCACATCTTGGAAGTCCAGGATTTTAATGGGCTGCGTTGAGCCAAGTGGCTCCATTAGCATTCTGTTGCGAAAATACTGTCTACAGAGTATCTCGATGGTCGCGCTGACCACCAATTGTCTCGCGTCTGTCGAAGTCTGTGAAAATGACAAGCTAATTGTCATAGGGGTTGTGTTGTTTCCGAATATTTCAATAATAAAGCAACCCGAGATTCTTATCTGAACCTACATTTCCCAGCATCCGACATTCCCAAACAAGCTCGCGAATTATACGTAATTAACAAGATTCGAGTTCTCTATGATAGAGACGAAGAAACGGCTAGACTGATGTGTCGTACATTGAAAGATGCAGAAACTCCACTAGATCTCAAGCATTCCTATCTTCGTGCCATGTCACCAATTCACATCAAATATCTACACAACATGGGTGTCAGAGCTTCCATGTCCATCTCTCTAATGGTCGAAAACAAGCTTTGGGGTTTGATCAGTTGTCATAATTATGGTTCCGAAGCTCGAGTCTCACTACCAGTCCGAGAGTTATGTCGATCACTTGGCGAAACCTGTTCAACACATATCGAGAAGTTATTATATTCCGCCCGAATCAAAGTTCGTAAACCACTTTCCGCGGCGCCTAAGAAAACCTCACCTACCGCTTTCATCAACGCTTCATCTTCAGATCTTCTTAACATGTTTGACGCCGATTTTGGATTTCTTGCGATCAAGGGCGAGGCTAGAACGATTGGAAAATTAACAGCTTACAATGAGGCCATTGCACTTTTACAATATATACGTCAACGTTCATTTACCCAAATCTTCGCCACTCAAAATGTCAAAAAGGATTGTCCCACAATCGACTTTCCTACTGGATTTTCTGTACTTTCCGGGATGTTGGTCGTTCCGTTGGCGTTGGATGGGATTGACTTCTTGGTATTCTTTCGAAAGTCGAAATCGAAAGAGATTTTTTGGGCGGGAAATCCTCATGAGAAGGATTTGAAGGTTGGACAGAATGCTTATTTGGAACCGAGGAGTTCTTTTAAGAGGTGGAGTGAACAGGTTGTTGGGACGAGTCGGGAGTGGACTGAGGATCAAGGTGGGTTGTTTTTGTCTTTATGTGTTTTTCGCAAGGATTTGATGGAGTTTCTTCGAGGATGAGCAGAACTCGGTGAATTGGGATACAGCACAATTTGCAGGCCTCGCGAAACAATTTTCTAGCCGTCTCGATCTTCTGGCCGTTAAATTTACGAGCAGATGCTAACTTGATGTAGTGGAATCCGCTGCAGTTTTAAGTACATTATACGGAAGATTTATTGAAATCTGGCGGCAAAAGGACTCGATTGTACAGAGGAATCGTATGACACGTCTTTTGATTAGAAATGCTGGCCACGAAGGTAAGATCGAGTCCAACTATAGTCGTTCCCCGCTTACCATTCAGTTCGAACCCCATTGAATAGTATTATCAACTACCTAGAAGTCGCTCTGGAAGAGCCTTTGGATGAGCGAGCTCGAAATCACCTACACAGGTCCTTACAAGCTTCAAAATCACTAGTCTTTGTAGTAAATGATCTACTTAGTCTGACTGAAGTGGAGGGTATCGATTTCAAAAATCATGAAGACGATTTCAATTTGAAAGAAATGATATCCGATCTCATTTCGGCATTTAAAAACGAGTCAATCAGGCAACATCTTGAAATATTACTTCAAGATGATGAGTCAATACCAGCGGTCGTACGCTGCGATCCAACTGGGTTGAGGCAGGTATTATCGAATTTACTAACAAATGCAATTGAGCATGGATCTGGAGATCATGTTGAGATTGGATTGAAACATCTAAGTTCCACAAACGACAACAATTTAGTTGAAATTTCATTTCAGGATCGAGGGAAAGGGCTGACGGAAGTGGAACTAGACAGCATTTTCCTAGATTTGGAACAAGTGTTAGATGAAGATGAAGGGTCGCCAGAAGGAACACCGGCAGATGGTCCGAAACTAACAGCCGAACCCCCACGACCGAAGTTTATCGGATTAGGCCTTGCATTTACGGCAAGATTCGTACGATTGAATCTTGGCCAAATCACCATGTCCTCGAAAATAGGAAAAGGAACACGAGTCTCCATCAAAATCCCATTTCGAAAAGCTGTCAAAGCCAAAACACCCCCAGCAAGTCCATTAGGCTTGGCTCTTCCTACACCACCTTGCGATCCAACCCACCTCCTCACCGCGTCCAAACTCCAAGTCCCTTCAACCCTCCCAATCCGCACCCTAAATCCAGACTCAACGGCTCAGTTACCACTCACCGCCCCCTCCCCTTCCCTATTACTCACCACCCCACCTCCAGCCGCCCTCACCACCTCCCCTCTCCCCTCTACGCCCCTGTCCCACTACCCCTTCCCCGAGATGCTGCGCCCGGAGGGGCAGAAATCGAAATTCAACGTCCTCATCGCCGAAGACAACCCGCTTAACAGCCGGTTACTAGAGACGAGACTGGTGAAGCGCGGTCATAACGTACGGGTCACGGTTGATGGACAGGCGTGTGCGGATGCGTTTATGAGGGACCCCGGGGGGTTTGATGTCGTGTTGATGGATCTGCAGGTACGTTTAAAATTAGATTTCAAATGCTGTGTGAATATGTCTGACATGATTTTCGCGTAGATGCCACTCGTAGACGGCAGTGCCTCAACCCGACTCATCCGCGCATTCGAAGCCGAAGCTCACACCAAGATCCAGACCGAATCCCCACCAAACCGCATCCCCATCATAGCAGTCAGCGCCTCTCTCACCGAAAACGCGCTCGACGACTACCTAGCTACGGGCTTTGATGGCTGGATTCTAAAGCCGATTGATTTCTCGAGGCTGGAGGCGATTCTGGAGGCGATTGTTGATCAGAGGATTAGGGGACTGTTACTGCATGGGAGGGAGGTTTGGGAGAGGGGTGGTTGGTTTAGGTAGGACGGGTGGGAATGACAAGGGGAGGGGAGGGAGAGGGATAGAGAGGAGGGAGGGAGTGGGAGGAGAGATATAGAGAGGACGAGGGAGACTAAATAGGGGTAGAAGAGGATAAGAATGGTGAGAGGGGAGAGGGATTTGTACATTACCGCATATACCCCAGAAAGAAAGGGTAGGTCGGCGAAATGGTGTTTAGGTTGGTTGTTTGATTGTAAAATATACACAATTTTGCATCGGGATCTTGGTGGTAATTTGGGTTGGGTTGGGTTGGGTTATATCACGTACATGGGTCAGGATATAGAAAATTAGTTGGAGCTGAGTTGGTAGATGGGATATCATAATGAAAAGGATGTAATAAGATGGTTATTGTGTATTTCAGTTAAAAGGGTGATTTAAGAAGTTTGCAATTAAAGGTTTATATTGCTGTGCGTGGTGGTGTGGAGAAGGGGAGGAGATGAGATTAGAAGATAGCTCGTCTGAGCTTCTTACCAGGTTTCAGAGTTTTTTCTTAGCGAGGGTGGCTGGGTTGGAAAGATATCTATCTGATGTCTGTGAATGGGAATATGTAGTACTGGCTATGATGAGAGTTGAATTCCGTGGGGGAGGGGGTGGTGTGGTGAGGGGTGAGGGGTGAGTCAGTTATGGAGGGAGGGATGAGATGGGGTGGTTAGGGGGTGAAAGGAGGTGGGGAAGTGGGGAAGTGGGAAGATGAGGTGTGGAAGTTGTAAGTTGTAAGTTGGATAGGTAGGAGAGAAGTTGGATAGGTAGGTGAGTAGTAGGTGAGTGGTAGAAGAGAGGTAGGAGAGGGTACTTTGTATTTTGGAATTTGTGGTAAGGAGACGTGATAGATAGATTAATACTATAAGTATAATTCTAGGAGAGGGATAAAGTAGAGAAGAATACAGGTTATTCTATACTTATAATCTATATACTAATTAGATTTATCTCTTACCTAATAATACTCTCTTTAATATATTCTTAGCTAGAACTAAGGATATAGATATTTTATTATAGTTATAATTTCCTACTATAGTCGAGGGTTTAAAGGGCGGCT
The DNA here is from genome assembly GCF_000409485.1 of Glarea lozoyensis ATCC 20868. NCBI lineage: Eukaryota > Fungi > Ascomycota > Leotiomycetes > Helotiales > Helotiaceae > Glarea > Glarea lozoyensis. Next base: position 1,411,219 of record NW_007360986.1, read on the forward strand.
ATGCTTAGTTTCTTACGTAAAATAATATAATAATACGCGTATAGGTTAGAAAATAGACTTCTTTATATAATTTAGAATAGAATTATAGTTTATATTACTATATTACTAACTACAAAGACTAAGGACCTCTATATCGACCGAACTAGTAAGAGTAGAGTATTATTAAACTTTTAATACTTTAGTAAGATTTAAAAATAGATAGCTAAGATTATAGCTAAAATGTCTATAAAGCGTGGAGAGGGAGAAATAGGATAGTTGAGATTATATAGTTAAGAGTAAGGAGGAGGAGAGGAAGTGTTAGGTAGTGCAATTTACTGTATATAGAGCTCGAAGTACGGTTATATTTTATTACTTTTTAGGTTGAAAGGGGGTTATCGAATTAGTACAAATTTATACGCGGAAAGATTTGCGAGAACTCTTAGATAAATGGCACAGCTGTACACCTGTAAGCTAAAAAGCTAATCTCAAAGTACTAAAATCTTGACGTCCCCATCAATCTATAATCAAAAACGCTTGTAGATCACATCTTATTAATTCGGGAGCTAAAAATCCAATCTCAAATTATTATATAACCTCAGCATGCTAAAACCTCCGCATAGATCGCTCGCTCAAGCTAAACCACCCCCTAAGCCTTCTCAACAGGCACCACCCCTCCCGTCTTCGAATCAATAACCCCCGCCTGTCCCTGCCCCATCGGCGAAACAGGCGACGCAACATTTGAACCCCCCGTGATCCCCTGCGTCTGCAACGCACCCGGACTCTTCTGATCAACAGGCGACAACGGCGACGCAGGCGCACTACCCATACTAGACATGGTATTCGTATGTAACAACGCGGCCGGACTAGCGCCAACCACAGATTTAATCACGTCGGCCCATTTCTGGGCGTCGGCGGGGGAATGCGCTTTGAATGATATTTCCGAGGAGCCTGACAGTTTGCTACCGATGCCTTTGCTCACGTCCTTCCCTTTGATGTTGAATTTCTCGCCGGCCGTCGTACCGATCACGGCGTCTGGGAGGTAGATGGAGAGTTCCGGGACGGGGTCTTTGCGGAGGTTGTCGTTGTCTTTGAATTCGTGGAGGAATTTGGAGGGGGTGACGACGTAGTAGCCGGTGGAGTAGCCGGACATGCTTAGTTTGTTGCGGGACTTGCGCTCGAGGGTTCCTTCGATTAGGGGTTGCGTGCTGCGGTGGTTTTGGTTGGCAAAGGCTATTCCTTCGACGGTTCGTTCGGGCGCGTTGGGGTTGATTAGGATGTTGGAGTTGCGTTGGACAAATTGGTTCCATTCGAAATCTGTAGGGACTCGTTGCGTGGTGGCTAGCATGTCGCCATATAGTTCTTGTTGTTTTTGCGCTTGACCGGCTACGAATTGGTTGAAGGACATCATTGCTTGTTGAATGACTTCAATAACATGATGTTCGAATTGCGCAAAGTTGTTTTGTACAGCTATCAGATCGTGTTTGTTGTTGTTCTCGTGTAAAACTTGAGCTGATAGTCGGTGGAGAACACCTCGTTTGACGACATATGGATCTTCCGCGGAATGCATTTTGCCCCCAGTGGACTCGAAGTTTGCGGTTTGCTGGCCTAATAATTCGATGTGCTTCTGGGTGGTATTTCGAGCCTTGTCAACCTCCTTGGCTCCTTTGGCCGCACCTGAAGATAGCTCTTTTGACTTGTTCTTGATTTCTTTGTGTAAACGGTCGAGGATAGGTAGGACGGAGCCTTTGAGGTTTTGTTCGGTTTCGAGATGTGAGTTTGCAAGGCCCTAGTAAATTAGTAAATGATAGGACCCTGGGCACAATAAACTTACTTGTGTATTCAACCGCATATTCTCGAAAACCGATGCTATCCCGCCAAGACCTTGATCGAAATGATGGCCTTCTTTCAGCGGATTGTTGATTGTCTGGAAGAATTAATTAAGACATGCTAGAACATAAATTCCTCCAAATCATACCTTCAACACCTTCTCGTACTCCTTCGCATGCGCCTTTTGCACCTTCTCCGTCGCGCTAACATAATCTTCGAGGTATCCTACTGCGTGCTTCCATGCTCGCAGACGTTCTTCGAGGAGTCCAGAAGTCTAGCACACGGTTAGCTGCATATTCAAAGAACACTGGTAACACAGTCTCTGCCGGCGCAACTTACATCTGAAGGATCAGCAGTGGGGATCGCATCGTCGCTCAAAGCACTCGAATAAGAAGCCTGTCGGATAGGCATTGTCACTGGGTGAGTCCCAGGCATTCCAGGTTTTTGCGACATATTTGGGGAGAGTCTATTCATAATTATTAGTTGTCTGTATAAATGAAGAAGTCAAGAATTCGCGTGTATGGGTGGTACGATAAAATTAATTGTCGCAATCGGAAGAGCACATACCAAGAGAAGCTCGGACAACTTGCGGGGAATCCTGGTCGCGTTTATATCGATGTCGGGCACCGTATTATTCGTATTAATATTGTGATATAGGAGAGAGAGAATCTTAGGATTTGTGATTGTTTAATGAATGATTCTTATCGTAAATGATTCAAAGAGAAGGAAGAGATTCACCTGCAATAAATGTCGAGTCTCCTCCACACATTCAGCGGGATGATGTCATCAAAGCGACCCCTTTATTTGGCGACAATCTGGAGTTGGCTCCAAAACACCGGATTCTTCTTAGCTTCAACCTGACAATCAAGACGTGTATGGCTTAAATCGCCAGAAAGAACGCCACGAAAGTCTAAGAAGATGAAATACTCCACCTACAGCAAGCACTTACCCAGCTAGTACGATCTCGGTACTCAGATCTTGGAATCGTGAGTGGCTATGCAGGACGATGAAGTGGTTGACCCTCGTTGGGCGCATAAAAAGAATATTGAGGGTTGGAGAACATGGTATGACTGGGTATTAAGCGTCATCTGGGACGCCTTCAGGGAGTTGATCCAGGATAATAACCTTTAAGCGAGCAAGGAGCATGTGTTGTGCATCTCATCTTGAAGACTTTGATCTGCAAAGTCTGTCACTCATGCATTCGATTTTATCAGAAAACGGGACAAGCCCAAAAGTACAAAAGAAGCAATGCACCATAATGCCCGAAGGCAGAGTGCATTTGGCTTAATTTGGCATTCAAGAACCTATTCTATCTACAGTGCCACAGCACTCGACTGGATTCTTTACAACCGGTGAGAAAATACGATTCATTTCCTTACATCAACATCCTTTCACCTCTGACATCTCACTGTCATTTGGTATAGCGAATACGCGAGTGTAGGCTAATACTGTGTCTACTCATTTAGGTAAACTTTATGTCTTATCATTTTCTCGTGCCGATTTATGATAAGGCTGACGGCTGCTAAACTTATTCTTCTACGACCGCACGCTAACTTGTGCGGCAAACTCCGATTTGACCAAAAACCTTAACCCTCTAAAACGAGTTGAATCACGAGTTTTAGTTTTAGTTGCTACTCGAGATCCTTAGATATTGATAAAAAGGACAGAAGGTCGAGTTCGAGCTCGACTCTTCGAGACTACCCCTCGAAAGCTTGGCTGGGCTTAGCACGACCCCACGACAATTTCGAGATCGCCCTTTCGAAGACCTCGCGATTTTGAGATAATTACCTTTCCAGGCATAAAATAAAGTGTATATACTTAATCAGCTTATACTAAAGTATATTGTTCTACAAGAAATTAAATATAGAACTTGTCGTCGTCGAGTCTTAAAAAGGGGATGGCCGTGAGAAAGCTCTCGAAGGTTTCGGTAAATCGGACTTTGGCGGACTACGAAGGCTGAAGGAAGGTACCGACTAGTTAGTGCGGCCGCCAATACTCTACGAGTCTAGCTTTCGTACTACTACCGGCAAGTTACAGACCGCATTTTCTATTGTGCGAAGAAGTGAGGAGAAAGGATTGGATGGAAACGAATCACGTAAGTTGATGTTAGAATACTTATAGACACGATCTCCCATCTATCCTTCATCCTCCTTTTCTTCTCATTTTTGACTACAGTATTGTCCCATCTCATCCCATTTCGGGCCTTATTCGAGACCTAAGATCTTACAATCCCTCGTTTCCTTTTGTTTGCCATCAACGCACCTCTCATCATGGCACGCCTACGCTGGAACGATCCATTCTGGAATGGCAAACGGAAACCCTTCATAATTGGGGTAATTTCATCATCTTTTCTCGTCATCATGCTGTTCTTCATCGTCACGTCTTATCTCTACGGTTCCATCTGGAGGGATACTTATCGAACGAGTCATTTGAATATTTTGGCCGTTGACTATGATGGGGGGGTCATAGGACAGTCCTTGTCAGCTGGGTACTCTGCACTGAAAGGCGAGAGATTTCCGACCTTACACTTCCGTTCTGCTGAGGAATTTGGCACTGTCGAGGATATCCGGAATGCGGTGTGTAGAGGAGATTACTGGGCGGCGATATTTGCGCAAGATGGTGCTTCCGATCGATTGTCAGCTGCTCTTGGAGGTGGAAATGCTGCTGCTGAATACAATTCGAGCAACACTTTGACATATGTTGTAAGTCGCACCGAACATACAGCAACTGCTATTGTCCATAGCTAACGAAATTGTTCAATAGTACAACGAAGCTCACTACCCGACTGTACAATTGGGCTACATTCTTTCGAACATGCAAACACTAATCGGAGCTGCCCAGACCATATATGGCTCACTCAACGGCACCGGAGCTGCCCAATCTCTGAACACCAACGACCAGAATGCCGTACTGGCCCTCCTCAATCCCATTTCGGCATCGTCAATAAACATAAAGCCGACACCGCAAGGAACCAAAGTTCTATACAACACCGTAACCCTCATCCTACCAATTATCCAGCAATTCTTTTTCCTCATGGCACTAAACGGCATCTCGAACTCATTCAACATATACGGGTATCTCTCCAGTATCCAAGTTGGTCTTATCCGGATGGTCGTTGCTATCACTTACACCTTCCTCGCCTCCTTGTCCCTGGTCGGATACATATGGGCATTCAAAGAGAACTGGGATGTATCAGGTGGTCAATTTATGCTCACTTGGATGGCGATGTGGTTATACATGCACGTCAATTTCGTGGTTCTCGACGCAGCAACAGCGTTTGTGCCTTTGGCGTATCTGACCTTTTTCGTTTTGCCCTGGGCCATCGCCAACATCACATCCACTCTCTTCCCCTTCGAGCTGAATCCCGGATTCTACAAACTCGGGTATGCACTCCCAGGGTATCAGATCGTGAGCATATTATTCCAGATCTGGTCGGGAGGTTGCAACAACCAGCTTTCGAGGTCTCTGCCTGTCCTGTTTGCGTGGGAAATTGTGGGTTTGTTCGCCGCTGTGTGGGGAGTAGCTCGCCGTAATAGAGCGGCTCGGGCAGAGGTTTTGAAGGGGGCAGAGGAGCAGCAACAACCTCGGTCTTCTTCAACTGGTTCAAATGAGATTCAGGAAAAGCCGAAGGACATTCAAGACAAGCCCGATCCGAACTTTGACGACCGGCGCCACGACGTGGAACGACGGCACACAGGACCTCCAGGATTGCCAATGCCGCTTCAGGGGATTTACACACAGGTGCAAGATTGAGGGGATTGGCGGGACTAGATTTCTTTAGATTAAACTTTCTTTATTACCTCTAGTATTGTGTTAATATATCTCTTAACTTAAGTCTTAGCCATCTTCTCATTTAATATAAAGCGTTTACTTGAGGTCTAATAATAATAATGTCTATCTACTATTACACTTTCTATTTCTCAATCTTTACTTAAGAAAAGATTAATAAATTAATTAATCAGAGGTCACATGTCATCATTTTGTTTGTCTTAAGATTTAATATTTTAGGTTTTCAAATCTGCATACGTATTAAAATCACCAGATCGCCTTACAGTTTCCGCAATAGCAGCTATGGGAATGAACCTACCCGAAAAATCACGCTATACATTCCCATAAATCGTACACCCCACCAAGCACCCTAACTCCCCCACCCCCACTTCCTTCCGCCTTCTGCCTTCCGCCTTCCGCCTTCTGCCTTCCGCCTTCCGCCTTCCGCCTTCCGCCTTCCTCCTTCCGCCTTCCGCCTTCCGCCACCCCCCACCCCATCCGCCCTCCACAAACTCCACTAACAAGAAAACATTCTCGACCACCCTCCCTACTCTCCCCCCCTATTTAAATGCTATACGGTGCGTAACGTGGCACTTGACAAACGAGTAGGATTTATCGGATCGAGGGAGAACTACGCACAGCTTATGTGGCAAATATGAAAATTCGGTGTAGGTTCCAGGTACTTGGACCGGTCAAATCACAAGTCCACCGTATAACATTTAATCAGAAGGGGGAACCCCATTACCCCCCAGAACTCAACCTCTAACATCCACTCTGTCTTGAGTCCGGAATCGGTCCTAGTCTTGTCTTCGGCTGGAGAATACCATCACATCGTAGGCGAGCACTCATCTCTTGCGTCCGAGGCGAATGGAATCAAAGGTAGGGAATGAAACTCGTAAGTCGGGTGTGCAATCTGGGGAACCAGTGAGTTTACAGTCGTGACACTCGCATTCGTTGTCTGAGTTGGTGTCGTTGTTGGAAAAGCTGGATATGTAATTGAAATGGGAGATTTTGCGCTTTTTTCTATGTGCGATTGGTTTGTGCCGATGATAGGGGTTCTCTACTTTTGCGGATTTTGGAGGAAGATAGACGAGATTGAAATGACCATGTCCAGTCTTCACAGCTGGGATGTGATTCGTCTATATACTCGGAGCTATGGTGATGCTCATTAATGAATACAGTGATTCCAATAAACACATGGATCTTGGTTGCCCAAACTCCACGGCATTAACTTGCTGTTCTGTAGGGAAACATATTCTTCGTGAAAGCCAGCTTCAGTTCAAAGGGTTCATTGATGCCATGATCATAAGGTTGATACTTCTTCGAAGAAGTGTGACGGCTGTCTGAATAGCGAGAATCCGATAATGTGTGGGCGACAAACGCAGCATGAAACTCCTCACTCATGTCATGCTTGAGATCCAAGAATCTGACACCATCTCCCGCTTTCCTACCCCATCCTGATCGTTCCGCAGCACGGTGCAACTCTTCGCCTCATTCACGGGATGTACAGGTAATATGTAGGACAGCATCACTCAGTATCTAGACTAAACGCATTGTTCTGAGATGGAAGCGAGACCCTCCATCTTGAAGCGGCGCCGGCAAATTCGAGGGGAAGATATCGGCTTTGGTCAAGACCGGAGTCAAAGAGACTTGGATCAGAGTTGCTTGTAGATGTCGCAATGGCCATGTGTGCATATGACGTGTAATGGGTCGATAGAACATATGAATCAAGAAGCACTTGATTGGATCTAGATCCACACTTGAGATCGACGCACTTTTCAGTGCCGGATTTCTCTACCGTCTCCACAGGTTTGTGGTTGCGAGACGTCCTGTTTGTCCGCAACGCGGAATCAGAATTGTGGACGACGACGGGCTTAGCCCAGCAGCATTCTGGCGCAGGTGGAAGCAATGGTTTAGTCCGAACTTTGCTGCTGAACAGTTAAAGCTTACAATGTACACCGGTAAACGGACCAGCGGTACATGCCAAACTGATGCTAACTTGCTTTAATCGCCGCATATAGTGTCTTGAGTAGTCGAGATCGAACCACCATTCGGGAATCTCGAGTTCACCTTTCTCGCCTAATTTCAGGGGCGGAAATGCCCACGGAGGAAATTGCCTTGGAAATATATGTTTTGTGAGCTTATATTCCTGACAATTAGCTTTCATGTATCTCCTCTCAAGCGAGTGAAGTCGTAATTCAAGTTTCTCACCTACAACTAGGCCCTCATGTAGCGAATTCCACAATACATTTTCGGAAAACTCAAAGTTAAGATGACTAGTCTCATGCAAACAAGCAGAGAAGTCGCCAAGCTTATACCAAAGTGCAGCCTGGGCCTCTTTGGCGCCTTCTAACGCGATTTTGAAGGTTTGCTTGGACAGGGCAGCCATTTCCTGTTGCATAAAGCTGTATAGCTCATGCTTGCTGGTACGATCACGGAGAAAATCGAGGACCTCATCGCTGTGCTCTAATTGACGTTGATGTATATTCACTTCTGTCAGAGAGACAAGTCTGCTTCGAGTTGCAGCAAGTTGCTGCCGTTTTATCTGCTCAATTTCAATCTCGGTCACATTGAGTTGATGCGGCCACTCTTGTTTTCGCCGTTGCCATTCTGCAAATGTCATCGCCAGACAGGCATTGTTGCCACTGATTTCTGCCGAGACATTGTGTATTCGAGCAGCTGCAGGAAAGAAGTAGACTCGCTTCGTACCAATTAGTATATGACTTAAAGCAGCTAGAAATACCACGTAGAAGTCGGGAATCATATTTAAGCCTTGGGTAATGCTTTCTTCGACATCTGACAGTAAGCGGTTAGCCATTGCTGCTTCCATATCTTGCTTATATGACTGTTCGAAAGGAATTACATCTGTTTTAATCAAGGTCGAGAAATATTCCGCTCCTGTCAGAGCCCCGGAGAGCGCTTGGCCGAGCCCTTGATATTGCTAATTAGCTGCACGAAAGTTACTTTGAGCCACTTCTGTGCCAAGATTAAGGATATGGTTTTCGTGCGAGGTACGGAGGGCAGATAGATATTCACTATCGCCCCTTTTGATTGCACTCAAGGGTGATGATCATGGTCCTCTCAAAATACCTGCCCATTCAAGTGCTTTTGGTAGAAGTGCGGTAAATCGGTATAGTTGAGAGCCAGTCATACAACGACGTAAGGCGTCACCGCAGAGCTCCTCTTGAGGCGAGACAAAACAGGAAGGGTTTTCGCCGCTCAGCCTAGAACCTGATACCCATGCCGCCAGATCTTGTTGGGTCTCCCTTGCGAAGTCAGGAGCTATTGAAAAATTCATGAACCAGCGCTTTGCGATCGGCTACTTCCTCGTAAAAGTAGAGGAATCTAGAGTTTAGAGGCGCTGGCATAGCTTTGGAGCTTTCTAATGTCAGGCCGCGAACGAGCACTGTGTTTTGTGCCTCGATAGATGTTGGTACTGGTTCCAGTAACTTCTTCACAGCATCGGCAAAAAGCTTTGCCTGTCGGAATGACTCCATGGAATTGCCCTGAATGAAATTTTCTGTCCAGGGGAGGAGAATACTGACATACTGTAGCATGCTGGCTCGAGCTCTAGATATACTGTCACTGAAAGGGGGTGTTGGGCAGCATGTAGTATTGGTGGTCTCCTTTTCATTTAGCGGGTTCTCGGTTAATTGCGAGATGGATTCAGGCGTCAATATATTCTCAACGCTCGACGACTCCGAATTAACAATGCGAGATTTCTCGCATGTTGCCTATGAATTATACCTGTTGAGTAGATCGGAGGCTTTTCTGGACCAAAGCAATGCCTCTGCGAACTTGCAATCTTCCCCGAGACGTCGCGCAATTTCCAACACAAGTGTACGAAAAGACAGAGGACTAAGAAGAGTTTCCTCTGCGAGGAGTACAGAAAGGAAGGAAAAGCAGAGAGAAATCAGTTTGGTGGGTGTGGTTTTGCGGGTGTATCCGGAACTACTTGCGAAGTGACTACTGCAGAATCTGTTGGCAAGTCATACATAAATCCAAGGGAACCTTTGCTAGCTGCTGTGAAGAACAATGAGTCCAAATTTCTGCCCCACAAGAATATAAGGCATTGACTCGAGTCCAAATGTCTGATACATTTGGTAACAATAAATCGAGAACCCGCCATTTTTACCTTGGCCACCATACCTCTAATTCACAAGTCACGGCCAAAGGGTCCTTTTTTCATCAATCAACTACACAATGTATATGGAATTTCCTTTCTGATCTTTCATTTTTCTAGATAGAGAGGGCTGATGTGTATTTGCGACTTTAACACACGACAGGCAGGTTCAATACAATCTAGACTTTGGGGTGCATTGTGACGATTCCACTTAACCGATGGAAATCAAGTATATTGTAGTGAGGAACGAGCGTCCATAACTGTAGATACACAAGAGACACTTGCGAAGCATTCTTGGGGTAAGAACCTTGTAATATAGGCGTGCAACAGTAAGGTGAATGGAGTATTGGTCGTTGTAGAGGAAGTATTGCGGTATTAGTAAGGTGCGACTCGGTAGAGATGTATAATTTATGGTGATGGATAGTATAGTGTTTTCTGGCTGAGCTTGGTGTGTAACATGAAAACTTGCACTTACTGGTTAGTTCCAGTTCTATTGATATTCTCTACTTGTGCTTCGATCTTACGAGATCAAGGAAATCCTAAGTCCTCTCCATTTTCGCAAGCGAGCCTTAACCAGATGGATGTTTCTGTTTGTTTAAAAGACGTATCCTACAAGGAGAATAAAGTTCAAATATCCCTATAACGAAGATGTTAGGTATTCAGTCTTCTACAGAATATTAATTGAGAAAACTAAATCGCATTCATTCACGTCGAGGTTTGTTTATTCTAATTCAGGGGTTAAACGAGGGATCCAACGCCATAGGCTAAAGCAAAGGGGTAAATCGCTAACGATAATAGGTGAGTTTCCCACACTTGAAAGCCACATATTAAGCGCTTGCGGGGTCACAAGATGCAGCATTGATTTAAGCTTGATGGGGTGCCGGCGGATAGGAGAAGAGAGATTCAGAGCTGGCTCTACGTCTAGGCTCGGCGATGTGAAAAGGGGTAGGCTTAATGGGCTATTCACGCTGGAAATCTAAATATGTTTGTACGGCGGAAAAGGGTGTTTATCGGAGGTATGTACGTGATACCAATGGAGTGCCCTGCATTGCAGCCGCTGTCAATGCTCGTCATCTGAGATAGTCAAAGCATAGAGCTGTTGATTGGGAAGGGATGAGAGCTCTGAAATGGTCCTGTGAAACTATATGGATATAGAAGGGTATATGCAGTAGTAACGTGAAAACATTTCGTATATTTGGATGCGAAACTTCATAAGAAAGACCTTTTAATGTTTAGATCTGCATATGGTGTTTGCTCGACCAAGCAAGTCACACCAATAGGAGTCAATAAAGCGGCGAGTGCCTTTATCTAGACGGGAAACCGCAGAGACGCAGTAAACACATCTAGGAAGAAAAATTGATTTCATTTCTTTTACAAGTGTATCTTCAAGGTAAAGATACTTTTTACCTACAATTTTGTTTGTTTTTCCTTTCACGATTCCTCAAATAGTTAGAAATATCAAGGTCACACGTCTATCTCAGAGTCCGAATCAGGTTGTATCCACCTTGCCGCTCTTAGCGCTAAACCCTGGTTTTTGCAGGTCTGTGGCAGCCGACACCTTCAACCTCCATCCAATCCATTCTTCTTTGAGAGACTCAAGGAGCATCGAATTCCACCTCCACCTCCACCATCCCACGATGACGATATTTGGGACTTTGTAACGCATTCACCGCAAACCCCTCCTCGCTCGGATTCCACGCCTCGATAACCTCATCATCACTTCCCAATGAACAGCATACCGTGCAAAGGTCGATTGAGCGCCCGGTGTTAGTTTGACCCCAGCAGCAAGGGGAACACATTCCTTGGACCGCTGCCCCGATGAAGGTACGTCGCCCTTCCACCACACTCCAAAAAGTCACGATAGCTTCGTGATTCGAATAAAGCTGCCGTGGAATTACGGCTAGGCCGTCTCTGGTCGGACCTATTGTCTGTCGTGCCGCCTCGCAGGTGTTGACTTTGACCGAGGCGGACGCACAGCAGGTTTCACGACCCTAGATATTAGACACTTTTAGCGCTGCCCGAACCCTCACCGATGCTAACATTTGTCTACAGACTTCTTCAAGACCGCGAGGTGAGGTTGGTGGAAGCTTTGCCAGTAGAAGGGGGCATGGTGCGCAACTCTCGATTAGTGACACCAACCACCACGTCACGGAAGCAATCGGAGACATGTACGGCGACGATGATTATACGAAATCCGACCGACCGCTGAGCTTTGCTCCATCGCCCCTGAACGAAGGTTTGACAGAAGGAAACGCGTATACAGATATGAAGGGGAGTCGGAATCGACCGTCGGCCAGTGTGAATGGAAACGCCAACCAGAAATCAAATACATCGCCAGGGCTGATGCAGAGCCCAAGAAGCAGCTCATTCGAGAAAGCAGGAGCTCTGTCGCCCTCCTTGTCATTGCGAGAACATCACTCAAATGAAGCTGCCAATGCACAATTCCCACTTAATGACCTGGACTACTCTTCGAACCCGGCGGCTGTCGCGCAGGAGCTCAGTAACTTGCAGGCTTTACGGCGCATGTCGATGGATGTTGGAAACACAAGCGATCCGGATCTGCCATCGTTTTCGGGAGTTTCGTTGATGCCATCAGTGGCGCCTACTGGTGATGATAACGAAGAAGATCCCTCGAGATTGTTCTGGGTACCCGCTCGGGTGCATCCAGAACTTGCGCCTATGGAATTCAAGACATTTTTGGAGAACCGAGTACAATCGATTAAGCGTCGGTCGGGCGACTCTTCGAATTCCTTATCCCCCGATGGAATGGAGAGAAGTGGGTCAGAGTCGTCTTTGAAGAGGAAGAAGTCGATGCTATCACGGCAGATAAATAATGAGGGCGGTCGAGGAGCGGTTGGATATCAAGATGGAGCGGAGCAGATAGAGAGGAAGAAGTCGTTGTCTTCGAACCAGTCATTGGACTTGAAAATCTCTGATTTGAAAGAATTGGATGCGTTAGTGCGGGATCCAACGAAAGCCATGCAGAAATTGAGTCTTGATACCAATAGATCTGGGAGCAGTGAGGAACTGGAAGACATGCCAATATTACCACAAGCACCTGGTCTTGGACTGAGGAGGTCCACAAGGACAACTTATAGGAGGGGGAGTGTAAAGAGAGTACCATTTTCCAAGAGGAACGGAGCTGGGCGTGCCGATACTGATGGAGAGGAGTCACCCGTTTCTTCTCCGATAGATGGACGTCCAGGTGTGGGATACCCTCTGTCGAAGGTGCAGTCTGAACCAACATCGGCAGAGAACTTTTCGCGACCAAATCGGGGTGGAAGACGTTTACAGAATTTGCCTCAAAGTAATCCTTCAGTATCAAGCCCGGAGCGAAAGTCGCAAGAAGACATGACAGAAGCAGGCAGAGGCGTTTATTCAGCGACTGACCCAGCACCCCCTACAGGGCCAATATCAAGGAGTAGCACATTTCCCAGGAACCAGCCAACGGTTCCTCAAATAGTAGAAACACCACCACCAGAAGAGACGAGAACTAAAAATCAGTTTCCAGAAAGGTCGTCTTCACAGAATGCCACACAGTCACTGCAAAAGAAGACTGTCCCAGAACCTCCAATGAAATCAAGCAGGCGGCCTACACTGGATAGACAGAATTCAACTCCACAGATAGCACCTAGAGTTGCGCCATCACAAACTCTTAGTGATATGACGCAGCAGCCTTCTCCGCTCCCTGGAAATACTGCCAGACTGGGAACAGATAGCCTAACGTTCATTCCCACACTGGAAGAGAAAAAGCCAGAGAAGAAATCCAAGAAAGAAAAGGAGAAGGAGGAGCAAGAGACGAGTCACCGTAAGACAAGTTGGGGTTGGTTTGATAAGAAGGACAAGAAGAAAGACGAGGATAATAAGAAAGGAAAAGCAAAGGCTTCTGTCGACAAATCTCATGATACTGCTCGTTTGGATGTTCTCCAGTCTACCATGGATGCTCCTCGGGGTCGGGAGAGCATATTAATTGAGCGTGAAAGCATGGATGGCAGGCTGGAAACGGAACGGAAGAAGGAAAGCAGTCGAAAATCGGGAGAACACAAGAAAGAGAAAGACGGCTTGTTCTCCTCCTTCTTCGGTGGTGGCAAGAAGAAGGGCGATCGAGATTCAGGGGGCAAGAAGAGTACCTCCTTACGGGCGCTTTCACCTGAACCTCCGTACCGACAGCTTAAACCGGATATTGATTACAACTGGACAAGATTTTCAATTCTGGAAGAGAGGGCCATCTATCGAATGGCCCACATTAAGTTGGCCAACCCAAGAAGAGCCTTGTACAGTCAGGTTCTGCTCAGTAATTTCATGTATTCATATCTAGCCAAGGTCCAGCAGATGCATCCGCAGATGGCAGTACCCCAATCGGCAGCACAGAAGAAACAGGAAGCAGAGCGACGCCAGAAAGAGCAGAAGCAGCAGGCTAAAGAGAACGGGGAAGAACAATACCGCTACGACTATCACCAGGTAAGTCTAAATCATCTCGTCAAAGTTCGGAGTTCGGACACTAATCAATACAGGGGATAACACAATATGCTGAACCAAGCCAGAATCAAAGTCAAAATCAAAACCATGAACCATCACGTGAGGGCGCAGAGTACGTCGACGACTCGCAGATATATGATTATGATCATCATGATGATGATTCGAACCGGCCGCAATCTCGAGCCTCGCAGCACAATTCCCACGCTGAAAACGGCTACGTCGATCAAAGTCAACAAAGTCGGCAAGGAAAAGATTACTATCCATATGGGAATTCCAACAACAATCGTGGGCAAGCTGATGATGATGATGATGACGATGATATGTGGTGATGTGAATTGGCGGTTGTAATGCCGCCGTGATTGCGGATTGTCCTTTTGCATTGTATGATGGAGTTATAGGCGCTTCCTGGATGGGAGCATGTGCAAAGGCTCGAGGGACGGGGTATCTCCAGGAGGATAATTATTGGAAGCATAGCGTCTGGTGGTCTTGCTTGTGTTTCTGCATTGTGTGGTCCCTAGACTGGGACTTTATAAATGCCATCTGCGATTGTCTGGAGAGCAAGCGCATGTTTATATGTAACATAGAATCTCTGGCTCTTGGGTGCTGGGAAAGCGAGGCAGCGGTCGTTGGAATGGATGATGAATCAGAACACAGAATACTGGATTTGGTGTTGATGATTGATAATGGAGATCAAACGATAGTCGAGAGCACAATGACTACTTGAGCGCAAATTCATGTTTGATTTTGCTAAAGAGTGTTGGTTTATCAGATGACAATGACAAGTACAGCCACTATTCAATTAGAAGCTTATATACAGCTTCTTTAACAATTCTCCAAGTCTCATACTCGTAATGTACAATCAATAGGCGGTACCTAATAGGGATGCCTTGGCGAGGAACGCGCAATGAAGGTGACGTCGCTCTAGACTTCAGGCGCCTGATTGTTGCCCGTTGAAGGAACATCCGCCACCCTTGATCCGGTTAGCGTGGTGGGAGCTATCGTATTGCGTACACGGGACAGCTTCATTCACTGCATCGTCAAATGTCTGAACATTCACGACTTTTTTAACTATCTCAACTCTCGTATCCTCACCTACGAAAACCCACACTGTTCTACAAATAATACACGCGCAAGAAGACCACCCACACAGCATACGCCGCAGCCAGTCGTCAACCCGAAGAACTGTCCTCGAGAGCTCACATAACCTCCACCTCCCCGCAGTGGGATCATATCTCTGGCTAGAAGCCAAAAGCCGCAAAAATGTTTCGCGCACAGCAGAATGCGTTTGATGATCTCGTCGGTAAGTCTCTACATGGTTATAGGAAGTCAGGAGTCTTGTGCACCAACTACGAGGCTACCTGTGATGCGAATGCTGACATATTTTCCTCGCAGCCAAGGCGACGGACGAGAACCTGACGGCCGAGAACTGGGAATATAT
The DNA here is from genome assembly GCF_000409485.1 of Glarea lozoyensis ATCC 20868. Lineage (NCBI taxonomy): Eukaryota > Fungi > Ascomycota > Leotiomycetes > Helotiales > Helotiaceae > Glarea > Glarea lozoyensis. The sequence continues at coordinate 1,426,833 of NW_007360986.1, forward strand.
CATGGATGTCTGCGACAAAGCTAGTACAGAAGAGAATGGTGCTAAAGATGTTGTGGCCTCCATGATAAAGCGGCTGGCGCATCGGAATGCGAACGTTCAGTTATATACTTTAGAGGTATGGTCGTAAGGCTACGAAGGCGAATGCGCTACTGACGATTCCACAGCTTGCAAACGCCCTCGGTCAAAATTGTGGGCCAAAGATACACCGAGAACTTGCTTCGCGAGCCTTCACAGATGCCTTATTACGACTGGCAAACGATCGAAATACCCATCAGCAAGTCAAGGCGAAAATATTGGAGCGTATGGCAGAATGGGCTGAGATGTTCAAGGACCCGGATCTCGGGATAATGAGAGATCAATACCAAAGATTAAAGAGTCAAAACCCAAACCTGCATCCTCCATCTGCTCCATCGAAGAGCAGACTTACAGATGTAGATAGGCAGAAGGAGGAAGAGGAGTTGCAGATGGCGTTAAAATTGTCGATTCAGGACAAGACAACCCCCAAAGCTTCGCCTCAACCAACTACTGGGGGACCTTCTCAAGCGCAGGAGCCACTCCAATCAAGTACGGCACCTTCAGGTACCACAGCTGCAACGGTCAATCGTGTACGAGCGCTGTTCGATTTCCAGGCTTCTGATCCGGATGAATTGACCTTTAAGAAAGGTGACATTATTGCGGTTCTCGAATCTGTATATAAGGATTGGTGGAAGGGTTTATTGAGAGGCCAGACTGGCATCTTCCCATTGAATTATGTGGAGAAATTGGCGGATCCAACCATTGAGGACTTGCAAAGGGATGCTCAAACTGAGGCTGAGGTGTTTGGGGAAGCTAAAAATGTGGAAAAGCTGTTGGCGCTATTGAGTTCGAGCTCTGATATTCAAGATAATGATGAACTTACGGTATGTTTGCTGAGGTGTGTACTTTGGACTTGCTGACAAGGGCAGAAACTATACCAGTCTACGACGGCTATTCATCCAAAATGTATTGAGCTGATTGGGAAATATTCCCAGAAAAAAGGTAGCATAACTTATCCCATCTTGAATATTTAGCTGATTCTCCCAGATGAAATGACGCAACTGAACGAAAGGTTTATCAAGTCAAGAAGGTTGTTCGAAAATATGTTGGAGGCCTCTATGACACAACCCCAACAAAGTTATCAATATGGACGTCAACCACAGCCATACGGAGGTGGCTATCCACCACAAGCCGCACCACCTCAGCAAGATCCTCAGAGATATTACACTCCAAATCCTCAAGGTGAGCATCCAATAAAGTGGTGATGTTTCTGTACTAATAAAGACTAGATCAAGGTTACCCTCCCCAACCAGGATCGCCGCACAACTACCCACCACAGCCGCAACCATTTCATTTTGTTGGCGGGCAAAACCATCCTTCTGAGCCACCGCAAGGCCACCAACCATATCCACAACAAGCTCCAACTCCAAGGATTCCCTCTGGCGGGCAACCTGCACCAATTCATACCTCGTCGCCTCCACCTCAACAATACCCGCCACAACAAGCCCAGAGTGGACATCGACCACAAAGCACGTACTCAAATCCACAAGAACTTGCCACATCGGTCTATGATTCACCTGTAAACCAACATCCAAACGCGCCATACAGTGCATCGGTGTATTCGCAGCAGTCGGAAGATCCATACTCTGCAAACCCAAACGCACAACAACCTCCTAGTCAGCAACACTACAACGCGTATCCTGGAGTGCCACCACAGTCCCAAGCACCACCCCAACAAGGGCCACCTCCCATTCCAACCGGTCAAGCACCACCAATTCCAACAGGTACACCCGGGTACCCCAATATCGCTTCTCCCTATGATGCAAGACAGACGCTTCCAAGTCAAGGAGCCCCATCTTATAAACCATATCAACGACCCGCGAGCCCTGACTCTGCTATTCCTGCGCCTTTAGCGCCAAGTGCTCCACCTGGTGGACCGGCGGACTTTTATAGATAGGCATGGCGGTAGGGGATTGTATGGAACGTGGAGAAGGTGTATGATGCGATGGACATGCGAGACTGGGGAGGTGATGAAGAATTATAGTAGGGTGTATATCTTGGACGGGGTGCATTAATTGAAGATTAATGGAGGTAGCTGAATTGAAATGGCATTTGATATCTCATCGATTAAATTTGCATTTCAGTCACGTGATAGCACGCCCGTTTAAGCTTGAAGTTTAAACGTCCCGAAGGGGTGGGCCGAGGCGCCCGAGTTACCGGGGAAGCTGTAGCTTTCCCCGCATTATGAATCGACAAGGGACGAACAGACCTCAATGATTATCACATCTAAACATTTAAACTTCCACAAACTTTGCAACATTTTAAAAGCTGTTTACTTTACTGTCATTAAGCCAAAAATCTGACTTGCTAATTGAACAGCTCAGTTGGAGAAGAAAATCATTCTCTCGGCCAATATTCCTTTGTATAGCACTCGGTTCCCCCACTTCCTCACAAAATGGCTGCGGTGAGAGTAGCCCCAACAGTAAGTCCAACTCAAACCCAAGTATATACGGTAACTGACATACTCCAGCGGGCAATGCGAGCCATGAATCTTCTCCGCACAGTACAATACACACATCCTCCATCCTGTCCTTGCCACGGCAATCCCAGCTACCACCAGCAAGGTCCATCCTCATCCCTCGTCGCGCATACCAAGGCGAACCTCCAACGCTCTTATGCCACTCCCGTAGATATGTCTCGTCAGAAGGAATATGCCTTTGAAATGGCAGCTAGTTCAATCCGGTTCGGAGCTGGTGTTACGAAGGAGGTAGGCATGGATTTTAAGAATCTGGGTTCAAAGAGGGTTTGTGTGGTTACGGACAAGACGGTTAGGGGGTTGGATGCTATGAGACAGGTTGAAGAGGGGCTGAATAGAGAGGGTATTGAGTATACGGTTTATGATGGGTGTAGGGTTGAGCCGAAGGATAGTTCGTAAGTGTCTCTCCCTAATATGCTACCCAACAACTCTACCCTTATTGTTTCTTGCAGTTGTATCTAGTAACTTGTACTAACACCCCCAGAATCAAGGAAGCAATAGAATTTGCAAAACCCTACGCCCCAGACGCCTTCCTAGCCGTAGGAGGTGGCTCCGTCATTGACACCGCAAAACTAATGAATCTCTACACCTGCTATCCTAATGCCTCCTTCCTCGACTTCGTCAACGCACCCCTAGGTAAAGGCCTTCCCATAGAGAAACCTCTCCTCCCCCTCATCGCCGTCCCCACCACCGCCGGCACCGGCTCCGAAACAACCGGCACCGCAATTTTCGACCTCGTCGCCTCCCGATCCAAAACCGGCATCGCCCACCGCAACCTCAAACCCACCCTCGGCATCTGCGATCCCCTCAACACACGCACCATGCCGTCCGCCGTACACGCCAGCTCCGGTCTCGACGTGCTCTGCCACAGTCTCGAAAGCTGGACCGCGATCCCGTATTACGAGCGTACGCCGCGCCCGAGCAACCCAATTAATCGCCCCGCGTACCAGGGCGCGAATCCGATCTCGGATATCTTCAGTTTGCAGGCGCTGAGGAGCACCGTTAAGTATTTGCCGCGGGCGGTGAAGGATCCCGAGGATCATGAGGCGCAGAGTCAGATGTTGCTTGCTGCTACTTTGGCGGGGGTGGGGTTTGGGAATGCGGGGGTGCATTTGTGTCATGGTATATATTCCTCTTTTTCTCAGCTCTTTCTTTTCTGTTTTATTTTTGTTCTGAGTTTGCATCTGATACCTGTTTTTTTTTCTTTTGAAATTCGAATGGACGGCCGAGACAACTTTCTCTTGTCCTTGGGAAACGAGAATGAAGAGATTGATACTCGTTCAATTTCCTCTTAAAAGTAGGATGGAAGAACGACAACCCATTTCCTGTCTCTTCCACATTGGAATTGAAAACAGAAACCCATTTCTTTTTCTTCTGAATTTCTTTTGTGGCATTTGGAATCCCAGTCATGATGTTAATCACCCTTACTAACAATATGTTTAGGAATGTCCTACCCAATTTCCTCCCAAAACCCCTCCGCCTACACCCACCCTGGCTACACCGTCCCTCACACCATCATCCCCCACGGCGTCTCCGTCGCCGTCACCGCTCCCTCCGTCTTTCGCTTCACCGGTGCCTCCAACCCCGCCCGCCATCTCGAAGCCGCCGCCGCATTCGGCGTCGACACTTCCCAGGTCCCGCTTGAATCAGCCGGTGAGGTGCTTGGCGAGGCGCTGCAGAAGTTCCTCCAGGATCTTGGTGATCAGCCGAGGGGGTTGAAGGATTTGGGGTTTAAAGAAAGTGATGTGGAAGCACTTGTTGAGGGGACGATCCCGCAGAGGAGGGTTTTGATGCTGGCGCCGGGGTTGAGTGAGGAGGTGGGGGAGGAGAGGGAGGTTTTGAGGGGGTTGTTTGTGGATAGTATGTAGGAAACGAAGAGGGGAGCGTGAAGGAGATTAGATGATCTAGTTTGAAAAAAAATAAATACATTAGTATATGTGAGGCGATTGCGCAAGGTATCTTTTTATTTGAGGTATTTTTTGTTATGGGCGGAATGTGAAATTGAAGGATTGTAAGGAGGGTTTGTTAGATACGAGATCGTTTACAGATGACGAATTGAGATATACAATTTGTTGTGGCTAGTGTTTAGGCGTTGAACAGGATGGTTCATGAGATGGACATCGAGAACAAGGGAAGGAGAGATGGGAATCGGGGTCGAGAGCGAGAACAAGAAGTCCTGCAAAGTGTGAGTCTGGTGGATGACTCTTAGCGGGGAAATGTCTCGCTTGTGGGTCGTGATTCGTGAAGAACCTTGGGTCGTACAAGAACGGCTGGTTTGGATGGGGGTAGTGGATTGGGGTTTGTGAGAGACAGAGGTAGAAGTAGAGATAGAGATATAGGCAGAAATAAAGGGCTAACTACCGTGATCAAGTTCCTAGCCAGTTGGAGTATATATATGTCACTTTTTGGTACTACTACTGTGTTGGTCGCACGAGTAACGGCGGCTAACGGTCGTACGATAACGGCTGGTACGAGGCTATTTCCTAGTCTTAAGGTCGAAACAATAGAAATTAAGGTTAAAGTATAGAGTTATAATATTGTCATACTAAGCGTCTTACACCCGGTTTGCCTTACTACTTGCCTTGATACATACATAAGCACATCTTGATCGAGTAACCGGCCATCGATTCAGTCACCGGCCAATTCACCGTGCGATCACGGCGTGATTGGTGGCAAGACGTAAGGCTGTCTGGATACGAGAATCGGGATTGGACTCTGTGAGCTGCTCTGAGCCGTATTGGGTGTCCAATTGAGGGTGCATTCTGGCAGGGATTGGGGGTGGAGAGGGTGTTGCGATACAGGGCAGGGAGAAGGTAGAGGGCGGTTGGATTGGAGAAGAGAGGCGGTCTCTCAGGGTGCCGTGAAAGTTGCACTTTTCGTGTCAAGGGCCACTAACCACAAAAGTACCGAAAAAACACACCCAAATGGCGACTTTTGTAGTCTTTTAACAATGTGAGTAATCTAATACCTAGTAGATTGATTTCTAAGTCTCTAATTAAGTAATTAAAGTTTTGTAAGTAATTATTTATTAGAAATGGAGCTTTACAATACTAATTTGGTGAGGGTGGCCCGTGACACGAAAAGTGCAACTTTCACGGCACCCTGAGAGGGCGGTGGTGTGGCAGACTCCAGCTTGCAGGTGAACGAGAAGCGAGATGCGAAAGGAGAAGCGAGCATGTGCCAGATGCCTTGAGGCAATCGAGTCTTGGCGTCAAGCAGCGAGATAGGAGAGCTTATCTGGACATCGCGGATGACTCAGCAATGCCGGCCGTCGTATTGCATTGCATCAACAAAGCTCCATTGCGAATGAATACGTGCTAGCCATCCACATTTCCTCATCAATTCATTAGCTGGTGCGTCTGGATAGTCATCTCGACTTCAACCACCATTGCTTTGCTCTTCCCTTCATCAACACCATCATTGTACTCATTCCTCCCTCTCTAAGCGCTTCGATCACGAGGCTCCCCGGATCCCAGTGGAGCATGACTCTGATGATCAGTATCTAAGCTCGACCGCCATCACACCAAATCGCCAGAGAACAATCATCCTCGATTTCGTCTTGCAGATATACTCGATCAAATCCTCTGCGATTCTGACCAAACACACCTCACCGAGATCCCATTCCTGCACCATGTGTGTTGCCTGAGCCTGAGCGAGCTTCCCTTGTAGGCCCCAGCTCTCCCGTTGCCTACCCTTCCAGGTTCGCCTCCCCTGGAAACACCCACAGGCTGCATAGCATCGAGAAGAAAACTCTTCAAAGTTTGCCAAATTTGCCTGGTGAAATACCCTCTCGATCGAACCCGCAGATACATGACGATGGATGCCCAAATCATGAGGTATCCCGGCCCTACACACTACGAAATCTAGCCATACGACCAGCTGCCGTGAATGTGCGAATAGTGACGAATCAAGCACGTCGAGTCGATTAGCACAACGACAGCCCGAGAACAGTTTGCAAGACTACCCCATTCGAAATGCATCAGCATCCACGGCCGTCCCCAGTGACGGCATCGCCAGCGTCTTCTCCGCGAACGAATCCATCTAGAACGAACAATCAGAGAGATGAAGGCTTGAATAGTCCGAGTATGCGAACCACACCAGATATGCCGGGGAATAGCGGAGAGGAGGAGGGAAGTGGTGATAGCGGTGTGATACCGACTGCTGGGTCCTCGAAAGATGATGTCAAGAGACTGGACCAGGTGATACAGGTAGGAATTAAAATATGTTTAATGGACAAGTGCTAATTTGGTATAGAATTTCCATACAAAAGCTGCCATTGTTATATTGTCCTCGAGGATGTCACTACCCGTATTGTCAAATAAGGACGGGACTCGGAAAGTCAATAAATGGGTATGTATATCATCATCCTGTATGTGAAATACTAATTCGCATAGTTTCAAATCGAAACCGACGACACGAGTGCCTTTCGCGAAGAATTAAGTGTTTGGAGGACGTGTGGTGGAATACAAAATCGACCGCCTCCAATGGTCATTGAAACATACCTCGACACTTCGTCATTGACCAGCAGTCATAGTTTGGTCATTGTGGACGATCATGGAAAAAGATGGGACGTACTAGAGGCACTGAACAATTCAGATGGAGGCCCACGCGGCGCAAGACATCGAAGTACAGAGGTGATATTAGAAAGGTGGAAAATAGAGCTCAAAGATGGAGAGCGAATACACGACTTTGCTCCAACCCTGCCAACAGTGTATAAGAAGTGCATCGTCTTCTTCCGCGCGTTGTACTCGACATCGAAATTTACACCGGCGTGGAAATTTTTGAAGAGCATGTCGAAAAGTGGATCCATGAAGGGTTTATTGCATGTCAAATGCCGTATATATTCTGGACATGTCCAGCCCGGTCGATTTGATGCGCTTACTCATCCATTGTACGAGAGTAGCGGGCCTGTAACGACAAATTATCCCCTTGGGACCACAGATACACCTGTGGGACAATTTTCGGCCGAGGTTACCTATCGAAATGATTGTAACTTTCGCGTGGATGATTCGGAATCATTACTCAGTTCTAGATTCATGGGTGTGGATGAGCAATATTTTCAACCGTCACTGAGGGATAAGGATTCACGGTATCATTCGAGGGGTGGTGAGGTCGGCTCTTTACCTGCAAATAGACAGCCAAGTCAGGAGCAGGAACCTATACAAGCTTATGGAAGTTTGTCAACGTTTCACGGCGACGCCCCACCTAGAGGATCGAGTCCTATCTCAGCCCTTCGTGCGCAGAAAGTTGATGGTTCGGATACCAGTTCACCCCCGACGAATTCGCTTCCAAAATCTAGACCGATCCAAACTTCACGCGCTTCCTTGATGTCATTAGAGGGAATTTCAATGGCAAGGAGGCCGTCTGTTTCGTTTCAGCCTTTCAAAGCTGGTTCGTTATCATCATCACCCGGTAGAGCTTCACTCCCACATGGAGATATGCCGCCGCAATCGCCACAATCATTACCGCGAGGAGGTATCAGTGCACTTACACAAGCACGAAATCGATCATCATTAACAGCTGGAATGCCTGCATCATTAAGAGGTGGCCCCGTCGTGTCGGATAATGTGGTTACATCTTCAGCCTCAAGTTCGCCAAAACCTGCTCCAATAAGCAGGTACAGTAGCAGTTTTACCCATCGGAGAGGAAGATCTTCGTACGGAGGGACGAGTAAGATTGCTGATGATGATCAAGGTAGTAGTGGAAAACAAAGCTTGTCTTCATCTGTACAACCTGGATCGGGAATTCTTGCGGAAGGTGCTGGTGGTAGTTCGGGATCATTACAAACGGATGATGATAATATATCCGACTTTCTTAAATTGCTGGATAGCAAAAAGACGTTGCAAAGTTTTGAGCCTTCAGGATCTTTAGCAGCGAAACGAACAAGTGCTCAATTATCGAAATATCAATCGATGCGAGGGTCGAATAATGTATTGACAGAGTCGTTGTACTCTTCTACAATGTTACACAGATCTTCGACTTCATCAAGTCGGCAATTATCGAGTGTACCACCAATGGTAGCGGCGACCTCGGTTTCTACTTCGTCCTCTCCCGGGAAACCGGTATCACCTCATACGCCACATACACCTGCGATACCATCACGATTAAGTGCGAATTCAATAGCGGAATATTCTGAGCCTCGAAGGAGAATTAGTAATCATACAAGATCTACGCCACAGGTGTTGGACGACGTGACGGATGATGATCAAGCTAACCAACTTGGTACAAATGCTATCGATATTCCCACGTCGCCTCGTCCATACTACCAGCATACCCGAAGATCGAGTTCTGTAGCTCAGCAGCAGAGGACTATGCCTGTGGATGATGATCTAGGTGATTTACCATTTGGAGCTCATCGTTCGATAAGTTTGGGCGCAGACGACCGTGAACCACCAAGTCTAAGCGCTCTACTTGGACTTCAAACGTCGGAAACAGTCGCTTCTCCATCCTCGCCATCACCACCTCGACTTCTTCAACCCGCACCCCATATCTCAGAAGCAACAGCAATGTCCCGTCAACCCTCCTCCTCACTAGACCCGAATGAATCAGACGTCCCAACCGCCCCACGCGGCTTCGCTGGTTCATCAAACTCTCCATATCGCCCACGAATCGGCCGATCTGGCGGTCGAGGCGTGACTCCACCGCAAACAGGCTCCTATTCGAGTCTCAATGCGAGTGGAAGCGGTGCGAGCGAGCGCGGGAGCGGCAGACAGAGTTTTACAAGGGGCGCTGGGGCGTTTGAACTCGATGACGAACCGCTGCTTTTTGATATGAGCGAGATTGGGCGGGATGCATCGAGACGGAGTATTGAGGATCCGAGGGGGGGAGGCGGTGGAAATTTGAATGAGAGGGGAGGGTATGATGGACGTGGTGGTGATTCGGGGGGGAGTAGTCGGAGGGGGAGTCGGAGGTGGTGAGTTGCGTGTGGGTTGGAAAGTAAAAGAACTTGGAAGCCTGGATGGATAGGAATACTGAATACGTTTGGTGTGGTGTGGTTTTGGTGGGGTTGGGGAAACAATGGGCGTATCATACGAATTGAAATGTGAATGTGCTTTTTTATATATGGTTGTTGATTTTTACATAGAGATGGTTGATTGAGCGAGATGATTCGTTTGTTTTGGTAGGGCTGGCTGGTTTGATTTTGGGGCTGTCGCACTTTGTGCGGTATGGTATGGTGTAGTTACGCATATGATGGCGTATTGGATGGGGTGGTTTGGTAGTTATTTTTTATTTTATTAAATTGATATTAATAGGTTGTGTGGTTAGATTATTTGAGCGATTAAGTAAGTAATTAACTGATTAAGTGATTAAGTGATTAAGTGATTAAGTGATTAAGTGATTAAGTGATTAAGTGATTAAGTGATTAAGTGATTAAGTGATTAAGTGATTAAGTGATTAAGTGATTAAGTGATTAAGTAATTAAGTAGTTAAGTGATTAAGTAATTAAGTAATTAAGTAATTAAGTGATTAAGTAATTAAGTAATTAACGAATTTATAGGTTTCTTATTTAATTAATTTGTAAATCGCGTTTTAAGTAGAGAGATAGAGAATAGATAATATATAAGTAAAAGTTTAATTAGAGGTACGTAAGACTAGTAAGAGAGTATTCCTCTAACTACTAATAGTATAGTTCTTAAGATAGTAGTTAGTATAAAAGTATTAGCTAGATATAATAACTCTAGCTTCTCTACTTTTAAGTATAAAATATTCTCGCTATTATTTCGATTATCTACTAATCTATCGCTTAGATTCTAATATTTAGCTTTTTACTATTTAAGATAACTCTATACTAAGTTTAATTATAAAAGAGTTATTAACTATATAGAGTATTTAAGATACTTATATATAGAAATAAGTAGAATAGTTTACTATAGCTTTTTGTTATAAGTAGCGTCGGCCTCGGTGTCGTAATACTTCTAGAACTAAAAGTTCTAGGATTAGACGAGGTTATAGAAATTAAGTAGTTTCTAGAACTACTATCTAACGGCTTAATTTAGTTAATATTAGTAATATTTATATTAGCGGGTAGGCCTCGGTTTAGAGTACTATTACGTAATAATAGAAGTTTGATAAGTTCGCTAGATAAATCTATTAAACTAGCTAGAAGTTCGACGAGTTTAACTAGCGAACCTATTAAACTTAAGAAAAGAAAGTTCTATATAATAATTATAATTTCCTTAGATAGAAGCTCTACGCTTAACTTATTATAGTAATAGTATATTATCTATTTAACTTACTCTTATTATAATAAATAGATCTCTAAATCTATAAGTAATAATCTCGCGCCTACTTCTTAATATACTAACCTTACAATAACTCTAGTCTACTTTAGGTAGAACCGAATTATTATACTTTTTTTCTCTAAATAAGAAAAAATATATACTATAATACTCTTTAGTCTAGAAATACTTCTAAAAGTTAAAAGATTAGATATATAAATAAAAAAGTATAGTTAGTAAGAAAAGACGTTAGTTATATATATATATATATTATTAGTAAATAGAGGTTATAAGTTATTATAAGTAAGTTACTTCTATTAGAGAAATTTCGCTAAAGGGCTAGTTAGTATAATCTAGATTTTTAAGTTAGATTATTGTTACGAGTAGCGTCGGCCTAGGCGTCGTAATACTTCTAGAACTAAAGGTTCTAGAATTAGATAAGGTTACGGAAATTAAGTAGTTCCCGGGACTACTATCTAATAGATTAATTTAGTTAATATTAGCTATATTTAGGTTAGCGGATAGACTCTAGTTTTAGAGTACTATTACGTAAGTAGCTAGGCCTAACTCTACGGGAGTTACGTAGGTAGCCGCTAGGTCGACTATATCGACTATATCGACTACGTCGACCGAGTCGACTACGCTTACGTAGAGTATAAGGTAGAAAATTCTATATAATAATTATAATTTCCTTAGATAGAAGCTTTATACTTAACTTATTATAGTAATAGTATATTATCTATTTAACTTACTCTTATTATAATAAATAGATCTCTAAATCTATAAGTAATAATCTTATACCTACTTCTTAATATACTAATCTTATAATAACTCTAGTCTACTTCGAGTAGAACTAAATCGTTATACTTTAAGTACTAGTTCTTAGTAAGTACTAGATTATTAATAATAGCTTTACCTAGTAAGAAAACTACCTCTCTACCTAACGTTAGCCTAACCGCTAGTTATATTAAACTTACTCTTACTACTAACCTAACTTAGAGAAGCGGTAAGAAGGCTAATAATATTAGTATACTAGACGACGATAGAAGAAATATTACTATCGAAAACGTAGTACTACTTAAGGTAGTACTATTTAAATAATATATAGAAGAATACTTAAAATTAGAGACGTTTCTTATATAGGCCGAACTTTACTTCGCCTTTAATAAAGACTAGTTTAGTAAAGAGAAGTATAAGGTTCTATAGGCCTCGTCTTATCTTAAGAATACTACGTATCTTTAGATCTAACCTTTTATTAGAGACTACTTTAAATACAATAATAAGCTAGCTAGTATAATAGCGATAACTCGAAAGATCTTTAGAGATTTTAGAAGTTTTAAGGTAGAAATATAATAAATATTTAGAGATATCGATACTAAAAGAACGGCTATACGTAAGCTATTAGCCCTTACTTAAATAGGCTTAGTAATTTACTATACTATAGAGTTCTAACGTTATAGAAACGAAACTAGATAGAATACTATAGCGTTACTCGAGATCTTCTAGCGAGAATTAAAATATTACCTTAGAGAAGAACTAGTACACTAGGGACGAGTTTACTACAATATAGTAACTATAATCGAAGAGGTAGTTAAACTAGATAACCGCCTCTACGAGTTCTATAAGAAATAAGAAAAGCCCGACAACTACTATAAGGGTTACTATAAGTAATAAAATAATACTAGGTAGTTAAATATAGCCTTTAAGAAAACTCTATAATAGAGATAGCTCTCTAATAAAGAAAGAATACGTCGATAGAAGAAGAGACTCTATTTTAAGTATAGAAAAGAAGGTTATATAGCTAGCTTCTATTATAAAGAAAAGCTATAGAAAGACTAGAAAAAATAGTTTAGTAATACTAGATAACTAGTAGTAATAAATAAAGCTACTCTACTAAAAGGTAATTAGAGTAAGTAAGAAGCTACTAAGCTTAGTTCGGTAGTCTAGATATATTCCGAAACGCCTCTACTAACTAAGAAATATAGGGTCGAAGACTCTTTAGACTAGACGGACTTAGAACCCGATAGCCTCTCGGCCTACTAACCCGAGAAAGTAATTTTAAAATCTAGCGAATACTAGTACTTCTAAGAAACTACTAAAGAGAGAAACGTTTAGAAGACCGAGAATAGTTAAAAGTTTACTACTAACTAATAGATATAGAGAGAAAAACTTATAATTAACATACGTTACAAGGTATTCTTTATAGATACTAGAAGGGTCGCGTTTTAGTAGAAATATACTCGAAAGATAACTATTAAGCTACTAAAACTACTTAGATAGTTATACTACTTAAACGATCTCCTTAAGCTAGGAGATATATAGGAAATTATTAGTAAGGCTCTAGGAAAGTATATCTAGAAGCGGGTCTTCTTTATAGAAGAATAAATAAGCGAGTTTACTTAGTAGAAAGCCTTAATCCTAGATATCTATACCTTACGCCTTAGTATACTATATCGTTTATAAGAATAGGTAACGTAATACTATATATAGACCGACCTACTTCGAGATATAGAGATTATAGAGATACTATTAGTCTCTTATAAGCTCTATACTACTAGAGGTTAGAGATAAATTATAGTCGAAATAAAGATTAGAGAAAAACTAATTAGAGTTATAATTAACTTAGAGGCTAATAGAAACTATATCTTACTCTATATAGTAAAGAGATTAAATATTTCTATAACCTATATTTACCTATATACTCTATAGCTAGTAGATAGGTCGAATTATAGTAATAGATAAGTAAATAAAGTAACTATTCTATCTAAGTTATTTTTACTAGATAAATATAAAGCTAATATTTAGTTTAATATTACCGAGATCGAAAACTATAAGACTATATTAGAAATAACCTAGATCTAAGAGTATAACCCTAAGATAGACTAGTATACTAATACTATAGCCTATAGGAGATATACCTATAAGGGTATATAGTTTTAACTATAAGGCCGGAGAGAGGTTTATACTACCTTCTCTAAAGCGCCTAGATACCTCGAAGAAATAGAGGGTTCTCTATAGGTTACTAGCGATAAAGGTAAAGAAAAATAAATACCTATATAGTATAGAAGATTTAAAAAGTTATTCGAAAACCTAGAAGACTTTTAAGCCTTATCTAAATACTAACTATAAGATTACGAGATTAATTTAAAAGAAGAAAGATAACTACCTTCTAAGAAATTAAGATAATACCGGTTCGACGTCTTCGAGATATTAAAGAAATACGTCGACGTAGTACTTAAGAAAGAATAGATTAGGCTATCTAAATCGCTAGCTACGTCAAATATACTAGTAGTAGTAAAACTAGATAATAATAAAGAAAGACCTTATAGAGACTTCTAAAGGCTAAACGATATTACTATTAGAGACTAATACTCTTTACTAAATATATAGTATCTATAGAATAGACTAGCTAAAGTAAAAATATTTACAAAACTTAACTAGAGAAATACCTTTAACCTTATTAGAATTAAGAAAGAATATAAGTAGATAACTATATTTATTATACTCTCTAGCTAGTATAAATATACTATTATACTATTTAGGTTAACTAACGCCTCTATAATATACTAGAGACAAAACGATAATATTCTATAAGAATACCTTAATAAGTTTATTATTTATTATCTTAATAATATCCTCGTTTATTTAGAAAATAAGAATAAATATAAGAAGTATATTTACTTAGTTCTAGAGGCCTTAGCTAAGGTAGACTTAAGACTAAAGCTAGAGAAGTACGAGTTTAGTACTCTAGAAAACTAAGTTTCTAGAGTTTATTATTAAACTAGGAAAAATAAATATCGACTCGAAAAAGATCTAATAAATAAAGAACTAGTTAGAGCTAGAAAACGTTAAAGACGTCTAGTTATTCCTTAGTTTTAGAAACTTCTACTAACAATTTATAGAAGGATATTTAAAGATTATAGAACCGCTTACTAATCTTACTCGAAAGAATATACCTTTTCTTATAGAAGAAAAAGAGAGAGCGGCTATATAAGAACTTAAGGATCGGTTTACTAAGAAACTAGTTATTAGAAGTTTTAGTATTAATAAACTAAGTGTAACGATTCGGTTCTACTCGGGGTAGACTAGGGTTATTGTAAGGTTAGTATATTAAGAAGTAGACGCGAGATTATTACTTAGAAATTTAGAGATCTATTCGTTATAATAAGAGTAAGTTAAACTAATAATTTACTATTACTATAATAAGTTAAGTACGAAGCTCTTATCTAAGGAAATTACAATTATTATATAGGACTTTCTACCCTACCTAAGTTCCGACGAGTTCGACAAGTTCGACGAGTTCGATAGCGAACCTAGCGAACTTGTCAAACTCTTACTTGTTACGTAATACTACCTAAAACCGGGGCCTATCTACTAATATAAACATTACTAATATTAACTAAATTAAGCTATTAGACGGCGGTCCTAGGAACTACTTAATTCCCGTGACCTCGCCTAATCCTAGGACCTTTAGTCCTAGGAGTATTACGACGCTAAGGCCGACGCTACTCGTAATACTATCCCCTATTCGGACTAGCGGGTCCGCACGCTTAAGTACGACTAAGAAATGCGTCGGTTAAAGGCTATAGGCTTCCCTTCTTTCTAATATACTACCCGACCGTATAACTAAACGTTCTAATATCGTAACCCTTAGAAAACAGATTAATTTAACTAGAAGAAAGATAGCGCCTTGTTCTCGATATAAAAAGGCGGGAAAAACATATATAGTTTCGCGAAACCCGAACTATAGTTATTACGGTGCCTATACTACTATAGGCAAGACCTATAATATAAAAGAGGTAAACCGGATATCTACGGAATTCGACTAGGAGAGTATCGAGGCTTAGGAGGCTAAGCTAGAGGCTAAGGAAGAAGAGGTGTAGGATCTTTAGTAGAAGGCGTAGGCGGCCTAACAAGAGGCCACTTCCCGCGCCCTACGTATTAAGAAGTAGAAGCGCTTTCTTCGCGAGCGAAAGTAGAAGATAATTTCGGCGGGTCTTAACTCGCTAGACGAGTTAGACGAGTTAGAAAGGAAAGAGCGGCGGGAAGAAGAGGAGAAGAGGGAGAAGGAGGAGAGGGAAGTAGAAGTGGAACGACTACTAGCCCACCCTACCCCGCCCGACGACTTCTCCGCTTACGACCCGTCGCTACTCGATCCAAATTTCGATCCCGGGTCTTTCTAGGAGGCCTTAGATACTAGCGGTAGAACTTCTTAAGCTACTTAGGGTAGTTAAGGTTATTTATTAGTTTCTATATGTTTTCTAATTATAGGTAGTCCTTCTATTTTATTAGATAACGTAGTTTTCCCCTAACGAGCTTATAGTCCAAGATCTTTTCGACTTCGTACTCGGCGTTAGGGTTTACCGGTTCTATTTCTATAGATAGAGCTAGTAGTACTCCCGGGGGTACTAGTTCGAGGAGAGATATATAGAATACTAGAAAGATATTTATATTTTTTAGTAGAGCTAGTTTGTAATTTAAAGGTCCTTTATATACTTTAATTTTAAATAGTCCTAGTTTCTTATTATCTAGTTTATTACTTAGTTGTTTTATTTAGATATTTCGTCTAGCTAAATAAACTCTATCCCCCTCTCCTAGCGTAGGCTCCTAACTACGCTTCTTGTTATAGTAGGACGCGTTTCGTTCTAAGATAAACTTAAGTTCTTCGACGAGTTATTTATAAAGAGAGGAAAGGTCGTTAACAAGGATCCTTTCTACCTAACTATCGATAGACGCGTTATAAGGTTCTTAGAACGCTATTTTCTTATAACTAAAGTTAGCTTTAAATAGCGATACTTATATTATCTCTATAGCTATACTATTATACGAGAATTAGGCTATTAGTAATAAGGCGACCTAATTATCTTACTTATAGTTTACGTAATATCTTAAGTATACTTTAACTACTTAGTTTATTCTTTTATTACCTCTATTTATTTATAGATAGAACAATATTAATAGCTTTCGCTTTATCCCTATATAGGCGGTTACGGCCGTCTAGAATTTAGAAGTAAATAGCTTATCTCGGTCTAAGACTATTTCTTCTAAGGTGCCGTAATCCGTAACTATATATCTAATAAAAGCGTATACTAACTCCTTAGTAGTACTTAACTCCTTATATAGTATTAGGATTATATACTTAGTAAGTCTTTCTATTATAACTAGGATCGCGTCGTATTCGACTCCTATTATTAGATCTCTTAATAGTAGGAGTTTAATAATAAAGTCTCACGATATTATTTTCTATAGTTTCTTTAGAATAGGTATTTGTCCTATAAGTCTGTAAGGTATATAGTGCGTAGATTTGTTTCGAATATAGACGTTATATTCGGTTACTACTTTCTTAACTAGAGTTCGTAGCTTGTCGATATAGTATTACTACTAAATTCTCTAGAAGGTTCTCCTAATTCCTTAATAACTATATTCTAGGGCTTCGTAGAATTTCTAGATAAATTCTAAAGTATATAAGCTTAGTACTTTAAGTTTTCCGTCTTTATATAGCGAGCTCTTCTTAGGGGCTACTAGTTCCTTATTCTAGGCGTCTATAATATTATCGTACTATAGGCCTCGGATTTTGGTAAGGGCGGCGATTATCTTAGAGTTAGAGATAAGGTTTCTATCTTTATCTTCCTTAAGGATAGCTTACTTCTTATAGACCTTATCTTCTTTATATCCTAGTTAACGACTTAAAGCGTTAGCTCGAGGATTATCTATTCTCTTTATATATTTAATTATAATATCGAAATAGGCGAGTTCTTCGGCCTATTGTACTATTCGTCGATTATCTAATTCCTTTATTATTAAGAACGTTCGTAGGTTCTTATAATCTATAAGGATAATAACAGGGAATTTAGCTCCTTAGAGATAAATCTTCTAATGTCTTAGTACCTTAACTATAGCTATAAGTTCCTTCTTATAAATATCGTAGTTTTATTTAGCTAGCGAGTGTTTCTCGGAGTAATATATAATAGGGTATATTTTTCTATTCTCGTCTAGTTATAGGTAAATAGTACCTACGGTAGTATCTAAGGCATCGGTCTCGACCGTACTTAGTTTATTAATACTAAAACTTCTAATAACGGGTTTCTTAGTAAACCGGTCTTTTAGTTCTTATATAGCCGCTCTTTCTCTTTCTCCTATAAGGAAAGGTACGTCTTTCTAAGTAAGATTAGTAAGCGGTCTCGTGATTTTTAAATATCCTTCTATAAATTGTCGGTAGAAGTTTCTAAAACTAAGGAATAACTAGACGTCTTTAACATTTTCTAGTTCCGGCTAGTCCTTTATTCGTTAGATCTTCTCTGGGTCGATATTTATTTTTCCTAGTTTAATTACAAACCCTAGAAACTTAGTTTTCTAAGTACTAAACTCGTACTTCTCTAGCTTTAGTCTAGAGTCTACCTTAGCTAGGGCTTCTAGAACTAAGCGGATATACTCCTTATATTTATCCTCGTTTTCTAAATAAACGAGGATATTATCGAGGTAATAGATAATAAACTTATTAAGGTATTCTCGTAAGATATTGTCGTTCTATCTCTAGTATATCGTAGGGGCGTTAGTTAACTCGAACGGTATAATAGTATATTCGTACTAGCTAGAGAGTACGATAAACGCGGTTATCTATTCGTGTTCTTCCTTAATCCTAATAAGGTTAAAGGTATTTCTCTAGTCGAGTTTCGTAAATATTTTTACTTTAGCTAGTCTGTCCCGTAGATACTACGTATTTAGTAAAGGGTATTAGTCCCTAATAGTAATATCGTTTAGTCTTCGGAAGTCTCTATAAGGTCTTCCTTTATTATTACCTATTTTCGCTACTATTAGTATATTCGAAGTAGCTAGCGATTTAGATAGTCTAATCTATCCTTTCTTAAGTACCGTGTCGACGTATTTCTCTAACGTCTCGGAGACGTCGAACCGGTGTCGTCTTAATTTCTTAGAAGGCAATTATCTTTCTTCTTTTAAATTAATCTCGTAATCCTATAGTTAGTATTCGGGTAAGGCTCAAAAGTCTTCTAGGTTTTCGAATAGCTTCTTAAATCTTCTATACTATATAGGTATTTGTTTTTCTTCGCCCTTATCGATAGCGACCTATAGAGAACCCTCTATTCCTTCGAGGTGTCCGGGCGCTTTAGAGGAGGTAGCGCAAACCTCTCTTCGGCCTTGTAGTCAACCCTACGTACCCTCGTAGGCGTATCTCCTATAGGCTACGGTGTTAGTATACTAGTCTATTTCGGGATTATACTTTCAGATCTAGGTTATTTCTAATATAGCCTCGTAGTTTTCGATTTCGGTAATATTAAACTAGATATTAGCCTTGTGTCCGTCTAGTAAGGTTAACTTAGATAGGACAGTCGCTTTATCTACTTGTCTATTACTATAATCCGACCTATCTACTAGCTATAGAGTATATAGGTAGATATCGGTTATAAGAATATTTAACTTCTCTACTATTCGAGGTGAGATATAGTTTCTATTTACTCCTAAGTCGATTATAACTCTAATTAGTTTTCCTCTAATCTTTATTTCGACCGTAATCTGTCCCCTACCTCTAGTAGTATAGAGCTTATAAGGGTCTAATAGTATTTCTATAACTTTCTTATCTCGGAGTAGGTCGGTCTATACACAGTATTATATTGCCTATTCTTACAAACGATATAGTATACTAAGGCGTAGGGTGTAGGTATTAGGAATTAGGGCTTCCTACTAAGCGAACTCGCTTCTTTATTCTTTAACAAAGAAGACCCGCTCCTAGATACGCTTCCCTAGAGCTTTACTAATAATTTCCTATATATCCCCTAGTTTAAGGAGATCGTTTAAGTAGAGTAACTACCTAATTAGTCTAAGTAGTTCGATAGTTGTCTTCTAGGTACGTTCTTATTAGAACGCTACTCTTTTTGTATCTACGAAAGACACTTTATAACGTATATCTATTAGGGGTTTCTCTCCCTATATCTATTAGTCGGCGGTAAACTTTTGGCCGTCCTTAGTCTTCTAGATATTTCCCTCTTTTGTCGTTTCTTAGAAGTACTAGTATTCCCTAGGTTTTAGAATTACTTCCTCGGGTTAGTAGGCAGAGGGGCTGTCGGGCTCTAAGTCTATCTAGTATAAGGAGTCTCTGATTTAGTGTTCTTTCTCCGCCGGAGGTGTTTCGGATCTTATCTAGACCGCCGAACTTAATTTAGTAGCTTCTTACTTACCCTAATTACCTTTTAGTAGGGCGGCCTTACTTATTACTACTAGTTATCTAGTGTTACCGAACTATTTTTTCTAGCCCTTTTATAGCTTTCCTTTATAATAGAAGCTAGCTATATAACCCTCTTTTCTATACTTAAAGTAGAGTCCCTTCTCCCTTCGACGTATTCTTTCCTTATTCGAAAGTTTCTTTCTATTCTTCTCCGAGGCGTTAAGTTCTCTTCTACTAGTTATATTAAGTTCTATTAGGTTATAGTAGCGGTTCTTCGCCGGTCGTATATAATAGGAATAGACTCCTTTCTTTTTAATACGGCGCTTATACGCTCGGTTATTAATCTTAATAGCGGCTTTACTTAGCTCGTAAAGGGTCTCTAGGGGATCTATACGTAATAATTCGTCCTTTACGAATTCCTTTAATCCTCTATAGAACAATATTCTCAAGGCCTCGTCGCCTAGTCCTAATCGGGCTAAGGTTTGTTGGAAATCGATATTATAACGGACAGCTAACCTAGTCTAGGTAAGCTTAAGTAGGGCTAGCTCCGATTTCTTTTTAATATCGATATCTCCGAAAGCTCTCCTTATACCGGCTACAAAATCTTTTAGTAACTTGAAATAGTCTTTAACGAACTAGAAGTAAACTATAGATACTAAGCCTACTTAGATTTTGTTCTTCTAGTAATTACTAATATAAGGTTCGATCTAATTATAAGCTCTCCCCTCGAAGCGCGAGATTAGGAATAAGACCTTATCTATTTCGTTTCTAAACTTATCTCCGTAAAAACCTATATAGAGTTGAGCCTTTATAATAAACTATTCTAGGTTAGCTAGAGTTCTATTATACTTGTCTAGTAGAGGGATTCGCAAGCCCTCCTTTGCTTCGATTATAGTAGGGGTTAGTAGTAGTAGTACCGGGGTTCTCACGACGCTTCCGGCTAGACTAGTAACGTTTAGAGCTATTGTTAATAATCTAGTACTTACTAAGAATAGGGTGCTTAAAGTGTAACGATTCGGTTCTACCCGGGGTAGACTAGGGTTATCGTAAGGTTAGTATATTAAGAAGTAGGCGCGAGATTATTACTTAGAAATTTAGAGATCTATTTGTTATAATAAGAGTAAGTTAAACTAATAATTTACTATTACTATAATAAGTTAAGCACGAAGCTCCTATCTAAGGAAATTACAATTATTATATAGGACTTTCTACCCTACCTAAGTTCCGACGAGTTCGACGAGTTTAACAAGTTTAATAGCGAACCTAGCGAACTTGTCGAACTCTTACTTGTCACGTAATACTACCCAAAACCGGGGCCTATCTACTAATATAAATATTACTAATATTAACTAAATTAAGCTATTAGACGGCGGTCCTAGGAACTACTTAATTCCCGTGACCTCGCTTAATCCTAGGACCTTTAGTCCTAGGAGTATTACGACGCCGAGGCCGACGCTACTCGTAATACTAAGTATAGTCGAGACTAATATCTTAGATACTACTATAGATACTATTTACCTATAACTAGACAAGAATAGAAGAATATACCTTATTATATATTACTTTAAGAAATACTCGCCGGCTAAATAGAACTATAATATCTATAAGAAGAAACTTATAGCTATACTTAAAGTACTAAGATATTAGAAGATTTATCTTTAAGGAGCTAAATTCTCTATTATTATTCTTATAGATTATAAGAACCTATAAACGTTCTTAATAATAAAGAAATTAGATAATCGACGAATAGTATAATAGGCTAAAGAACTCGCCTATTTTAATATTATAATTAAATATATAAAAGAAATAGATAATCCCCGAGCTAACGCTTTAAGCTATTAACTAGAATATAAAGGAGATAAGATCTACAAAAAATAAGCTATTCTTAAAAAAGATAAGAATAGAAATCTTATCTCTAACTCTAAAGTAATTACCGCTTTTACTAAAGTCTAAGGCCTATAGTATAATAATATTATAACTACCTAGAATAAATTACTAGTAGTTTCTAAAGAAAACTCGCTATATAAAGATAGAAAACTTAAAGTACTAAGCTTATATACTTTAAAGTTTATCTAGAAATTCTATAAAGCTCTAGAATATAGTTATTAAGAAATTAGAAGAACTTTCTAGAGAATCTAGTAGTAATTTTATATCGATAAGCTATAAACTTTAGTTAAGAAAGTAGTAACTAAATATAACGTCTATATTCGAAATAAATCTACGTACTATATACCTTATAGACTTATAGAATAAATACTTATTTTAAAGAAACTATAGAAAATAATATTATAGAACTTTATTATTAAACTTCTACTCTTAAGAGATCTAATAATAGAAGTCGAATACGACGTAATTCTAGTTATAATAGAAAGACTTACTAAGTATATAATTCTAATACCTTATAAGAAGTTAAGTACTACTAAGAAACTAGTATATACTTTTATATAATATATAGTTATAGACTATAGTACTCTAGAAGAAATAGTCTTAGATCGAGATAAACTATTTACATCTAAGTTCTAGATAGCTATAACTATCTATATAGAAATAAAGTAAAAGCTATCGATATTATTTTATCTATAAATAAATAGAGGTAATAAAAGAATAAACTAAGTAGTTAAAGTATACTTAAGGTATTATATAAACTATAAATAAGACAATTAGGTCGCCTTATTACTAATAGCCTAGTTCTTATATAATAGTATAGCTATAGAGATAATATAAGTATTACTATTTAAAGCTAACTTTAGTTATAAGAAAATAGTATTCTAAGAATCTTATAACGCGTCTATTAATAGTTAGGTAGAAAGGATTCTTATTAACAACCTTTTCTCTCTTTATAAATAACTTATTAAAGAACTTAAGTTTATCTTAAAACAAAACACGTTCTACTATAATAAGAAATATAGTTAGAAGCCTATACTAAGAGAGGGAGATAGAGTTTATTTAGTTAGACGAAATATCTAAATAAAACGACTAAGCGACAAACTAGATAATAAGAAACTAGAACTATTTAAAATTAAAGTATATAAAGAACCTTTAAATTATAAACTAGCTCTACTAAAAAGTATAAATATCTTTCTAGTATTCTATATATCTCTTCTTAAACTAGTACTACCGGGAGCGCTATTAGCTCTAGTTATAGAAATAAAACTAGTAAACTCTAACGCTAAATATAAAGTTAAGAAAATCTTAGACTATAAACTCGTTAGAGGAAAACTACGTTATCTAATAAAGTAGAAGGACTACCTATAATTAGAAAATATATAGAAACCGATAAATAACCTTAACTACTCTAAGTAGCTTAAGAAGTTCTACCGATAGTATCTAGGTCTACCTAGAAAGACCTAGGATCGAAGTTCGGGTTAAGTAAGGATAGGTTGTAACTAGAGTAGTCGACGGGTAGAGTAGGGTAGGCTAGTAGCTATTTCGCTTCTACTTCTCTCTCCTTCTATTCCTTCTTCTCCTCTACCTCCTATTTTTCTTTCTTCTCTAGCTCTACTATAGAGTTTAGCCTAGAACGTATTAAATCCTTCTCGCGCTCGTCTAGCTACTACTAGAGCTTACGTAGTCGAAGAATCTTAGCCGTAGCCTTCTATTAAGACTACTAGGCCCTCTTCTTCTTATCTTTTAGTTTTTACCTCTACTAGTCGATTAAAGACTAGTCTATTAAAGAAGGTATTTAATTCCGCGACTAGACGTTATAGAATTTCTTTAGTCGAGTATACTTAGAATACTTATTCGACTCGTTATCTGAGCCTAATATAATATACCGGCGCCTTAATCTTATATATCTAGAGTAAGGAGCTATTTTGTTACCTGTTCTCTCGATATACTTAGTAAGTTCGATCTAGCGTTTATAGTTAATAGAGCGACGAGTAGTTATATTAAAAAGAAAGAGAGTCTATAGCCTTTAACTAACGCTTTCTTAGTTATACTTAAGTATATAGACCTACTAGTCCGAATAGAGGATAGTATTATAAGTAGCGTCGGCCTAGGCGTCGTAATACTCCTAAGACTAAAGGTCCTAGGATTAGACGAGGTTATAGGAATCGAGTAGTTCCCGGGACCGCTATCTAATAGATTAATTTAGTTAATATTAGCTATATTTAGGTTAGCGGATAGGCCCCGGTTTTAGGGTACCGTTACGTAAGTAGCTAGGCCTAACTCTACGGGAGTTACGTAAGTAGCCGCTAGGTCGACTGTGTCGACCGTGTCGACTACGTCGACCGGGTCGACTATACCTACGTAGAGTATAAGGTAGGAAATTCTATATAA
>NW_007360986.1:1452351-1502965 GCF_000409485.1 Glarea lozoyensis ATCC 20868
TAATTGTAATTTCCTTAGATAGGAGCTTTGTACTTAACTTATTATAGTAATAGTATATTATCTATTTAACTTACTCTTATTGTAATAAATAGATCTCTAAATCTATAAGTAATAATCTTACGCCTACTTCTTAATATACTAACCTTACGATAACCCTAGTCTACCCCGGGTAGAACCGAATCGTTACAATTATAACTAAAAAAAAAAAGAGAAGAATTTTAGTTACTTTATTAATAAATATTCTTTTTATATAGCTAAGCGGCCTCTTTATAGATATAGCTTTACAAGCCTCTTTCGAGAGATAGTAGTCTTTATTCTTATATAGATACGTCTAGCGATGTTAATTTGAGATTTCTTTTCTACGCGCTAACTAAATACATATAAAATTTTTGAAAGCGGGAAATCTTTAATTCCAATATACTACTAACGCCAGCTCTCTATTATATCGAGCAGAATGCATTTAATCTACTAGCCACCCCACCCATCCCTCATAATACAAATATATACAAGCCGTCCGAACCACTTCATGCACGCGGCTCTTGCGATTTCTCCCTCCCCCTCCCAGCACCAGTATTACCCACCGCACCCCCCCTCGCCTTCCCACCCCTCCCGCCTCTCCCCCTCCCTCCACTCTTTCCCCTTCCACCACCCTTTCCCCTCGCAGAACCCGACGCAGCCGGTCTACTTCTCGACTCCTCCAACTCCTGCGCCCTCTTAGACTCCAAATCCCACCACTCCTGAAACGCCTGTTCTTCTTGAATCTCCTGTAGACTTCTCTTAGCCACCGCTTCTTTGATAACCTCCTGCTCACGTCTTTGCATGCCAATGATATCCGACATCGATAGTTGCAAGGTCGGTTCGGCTTTGGCGGTAGGTGACTGATAGGATTTGGAGTGTGGGATGATTGGGGTGGAATTGACCTTTGTGATAGGCGGCGCACGCGAGGATCCGGCGACGGGTGAGTTCTTGATGGAGTTGCCAGAGCTGTTACTTCTCTGCTGGCCTGAGAAGCGAGTGTCCGGTGAGGCTGTCCTTCTTACTGGCCTGGAGGGCACCGGTGACGCTAGGGATTTTGAGTTTGATGTAGAAGCCATTGTCGCTGGGTCTACATCTAAAACGTCTTTCAATGACGTCTTTGGACCTCTGGCAGCAACCTGCCATGGAGAAGAAGACTTGTTATCGGCCATGTCAACCCTGATTTCAGGCTGAGTGAGAGCCTCTTGTTGTGCTTTTTGCTGCTGCCTCTTCCGTTCCTTCTGAGACACCTTGGATAAATTTTCTTTCTTGGTATTCTCTTCTCGAGTCTTCTGAACCGAAAGACTCATTGACAAATTCGAAGTCCTGCTCGAAGATGCTTGCGCCATGATCTCACTGAGCCCAAGTTTTGCAGATGGTAATATCGGAGAAGACCAAGTCTTTGTTGGCAAATTTCTCGCTTTCGTATTTCGTAGGCTATCAAAGTTAGGTGAGTTTTCCGGGTTGAATGAGGACGGACTGCCAAGAACTGGTGATTTTGTTTCGGGTTTGTCTGGATTGGTACGCGGGCTATCGATCGCAGCTTCTCTTGTGAACACCGGTTGCTTGTAGCTTCCAGGAGCCAAGAGTTCATCATCTTCCATATCAAACATCAAGTCGGAAGTCAATTCCTTGGCCTTGATAGATGGACTGAAAGGTTCATTTCGGGGGCTCTTCAACTTTCTTTGCGCCCTTTCCTGACTAGGGGAGCCAGCCAAAGCATCATCAACACTTCCAAACCTTGCACTCCGCGCCGAGGAAATGGTCTTGCTATCGTCAGCTCTGAGGTTCGCTCGAAACGCCATATCACGAAGTCGGCGTTGTCGTTCCTCGGTAATGTCTTCCACCAACGATGGATACATGTCAAACAGCACTCGATCCGCATGGCCACTCTTGGCGTAAGGAAGACACGCTGATTGATTCTCTCGCACCACATTATCAAGATCTACAAAAAGCTCCTCGTCAAGGTCGTTGAGGAAATGGTTTTCAAGCATTGATTCGAGTTGCAAGCACACATATTCCAAAGCTTTATCCTTGAACTCAGTGACAGAGCAAGGAGCAACTGCGTTAAGTAGGTGACATACATTTCTGGAATTGACTATTCAATCATCAGCTTCGCACAGTTATCGCAGAGATTTGAGTTCACTCACCGAAACGACCGATGACCTCCTGACAAACTTGCGACAGACGATCAATCATAAGTTCATCGGCTACAGCCATAACTGCCATTACAAGGTCCGAGAATTCGTCGAGATCATCAACATTGACATCGTCAAAAAGTTCGGAACCAACATCTGCATAGAGATAGCGAAGAACGAGTTCAAAAACGGGTGGCTCAACGTGTTTCAAGTCTACTCGGATAGCACTTGAACTAACTTCACGTCGACCATCTAACCATTGCCCGCCTGCTCGGCCGTTAAACAGACCATCGAAAAATGGGCATCTTTGACAAAGCAGAGCTGAATGGACAAGAACCTCAGATCCATCTAATTCAATGATAAGATCACCATCTTCGAAGAAGGTAGGGTCTTGAATAGCCAGACCGAGATCCTTGTTCAGAAGGGGTCTTGGAAAAGTCTGCAGGCGCACGGAAGCCTCAAGTTGAGTCAACTTAAGATGAGCAGCGGTTTTCATGAGCTCCACACGAACTTGTCTGAATCTGAAGGCCATGTCTGGATAGTGTCTGGTATATTGCCAAACGTCCACAACCTGATCAGTGTAGAGGTATATTGCCAAGTTCAGAATCGTGATAAAGTCAAGACCATGGAAAATCATATTGATTCGTTCTTTTCCTCCAACCCCGGGTGATCCGTTTGAAATCGTCAATACGTCGGGAATCGTAGCCTGCCCTTGCTGACGATAAATACTCAAAGCTTTGCGCAAGACTGAGCTTCGCCCAAGCATAAAGCCATGAACCGGGATTCTGACATCAGATGTGGTAGTACCAATCTCGACATCGTGGTTCCCAGTAACACCCAAAAGATGCTGGTTTACATCAGCCTCCAAATCTGGAGATGTTAAAACGGCACGTTTTAGTAGCTCGAGCAGGCTCTTGGGCAAAACCGGAGTCCAAAATCTCGGAGAGGTAGTGTCCTCCTTTTCGAAAATCTCTGACGCTTCCAGGTCGTGCAAGGCAAGTATCGGATTCAGGTCATCCCACAATTTGGGTTCTTCAATCGTCATCTGTGTTCGAGTGATATCGCAGTCTTTGCGAATTGCAGCATATACTCCAAAGGCCGTACTCCGCACGGCGGCTACATTTGTAAGTCCAGGAACTCGCTGGAATTTGAAATCTTTTTGGTGAAACGTTCCGGCATTAGCAAAAGCATCCTTGGCACTACTACGCGTTACACGACGCCATACCGCACCAGCTTGAGTACAGACAATGACTGAACCATTTTCCGTTACAGAAGCTGATTTAATACCGTCCCAGTGACCCTTCCGGAGAGACCAAACTCGCTGTGGCGCGGTCAATGAGTCTCTAATCTTGGATGGATTAGTTGTGCTTGCTGCAGAGCTTGCATCCACAGTGCCAACATTTACAGTGAACAAGCTTTGCGTAGAGAATGCTGCTATAGTGTCACCTGCTGCGGTAATGCTCTTGATGTTGTCTGCCGACGAATCATATCGAGTCATCAGAGAGTTGGTCTGTAAGTGGTAATTGCGAAAAACATCGCTGGGCGGGAATTTCAGGAACTTGTAACCATAATTGGTGAAAACACAAACAGCATGATTCTCGAGCAGAACGATTGTAGCGCGATTGATGGCTGCAACCATGACGATTGGTGACTTGAAGAGCGACGCAGCCACCCTTCGAGGAACGATCTGAATCTCCAAACTCCGAGAATCCGAGTCGGTCAATCCAAGTTGACCCTCGTTCCGGCCCCATGTAAACAAAGAAGTTGATGTGCATGCTACAGAGTGTATAGCCGACGCTGCGACGCCAATAATCATTTCTCTTTTTAGAGGACCGAATATTTGACGTGGCGTAGAACTGATTGGGTCGTCATCTTTCAAACCAGTACGGGGCAGAGAATATCCTAAAACGCCCTGGCCACTCTGGCCCCATGAGAATATTTCTCCTTGAGAATCTATCGCAAGAGTGTGATTAGTACCTAGCGCGACTTGCACTATTTTCCTGCCAGCAAGACCGTTTTCGATACAAACATAAGAAAAGCGAGTAATCTCGTCGCCAGTTCCTAGTCGCCCACCAGGCCCGAATCCACACATGAAAAGGTTACTCTCGGGATCAGTGGTCAAAATAGCGCTATGCAACTTTGATAGCGTCACATCATGGATGACGATCGGTCTGTTGGCTACCAAAGTCGGTAGATCGGATACTAACTTTGGATTGGATCTAGAACTGAGGCTGTATAACGCTTCGTCTGTATCTTTGATGGATTCAAGATACTCTCGATAGAAACGAAATAGGAGATGGTCAGGTCGTTTGAGCGTGACCTTTTCGGGATACTGCCGATTGTCCTCATCGCCAAAGCCAAGGTTATAATTCTTACTGCTTCCCCATGCAAACACCTCATCTCCATTGAGAGGACCGTTTATCTGCCTCTCTTGATCGTTCGACCCTAGCGCGGACTCGTCTTCATCTTCAGATTCGTCATCAGAATTATAAGTTGTGGTTCCATAACTTGGTCTCTGCCTTGCAATGGTGGCATTGTACACATCAAAGGGACTGTTTCCTTCTAAATCTTTGACCTTGATGATGGACGAGGCTACTTTTTGAGCGGAACCTTCCAGACCGCTTGGACTTCTTGTGTCCTTCTCGATCATGGCACGCGCCAGAGTAACATTGCCAAAGTAGAGCGCTCTGTGGAGAGCCGTCCACCCGTTTTCAGCATCTTGCGCATACAGATCGATTCCGGGATGCTCAATCAATGCCAAACCGAACTCGATGGCACTTTCAGCATCAGACGAAGCTATCCTGCCCAGCAATGGTACTCCCGCATGATCCCTTGAATTCACGTCAAGCCTCGAGACAGCATGGCTTGCGCCTCTTCCTCCAATGGCCCCAGCCTGTCCAGAAACCTTCCTTCCCTTTGCCACCCGTGGAGAGGTTGAATATGTGCCTGGACTGCCTGCGACAATCCCGAGTCCATGATTTATGCCTCCACCATGCCCTTTCGCCGAGTATTGAGGATTGTGGACGGCATTTGCCAGCAGTTTCCGAAACCGTTCGATTTCATCATCGTGGAAGTATTTCCAGAGATTTGCGGCTTGAATGCTCATGTGTCGCGAGGGTGGCAAAAGGCAATCTTCCGGGCACCTCAGATACACCTCGCTGTGGCCTCGCAGGACACGGCTTTTTTAAAGGTGGTGAGAAGTGCAGGAAGACTCCTGGGGTTCGGGGAAGGGATTTGAGGAGGTTGATATGTCTGCGAGAAGTGGTTGTCTTGGTGGTTGTAGGTAGGAAGTACTGGTTGCGAGTGGGATGCGGTTGATATTCGACTGTGCAATGCGCCAAAGGTAATTGAAGCAGCAGAATTGATCTGTGATATTCGCGAAAGGGTTCGAATTCGATTTGGTGGAAGGGGATGCGCCTTTGTTTTGTTCTGTCTTGTGCTGTAGATGTTATGGTTATTGATCGGGGGGGAGTCATTAGTTGAAGGGAGTAACAGGTTGCTAGAAGTCGCGATTTGTGCGACGTCGTCCAATGAGAGCGCGCAAATGGGTGACGTGCAAGAGGCATCCGGTAGGATAGAACCAACATATTGCACTAACATCGAGGTATCTTCAACCTCATCTACGAATAATGCAACTTCCTTGGCGTACTTCATTTGGACGGATAAATTGTTGAAAATGAGAGAAATCCTCCATGGCCACGGGGGAGTGGCCTTTTATTACGAAAGCCGCCTCCATACACAATGCCTGAGCTTTTAGCCCCGATTTCATGCTTTTAGAAGCGGTGAGGAAATGACACGTCTGTTGCATCTGCATGAACCTTTTTTTCTTGCTATATTATTCTCTCTATATTATTCGGTATATATGATTCCAGACCACTGGCACCTTGCGTCTAGTTGATGAAGTATATCGCATTGGCCACTGTCTGGAGTCGCTTTTTGCCTCGAGCCATGCCACAGACATGGCCGCGAAGAATTTGGCTGCTTTCATCCCCCCTTCTTTTTGTTGATTACTGAGACGTATAGCCCAAGGAGATATTTGCTAGTGTCTTCTTCTTTCCTCCGTTTTTCCTGGCTTTTTCTTTCATCCAATCGTCCCAATTTCTTTGTCTTTGTCTTGACCTTGACTGAACAAAGAGTAGGAAACACAACCTTGTATTCTCCAAGAACAGTTCAGAGGTACTATTAATAAGGCGTATAATCCATCACGCAGTATGGATCTTCAGCAACTCCGATTTCAGAAATCGAGTCTGAAAACACCGTCGCTATTTATCTCCCTGCCCATTTACTAAACGAAAATCACGACACCATGAATGGCATATTCAACCACATCAAAGCTCTCAATAGCGAAGCATCACTAACCTTATCCCAACAACACGAACTAGAACCTTACAATTGCATTGATCCAGACTGCGTCTTCCCCTACGGACCACCATGTAATGAATGCAAAGAAGCACAGCGTAGGAAAGAGGAACACCGGGCAGCTATCCTCGCAGCCAGGATCATCTGGGTTGATGATAATGATCTCAAACCACGACCTAGTACCACTGCTTTGCATCGGAAAGAGCGGAAAAAGGAAGCAGCCCGTCAACGATGGTTTAACAGCGGTAGTTCTGGCGGATCCGAACTCTCGTCTCAAGCTTCTTCACAAACCCTTAGATCTGAGTCGTCTTCTCAAACTCTCAGATCCGTAGACGATTCAAAAGTAGAACTAGTAAAGAAAGATTCTGCGATCACCTTGCGTGCTCAGAAATCAGTGGTAAGTCTCTCGTCCTCGCAGCAGGTTGGGAATGACGGAGCAGAACGCGTATTAAGGAGAAGTCAAACCTTCCACAATATCCGCGACCCCAAACCAGACAATCAGACTAACAACCAGTCATTATCGGAATGTACCACAACCAGTGTTGTTCCAAGCGGGAACCGACGAAGCTCAATAAGCTCAACCTCATTAACATCCACCATCGTTCCCACACCACCACAGGCAATCCTTCCCTCATCCGAAGAACCCTCAGACACATCCACCACACCCACAGAAGCATCAGAAAACTCATCCACCACCCAAGACCACCGTCTAAAAACCTGGCTCACCGACCTCCCATCCCCCACCCGCATGACCAACCCTTACCGTCCCCTCTCCCAACTCAACACCACTGAATTCATTGACATATCCTCGGGCACCCCACAGAAAATCGTCAAAGCCACTCACACTTGCATTGAGATCGTCAAGACGCGGCAGCCTCGTACTGGCGCGTGTCCGCTGTGTGCTAATCCCCTAGGTGACCCGCGAGATCAGCATCTAGTCAAGTGTCGGTTTGCGCGGGATGAGAAGGCGAGGTGGGAGGAGATGAGGGTGCGGATGGAGGGGAGGGAGATGTGATGGTAGGTTGTGTGATGAATGTTTTTAGGGCTTGTTGTTTGTCAGTATTAAGCTTGTGAATATGTCGATAGTTGCTAACAATTAAATATTTGGCTTCAAAAGTCCTTTGATTTTTACCGTACCATGTGGGTGTTAGAATTTTAAAATGAAAACCCTCCCTCGATCTTCTCTACTACAAGACATTACGGAATTTAGTTAAATATTATATAAGGATGTACCCTTGACGAACGACGCTTAACTCTCCTTTTCAATCTTGTCACTCATTTTCAATTTGATTTCTACACTACCTCCGCAAATTAAATATATAGTCTGTAAACCAGACAGTTCGCCTTACTCGCTCAACTGTAAGCGAGAAGTCTATATTGCTATTCCATCTTGTCTGACGTCCGAATACCTCCCAAAACGCCTAAAATGAATGTCTCCCACTCCTTTTTAGTCCCTTACAAGTTCCGCAAGTACGCTGAAGCCCTTTCTATACTTTTAGATAACCTATCGACGGTAAACAGAATTCAAAGCTTATAAAGAAGCGCAAACCCTTATAACTCCACCCAATCAGTAGCGCTAGAAAGGACTTATGTAAGAGATAGGTTCTTTGATACTGGTGGATACCGAGCAATAGGATCTTTCAATTTTCACTTTTCTGTGTTATTCATGATCAACCGATATGTTCTTAGATCATCTCTCTAGCTGCTATTGTGTTCCTCATCAACAAGCCATCCCCAGGAATTTGAACGCTTGCTTTGGGTAAGCGGTTCCGAGTCCTGACCATGTTAACTTCGCAGTGTGATCCTGGTGCTGGAATGAGATTAAATGGTATGATGGAATTCGGTCTGAACGTATTGTTACTAGTTTCAGTAATCTCGTCTTCGAGTGCCAGTCATGTTTTGGGGTTCAGATTCGGAGGTCGAAGTCAAACGCGGGGTATAGAATCGCGTTTCATGGACTGTCATTAGTACTAACAAAGACAATCAATCAGACTATAACATTCAAAAAACAGTGACGCAACAAGCTGTGTGGAATTGGCATCACCACAACGTCCAGTCTCTCGAATTCGATGTCAGTTTGAGTCGTCTGATGTAAAGAATTAGGGCAGTTATTCGGATCTGCAACCCGACACATTGGCTCCGCATAACTTACCGTTCGAAATTGTAGAATTATAGAGCTCTAGATATTGTTTCATGTTAGTTCGTGGAATCCCAGATAACATATGTCGATGCGTTCGTTGGGCAGACAATAATTTCCCGCAGTTGCAGTTCATTGATCGACCATTGGCGATGGAACCGCTGGTCAGGAAAGCATTTTCATAACCATCAAGCCAACGTAAAAAAATCGACGCTCTTCTTCTCACGAACTGGTTGCTGAGATTGACTTACAGGGCAACAGATACGATATTGGAGCGAAAAAAAGGGGAATTTTTGTCAGCTGAAGCCCTCTTTAAGTCGAAAGTGGGTTCAATTTGAGCCACGAAGCGATTCCCACCGACACTTGAGATTTTCTGTGATCATGAGCCATTGCAGTACCATTGTCAAGCTTCGGCTGGCTGTTGCAGCTGTCGCCGCCGTTGTTTCCGGTTTGGTATCAAATCCGTTTCAAAGTGGCAATATCGAACGAACTAACAGATCAACATTCCCAATGACAAGCCGTTCCGAATTAATTTTCTCACAGCAACCACTGCTTGGGAATTATGTCAATTATTCAGTGGTATTTATCAATCGATGTATGGGTTAAGACCATCCGCAAAGTCTCTCACTGTAAATCGTACGGTGTGCAATAAATGTACTCAATTGTAAGCAACTATTAAAAAGACTTGCACCCTTCCCATACTATGAGCCATTCAATGCTCCACAAAGCAACTGTGAAAATACATGCACACATCCCACACTACGAACCATTCAACCCTCCACCAAATCTCGCTGACAAAAGCCCATCTTCCAGGTGTTGTTTCTTGTCCCAAAAAACCACTTCCAAATGATCTGAACAATTCCCTTCCCATCCGTTCATTAAAACCGGTGGTAATCTCCAGTCTCATCAATTCTATACCCATGGGCATGCTCCCGAACTCTTTTCTCCTGCAGAATCTGACCATCATCATCCTGGTATTCCCACACCTCCGGAGTCGTATAAAACCTCGTTTCCGAACTTTCCAGGAACTTCACCTCGTACTTTTGGAATTGAGCGAATAATCGGAGCCTGGCGTAAACGTACTGATCAAAAAGTTGCAGGAGGTAGTCTTGAGCGAAAAGTTCCCAGTTAGTATGATACAACGTTTTGAGGTACAGTTTGCCGAGCTTCTCGAGAACGCTGTCGTAGTTCGCTTGTGGCCAGTTATCAGCATGGGCGATAGTAAACGGTAGCTTGCCGACTTCTGTGGCAAATTCAGGGGAGACTATTGATGCAAGTTAGCATGGCTTCACCAAGGGCATTGTATCAAGATACTAACATCTTGTTTTCTCAAGGCTGCTAAAGTATGATGCCAAGTCGCGATGTTGCACGGGTGTGAGCGGGAGGAAAGAATTCTCAGGCTCCACGTCGAGAGATGTTTTTTGAAATAAAAGCTGCGAAAGCAAATGCTCCAAGAGCACACGTCTGGTACGAGTATCTTCGAAGAGGCGCCAAAATGAAGCCACGGGCATTGCCTGGTATCCGAGATCTGACAGGATCTGGCCTAATTCGGCGCCATCCCACTTCATGTTCTTAATATAGTCATAAGGTTTTTTGAAGGTGTGAAAATTGAAGACCCAGAATACACCGAAGCCGCGTAAATCTCCTTCGATCTGCGGATCGCCCTCGAAAGGCCTGTGCTCGGTCAAAACGCGGCCTAAGAAGGTTGGGTGTACCGATTCTAGTATGACTGGCGGCAGTTCTCGCATTTGCCTAATCGGTTCATCAAGTACTTTCACTACTTCTTCAACATGGTGGCTCACATCTGCGACAGGAACCTTTGCTACACTTTTGAGGCGAAGGTAGAGATATACCGAGAGGCTAGTGAGAAGCAGAATCGCCAACAAAGTCGGTATGAGAACCGCTAGAAGAGTTATTGTAACAGGCTGCATGTTGAGAGCCAGAGAACATGTGGAGTGTGTCTTTAGAAGTGATAAAAGAAAGAAGTTGAAGAAACTAGGAAATTCAAATGAGGATCTTCGAGGGTGCTCCAATTAAATATGCTGAAAGACAAAGAAAACTGTGGTCTCTGCTTTGGGAATTTCTCAAGACGTCTCTGTCACATTGCAAGCCCGGAAATGAGACAAAGAAATAATTACCCTGCCGTTTTGGGGACGCCCCTTGAACGCGGATCCGGAATCACGACTTGCAAGCAGCCAGTCAGCTTGATGAAAGCATCCAATTAAGACCTCAAAGACACAAGGGTTTGATGAGTGACAAACCGAAAGCCAAGATCTCGAAATTTGCCCAGATTTCCCTCCCACCTGACAGTATTTTCTTGATTTCTAGCCTGTGAGGTTATGAAAAGTAAGTCATGATGCAGGTTACCGAGACGTTGCCTTGATCGAGCCTCTGAGTTCTTTCCCCTGAACCGGAGAAGCCCGATTTCAATAGCTGAGTCTGATTGTCGAGACAACGGCAGTGTCTGGATCATTTGGTTGGTCGGTGGCCAAAGTCATGCTTTTGGTGGAGTGCTCTTGAGCTCAGGATGGCTAGTTTGTTGATCTGTTTGTATTCCAACCGAACGCGGGAAGCCCAAAACTTTTGTCTGCAACACTTCACTTTCTTCCCAACTCGGTGGGAATTGGAAGTTCTTCAATAAATTCTTCCGAATCTCACTTATAATTGCTCTCAACCTGTTTGCTGAGCAGCCATGGACATTACTATCGTTGTCGACTTTGGGATGACAGGTAGCGGTAAGAAATGATCCTATGAACGATCCATACAATCACAAATTTTGACTTCACACAGCGGCTGAGTGGTTTGAGCTTCCCACATCTTCGAACAATCCAAGGATCAAAGGAGGACAGGTAGGAAAGATCCCTACACTCATACGATACGGAGAGCGCAATGAGGTGGTTTCTTGGGGAACCGGTGCAGAGAAATCTCAGGTGGCAGTGGAACATTCATTCAAACTCCGCTTTTCTCGCCCAAACACTCGAAGCAATGCCAGCAAACATTGTTCTGACTACCTTTATCACTTTTGCGATCACGTCGTGCGAGAGATTATCAAGAAGGAAGATACCATACGAGAGAAGCTCAAGGCTGAGTGGCACTTTACAACACCTGGCATATGGGATGTGTCAACAACCAACGACTTTAGGGTACTTGTATCCGAGGTCGTACACAAGCTCTTGCCAAACTGCACGGTGGTTGTAGAGCTTACCGAGGCATTGGCTAGTCATCTGTTTCTCAAGAACAGATTTCAACTCGACACTGCAGGGTGGGTAATAACTTGTGATATTGGTGGTGCTACGATAGACACTGCTGGATCTATTAACAGCCATGAGGTGTTTCCTATCTTGAGCGAACATACCCCCATGCTCAGTGGCGTCTGTCGAATTGACAATATCACGTCAGAAAGCCTGCAAAAATCATCACCTCCAGAACCCAACCTTCCGTGGGAAGATATTGTTACGTCTTGGGGTTGGAAAAAGGCTCGACACTCTGCAAGTGGATCAGAGGATCTAAACATACGGCTCGACAACAACCTTGGACTTTACCAGTCTGACGACTACACCATTGAAGGCGAAATGATGAGAATTTCGGGGTCCGTCTTTTCTCGTTGCACCTATCCCAAAACTAATCGAAATAGGTCTTTGTTCAGGAATTCCTTCAGCGAATTTGAACTTTCTCTGCACGCCGAGATTGATGAAGCAATTCGTAAAGTTAGAGATATTTCTTCCAGGAGTGAAGACACAACAGTCAGTAAAATGAGAGAAGATTGGTGCTTCTACCTAGCTGACAACCTCTAGGGAACAATTGCTTTCTGTGGGGGAGGTGGCACCATGGCTAGAATGCTTCAAACAATGAGAGTGCGATATCCCATGCATCAAATTCTAGCCCCGGATTGTCCAGATTTGTCGTAAGTTGTTACTTTTTTGTTTTCTCGACGCACTTCCCACACAGCTCAGATTTGTGTCTGACTGAAACCAGTTCTCTTGCTACGGTTATAGGGTATCGGCTGCACCTACAGAAGCAAGCACTGGAGAGATGCGCTGAAGAAACACAGATGGGAATGTCAAAAGACAGTTCATCAGATGAAATTGAGTGGAAAGTGAGATAAACTTTATATTATCTTGTATCGACCTTCTTGCTAAGAAATCACAGGACTTTTCCTTGATTACGACGTGGCAATTCCATTCGAAAGGAAAGGGTAAGCGGCATTTATTTGTAGTCACCAGAGGCAACTTGCAACAAAATCGTTCTATTGACTACCTCAAAAACAACTTGGAGAATTTGCCACATACCTCAGTCTGGCACTTGTTTGTCACTTTGGATCGACAATGGCTTCGGGGGCAAGATTATTCCATTCGAGTCACAGCTGACGGAAAGGGAGATTTTACCTTTGCAGCTTTTGACTCGGACAACCAGAAGATTGAGGTGTTGCACGACAAAGGATTTTGATTAAGTG
This sequence comes from Glarea lozoyensis ATCC 20868, assembly GCF_000409485.1. Taxonomy (NCBI): domain Eukaryota; kingdom Fungi; phylum Ascomycota; class Leotiomycetes; order Helotiales; family Helotiaceae; genus Glarea; species Glarea lozoyensis. The sequence continues at coordinate 1,465,454 of NW_007360986.1, forward strand.
CGTGCTCAATGCATACCTCGAAGAGGGAAGAAATGGAGTGTTAGGAGTCCTGGCTTGTAACTTTATGTCATTTTTCTTTTGAGTAATAAATCACAATCTCCACTTGCCGAAATTTACGATTGCATTTTCCAACGACGCTGATAAAAGTCGACTTACAACACAACATCTCGGTTGTGCGTCGCCAAGCAAACAAGCGATGCCGGATTAAGGGGGGCTCCCGGTGGACACATAAGTGGCCGTCCAAGCACGGGAACACGATAGTTCTTCGATTAAGTTGACAAAGTAGTGAATACCTAGTGGATTTACTTGTGATATTACCAGATGTCTAGTCAATTGTTTCCAGTAAATAACACATCAAGCTCTGTTCAAAATCAACTTGTTCTTTGTAAAGTTTAGCTAGTGGGTAGGGGACTGACACTCACTTTGTTCCCTGCGAGGGAGGAGGCGGGTGAAGCGGCACGCCAATCTGACGACGAGGATATCAACATTTCAAAAATGAAAATAATCCGATGCATAGCGGCTGTTGGCTGCATGCGTTAGAGACTTTGTGACTTGTAACCGGTATAGGCGTCCAACAGGAGCTTTGAGGTATTTGATTTTGAAGCGGTCCCTATCCCAGACCATCACGGATTCGAAGACAGTTTTCATCCGTGAGCCGTTTGAAGGCTGAAAAGAGACATTCCAAGCGATGATTGAAAGTCAGGGTCAAAGGATTTGATATTTGGTGCCGAGACACAATATAAAGAGGCTACTTCCGTTTGCAAACGGGCGAAAGAGATTAGCGGTACATTCCTGGACCGCTGAGCCGACCTCTTTGCTGGTTCCTTGTGACACCGAGACAAGTCACAATATTTTCAAAGCCCCCTTATCTGATAGATTTGCTATATCTCGGGTTGTCCGTCCCGAACACGTCCTATGGTCAACGAGCTGTAGGCCCCTGATTTAGTTCAGAATATCCGTGCTACATGTGGGTTTCCTCAATGAATGAATTGAATTTAGAATACCGGCAAGTCATTCAATCCTCTCAATCACTCGGTGACATTTCGTGAACGTACCCAGCGGGTTCTTGACAGACATTCAAACACAGATCTCGAAATTTACTAAAAGCAGCGAGTGAACGACTGCACGTCGTTGAAGACTTAAGCACAAGCGTCAAAATCCAAACGATGAATCGAATGAGAATCAAAACTAATGCATGTACGTCAGAATTACTCGTGGAAATGATATTAAAACCACTTTTCTCGCAGCAACGTCCCGACCGTCCCCGCTTCATCTGCTTCGTTGGCAGATGTATCTCAAAGCGCTGATAAGCTGAGTTTTTCAAGCCAGAATGTATGCACCCGCAGGATCGCAGATGGCCAAACGTCTTTGGAATCATTGGCTTGACGGGTCTCAGTTAATTTGCTGGCGATCCACGCGTTCCAGGCTACATTTCAAGATCAAATGCTGCACGAAGCCGCTCGCTTAATGAAGAGACATATCGGGAGCTCACAGAATCTCTCTTGCGCTCAGATTTTGTAATCACATCCAGTTTTTGAAGGTCAGAGGGATTATGAACCATGAAGTGCTGCACTGGTAGTATCGGGAAGTCTTTTTCGATGTGCCAACGATCTAACGGGCTCTCCACTATGTGTTTGAGAAAAGGCGCACATGGAAGTCGGAAGACACTGACCTGCAACCGCTCATTGAGAAGTGATAGATTCTTCAGGTCTCATTCATCAGCTGAAATCGCTGGGAGAGGACTCCAATTGATCACTGCTTGAGACTTACCAAAGAGTGTCAGTGCGGAAACGCCCACCTGACAATTTTACGAGCCTTCCCCCTCAATCCGTCTTGAGCCCAATTTACACATGATCCAAGCATAGATGATTCTGTGTTTTGGAATATTCATGTCTTTAGAATAGACTTTAATGTTGTCGGTGTTCGCCGCGTTCTTTGTTGAACGTCCCTCTGCGATCATGAGGGGCGTACCATGTTTCTGATCCTCTCTTGGGTATATTGAATTCGAGCTAGGTCGGATTTTCTACATATACGAAGATTCATGCCTTTGAACTAGAACATCCAGGCCATCACTAGCATCTCTTGTTATTTGTTGCAAATTCAACCAGAAACAATCACATTTCACATATCGTTTCGCCCCATACAACCCGGACTCAAAATGGCCTCGCCTATTTCTCTCACGGAGATCTTCAAGACGCTAAAGTTCATCTACAACACAGTCGACGAGATGAGCAGACTTCCCGAGCAAGTGGAACACGACCGGGCAATCTTCAACTCGCTCGTGAACATCATGAAACTTTTGGGAGATTGTCTCGAAAAGTACGTCCTCACGGATAGCCAGATCCTCGCCTGGCACAACAATGTCAAAGCATGCCAGATGCGGGTTACCAAGATCGCAGAGGGCCTTAAGCGACAAAGCGAAGTTTCCTTTCTCCGATGGCAACTTTCGGAGAAGAAGACTTTTAGAGCCTGCATGGAGGAATTGCAAAAGGACGTCAAGCGACTGGACAAAATGAACTCGTTGTATGTTTTCGATCCTGTTTGAGACTATATTTGCTAATCAATGACGCTGAGCAGTATCAGACGCGTTGCCAGCCGCCGCTCTGAATGGGAGAATTTGCGAAATCCGGCTAAATAACTCGTCGTATGTTTTCAATCTTACTTTTGATCTTACACCCGCTAACCAATAACGCTGAGCAGTATCAGAGAGGTTGCCCGCCGCCGGTCGGAATGGGAGAATATGGGGAAATCCGGCTAAATAACTCGAAAGAATGCAAAGGGAGGTTCTTTGAGGACGTTTCAAACAGGAGGAGATACTGTTCCACAGCATGATATCCATAGATCGGGGACTTTTTGGCGTTTGCGAACCAAAACAGAGTTGTAACTCGATAGAATATAAAAAAAATGGGAGGTTTATCTTTTTCACACGGAGAAAGTTTCTACAAGCTTGAAAAAGGTGAAATGATATCTAGATCAACCGATTTCACTAAGCATTCAGATAATTTTATGTACGCAGAATAGACAAAAAGGCGGGACAGAAGATCGAATCGATTTGTATTTGCCTATTCATATGTCATTCGCAAGCCATTCATTCTACCTTATTATTAAACGAACCCTTTACTATTCTACAACCACCCAAAAAATCCAATACTACTAGCAAGCCTAACAATATCCGTACAGTGACAGAACCTTGAAATTTTACCTAAAATTACTCTTCGCAATAACTCCCCTTAAGTGATAAGGACAAGGAATAGAACAAAACACAACACCCTAGAACCAGTAGTAAAGTAACCTCGTCTCAAATGTATATATTCAAAAATCAAACGCGAAAAAACTCATCGAGTAAGTAAACGACGACAACAAATTACTAAATTAAAGACACAAAAGACACACATCCCCCCCTAAAGAACTCACTAAAGATGTCATGCTTTTACCCAGCACTACAAAGATACCTACCACAACTCTAACCTCAAAATCCGGGTCTCGACTAGACAAAGTGCATTCACGTCCTTTACTCGAGATAATTTCTTCAATTAAATACCTTGAGGCATAAGGCGGTCTGTTTTAGATAATCTTCCCAACTAAACAAAATCAAATGAGACACGTGACTAGTTCAATATTGATGTCCTAACCCACCTCTATTACACACTCAGCCGCGTAGATGAACCCGAAGCGATCATATGAACTGGCGATTTTAGGACGATCATCCCAGCCCGCGAAATAACGATTACGAAGTTCAATTGCTGCCTATAAGCGCATTTCACAGACAACGCCCTTTCCCAATGCAACATGTCCGCATGCGAAAATTCCAAAACGCGGTAACATCCCATTAATATTACGAGAAAGTCCTCGGGAAGCGCCACGGAGTTCGTGAGTGCAATTGTGTCGAAGTACCGGTACATAGCAGGGGTAATTCATGTCCGACGTATTGATTGAAAACACCACAGAATACTTTTACCCCATACTCTGTACATGAATTAAAAAGTAATTGGTGAATACGTGATTATCCTACTACGAAGCTGGGTGGCCAAGTGCATTGAGATATCCATCGCTCACAGCGTCTTTTAGATCTTGATGTCCCAAAAGTACTGCATTAGCTTGGTCGCTTTCATTTTGAAGCTCACCCATGCTCTCATCTCCTTGCTCGGCTGCAGTCGCAAGGTCAGCCAGGCGACGCAGACCTAATTCGGCAGTTTCTGCCGTCGTGTTCTCTCCTCCAGATCGCTGTTTCTTACCAATCATTTCCCGTACAGCGACTTCAGAGCCTGGCAATATTGCATTGCTTTCAAGCAAAGACTTTAGGGCAAGATCGGCTGATTCCTTTGTATTTCCATCATCTAATAAATCAACAAGAGTTAAGCTTGCAATCCCAATACAGTAATTGGTAAGAGGGTTAATGTTGGTGGTCGTTTGTGTGGCGAGGTTTGCAATGTTCGAGGCGGCTGTCAGAAGTTGGGAACTATCAACTTCAGCAAGTCGAAGTTCCAATAAAATCCTCAAATGCCAGTAACACATCAGAACAGTTGGCGTACTATTTGGTGGATAGACCGTCGAAGGTAGTGATTCTCGCCAGCGTTCGAGTTCGCCTCTTAAAAGGGTATTCACTATTTGCAAAGGTTTTACCCCGAGGATTGGAAGATCTTCTGAAGCAAATGATGCGGCTTGAAAGTGTCCTAAGACAATAGAGAGGCCTAAAATGTCAGCGTTGGCATCAAACCTGGCCAGGACAACCTACGGGCAAGATGGTATACAGGATCACCCAGCAGAAATTGATCTTCTGGGTGCAAGACGAGACTCTCGTCAGGAATGATGGATGGCGTTGAAATGCTGGAGCTATGCCAACGTTCAAGAATGACGAAACTCCACCAAACCTTTCTGAAAAGATTGTCTTCGGAATCAGGATCATCTGCCAAGGGTTGCTGTTGAAAACTCCGCTTATGTAATTTGATTTCATAAGCCAATGAAACTGCTGTACTCAACCATATTGACCTTGATGACCCACTTGGTCCTCTCAAAGCGTTGTTAATATTTGCGATTGTTAAGAATAATAGAGTTTGAAGATATACCAAGTTGGATGATGTTGGACGAGAAGTGGGACTTTCGAGCTGCATCGATACCACTAGTTGGGTTGCCTGCTTGAGGTGGTACTGGGCGGATGATTGACTTGTGGGCATGGAGGATGACTCGACCGCAGCGCGTAACGAGTCATAAAAGACGTTCTTCAATTGATTTGAGCAAGCAGATACTCGAGTATTCAAAGACGCTTTGGATTGCGCTAGTACTGGGAAGACCGAATGTATTGTGTTGTAGTATCTAAACAGTAGTTAGCACCTGCATATCGCGTAGCCAGAGAGAGAACCTACCCATTCACGATGTTATCATCCCAATCAGCACTCTGCTCCAGTTGACCAAAGTCACCCGATTGGAAACCATCAAATGAACTGTTTTGACGAGCAACCTGATCTGGAGCTTTCTTCCAGTGAGGTGAAGGAGGAAGTCCATTTGGTGTATAATTGGAATCTCTAAACATATGAGGAACGGGAGCGGACTGAGGAGTATTGAATGCATTTGAAGGATCCTGGTGCTGTCGCGAGGGATCATATCCACTCGTGGGCCGTTGAAGTTGATACGAGGTACCAAAGTCAGCTGACATGTTCGAAAAGGTTCTCTTGCGACTGGTCATATCACCATGTGGTGGTGGTGACATTTCTTCGGACGCTCGACGCGGGATAGAGTTCTCTGGATGGCTCATATACGATGCCGAAGGAGATTCACCTGCATGGATGGCCCCTTCCAGATTGTGCAGTCGATCAGCGAGTTCCTTGATATATCTGGACAACGTGTTAGTGTATAACACTTGACGCGCTTCGAAGACCTACCCTTTACTTGGCCCCCTCTTCATGGGCACACGACTGAATTGACAAGCCGCGTTCACACGCTTGCAGCTGGTACATGGAGCACCGCTTTCGTCTGTCGCATCACATCGTATTTTCTTCCGCCGACATTCTACAACTGTCAGCATAATCCGGAGAAGAACTGCCAAACCCACCGTCGCAAGCCCGTGAAACCTTTGACCTTTTTCTTGGAGCCGTAGATCCAGCTGTCCCGGGATACTGTGCCACCAATTGGTCGAGTTGTCTCTGGGTGGGCTGTATGGGATGATGATGGTCCTCCTGCTCTTGGCCAAACTGTGGAATGCCGTCGTGTACCGTGACTTCTTGGTCTTCGCCCATGTTTCCACCTGGGCCGGCATTCATGGTTGGCGCGAGGCCACGCGAGAGCTGTGCGGTAAGCTGTAGCTCATCCGGGTTGGACATCTGGTGTTGATTATTTGCGGAGTAGAAGGGAGCAGCGCCATCAGCGGCGAGCGAGTTCGGCGAAGAGTAGGATTGCATATTCGGCGCGTCGCTCTTTGTACTCGAGTAATTCATATTCCTAGGATGTTCTCATGTGGGCAACGAAGCGGGGTGTCTATACCGGCAAAAGGAAGTTAGTTTCTGATATTGGAAACACCACCGGAATGACAGAGCTCTGGGTACTTTCGACAAGGCTATTTCGAATCGCAACAACACCAAGCGCACCGCTCACGTCCCGCGCGCCGGAGCACAGCTTCGTATCGGATTCCTTTGCATAGACCAGCACGCGTGTCTTGAAGATGCGACCGGTCTTGCGCAGCGAATTCTGCCTCAAGTGACTTCACTTACTGGGACTTGTCGCGCCTGCAGCCACACGCGATTGTGGTTGTGATCCAACCTTCAGCTCCCTCTCCCGTCCCAATCCCTTTCTCCTCCAAAGCGGGTGCCAGCCGGCACTGCGCAAGCAGCGTTGCGCGCGCGGTCCGGATCTTCGATTCGATTGATATATTATTTTGGCGGATGATCGATGCGAGAGCACGGGATTGATGGAGTTCGGCCAAACGTTGATGCGAATTGAAGTGGTTGGGTTGCTTGAGGTCGCGACGAATCTGCAGAAGAAGTCTGGCATGGGCTGGGTTGCACGTGATCGGGTCGTCTTGGCATCTGAGCTTCCCTGACTATATTCGGTGGTCCATTCTGATTCTGGCAGACGTCTTAAGAACAACAAGACACCAAGGACGAACATCCATATAGCATCAGCATCTCTATCTTCTAAGTTGATCATGCTGCTCTTCGCTGCGGCTACTCGAAGCTCATATGAACTCTCAACTGAGCATGGTCTTTACGCAAAATTCACCATCTCCCCTGTCTTCTTCATAGGCATACCGCACCATCAAACGACTCCGCATTCCCAACCAATTGACAAGGTAATATGTTTAAGCTAATCATCGACCAGAGTCTACTGCCGTTCCTGTTTCAAGGGCCGATTGTAGAGTCACGTCTTTTGTTCCCACAGGCTAAATCCAGGTTAATGAGACGGTGAGCTCTTAAGACCCGTGATCATTGCCTTCTTTCACTGCCGTTCAAAGGGCTGGGAATGGAGTATGCTGAAGGAGGTTCTGGAATAACTATCAATGGATCTCGCACCTGGAAGCATGGTAGAATGCGGTGTACATCGCCGCAAAAGAAATGGGGAAGAGGAAGCAAAGCAGTACACCCAAATTCCTCCGGACGGTTTTCATCTATACCTCAGCTCTCTGTTGCTTGTTTGCACGCTTATTCAATAAGTATCTTAAACGGTCAGGCTGAGGGATAGTTTGTCTACAACTATCGGTGGTCTAAGCGAGAACCGTGAATTGAAGCGACGATCGATCTTGGACCTGCCATGCCTAGCTGGGTGCCTACGTCTGAATCATTATATCAAGTTCGAACTAATGTGCAAATGTGTATGATCTGTTTTACAGCTTGTTCCCTCATACATACTCATGATTTAGGAGTTTAGTAGGGGTTCGGCCACAAACAGCTGGAGGTGTCTAACCGCAATTTGTATATACCATTTGTCGGTATTGGTAGGTCTACCTATAAGAAACCACCGCAGATGACAGTGCTCGAGAAATGCCATTAATAGATGACAAGTCAAACTGTAGATGCAAATACATACTGATTGTTAAAGAAGTCGCACGTGAAATGACACGACAGTACTCGAGTACAATTTCTTTCCTCCTGAGCATTCTCCCAGCATGACGTAATGTCCCATCCACCAATGCGGTGTCAAACCCTTGATGAGGCTGTTCTGCAAGGCTATGAAATTTCTTCATACAAACATTTTCATTGGCTTCAACGCTGTCACTATCCTGCTTTTGGCCCTCGGCATATCACCCCACCGGATTATCATCGGCCCGCTCACAATTTTTTCTTGCCTTTCTATCGCTCAGACATTTTGAACTTTTCTCGACCTGGAGCTCGTTCTTCAGCAATTTTCTTTTTAAAATCATCTCGATATACGGCGCCATGGTCGAGAAGGTCTACACCCCCGTGTCGGCACAAATCAGCGGCGACGAGACCTTGGTCAGTCTCGAGCTGCATGATGGTGTTGTTTACCAGGGTTACAGTTTCGGTGCAAAGAAGAGTGTTGCAGGAGAATTGGTGTTCCAAACTGGCATGGTGGGGTATCCCGAATCGATAACAGACCCCTCGTATCGTGGCCAAATTCTCGTCATCACGTTTCCTCTGGTCGGCAATTATGGTGTTCCCTCGAGGGAAACTATGGATGAACTTCTTAAAGATCTGCCAGCCCACTTCGAAGCATCAGAAATACATATTGCAGGTCTGGTCGTTGCGTCTTATGCCGGAGAGGATTATTCCCATTTCTTGGCTACATCTTCTCTGGGGACATGGTTAAAAGAGCAGGGAGTTCCTGCAATTTACGGCGTCGATACTAGAGCGCTCACCAAAAGAATCAGAGAGGAGGGAAGCATGTTGGGGCGAATGCTCCTGCAAAAAGAAAACCTCACCAACGGACATGCAAATGGAAACTCTAATGGCGCGATTGCGATCACATCTGGAAATGATTGGAGATCTGCTTTCGAGACGATTGAATGGGTAAATCCAAATACCAAAAACCTCGTTGCGGACGGTGAGTTTCTGCTTGAAGCCAGCCCATGTACAAGGGCTGACATTGGAAATAGTGTCGACATCCAAGCCCAAATTATATACCCCAGAGCCATCGACTGCTCGTAAACATCCATCTGGTCGAGCGTTACGTGTGTTATGCCTTGATGTCGGATTGAAATATAATCAATTGAGATGTCTTCTGAGACGCGGAGTCGAGGTTCTGGTTTGTCCTTGGGATTATGACTTTCCAGCTCTTGCGGGCAAGGACTTTGACGGTCTGTTTATATCAAACGGACCTGGTGATCCTGCCATGATGGAGAAAACCGTCAAGCATATTGCAATTGCCATGGCTGAGAATCGCGTGCCTATCTTTGGTATCTGCTTGGGACACCAGCTTTTGGCCAGGGCTGCGGGTGCTTCTACTTCGAAAATGAAGTTTGGAAACCGTGGACACAACATTCCGTGCACGAATTTATTGACTGGAAAATGTCACATTACGTCGCAGAATCATGGTTATGCTGTGGATGCCAGCAGCCTTCCAGCCGAATGGGAGGAGCTTTTCATCAACGCAAACGATGGAAGCAATGAGGGTATTAGACACAAGAACCAACCATATTTTAGCGTACAATTCCACCCAGAAAGCACACCAGGTCCTCGAGACACCGAGTTCCTTTTTGACGTCTTTATCGACACCATTGTCAGCACGACTGAAGACAAAAGCATGCTTTCAGCTCCGGTTACCTTCCCGGGAGGACAGGCCGAGGAGAACGCGAGACTCAACCCTAGAGTGGATGTCAAGAAAGTGTTAATCCTAGGAAGTGGAGGTCTCAGTATCGGACAAGCAGGAGAGTTCGATTATTCTGGAAGTCAAGCAATCAAGGCCCTGAAAGAAGAAGGAATTTTCACCATCTTGATCAACCCAAATATTGCGACAATTCAGACTTCCAAAGGATTGGCCGACAAAGTCTACTTCCTCCCCGTCACAGCCGATTTTGTGAGAAAGGTCATCATGCGCGAGCGACCAGATGCGATTTACGTGACTTTTGGTGGTCAGACTGCTCTCCAGGTCGGTATCCAATTGAAAGACGAATTTGAAGAGTTTGGCGTCAAGGTTCTGGGAACACCAATCGATACAATCATCACCACTGAGGACCGAGAGCTTTTCGCACGAAGCATGGAGTCAATTGGTGAGAAGTGCGCCAAATCTGCGTCTGCAAATAACACCGAGGAGGCCATGCGTGTTGTCAAAGATATTGGCTTCCCAGTCATTGTTCGTGCAGCATACGCACTCGGTGGGCTCGGAAGTGGATTTGCAGATAATGAGAATGAGCTCAAGGAGCTATGCAACAAGGCATTTGCAGCCAGTCCTCAGGTTTTGATCGAGCGAAGTATGAAGGGATGGAAGGAAATCGAGTACGAGGTTGTTCGAGATTGCCGCGACAATTGTATCACGGTCTGTAACATGGAGAATTTCGATCCGCTTGGTATTCATACCGGAGATTCTATCGTGGTCGCCCCTTCGCAGACTCTTTCCGATGAAGATTACAACATGCTCAGAACAACAGCCGTGAATGTCATCAGGCATCTTGGTGTCGTTGGAGAGTGTAACATCCAATATGCACTCAATCCATTCTCTCGGGAATATTGCATCATCGAAGTCAATGCCAGATTGTCAAGATCTTCTGCCCTAGCATCAAAGGCAACCGGGTATCCTTTGGCTTTCATCGCGGCAAAACTTGGTCTTGGTATTCCTCTAAACGAGATTAAGAATTCAGTGACCAAAGTCACTTGTGCTTGTTTCGAACCTTCGCTCGACTACGTAGTTGTGAAGATGCCAAGATGGGACTTGAAAAAGTTCGTGCGGGTGTCGACACAATTGGGTTCTTCCATGAAGAGTGTCGGGGAGGTGATGAGCATTGGAAGAACTTTCGAAGAAGCTATTCAGAAAGCCATTCGTGCTATAGATTTCCACAACCTCGGCTTCAACGAGACAACGACGGCCTTGATGAAAATCGATGATGAGCTTCAGACACCTTCGGATCAACGTCTGTTTGCTATTGCGAACGCTATGCACTCTGGATACTCGGTTGAGAAGATCTGGGAGATGACCAAGATCGACAAGTGGTTCTTGAGTAGACTCAAGGGGTTGAGTGATTTCAGACAGAAGATGTCGACTTATACGGCTCGTACCGTGTCACACAACATTCTTCGACAGGCCAAGCAACTCGGTTTCTGCGATCTTCAACTAGCCAAATTCTGGGGGTCAACTGAGTTGGCAGTGAGACGTATGAGAGTTGAAGCTGGTATCGTTCCGGTTGTCAAACAAATCGATACGGTTGCTGCAGAGTTTCCAAGTTACACAAATTATCTCTACCTTACCTACAACGGCTCAGAGAGCGACGTCACATTCAACGATCACGGTGTAAGTAACCTAGGCAGCCCCTTTAGATGCTTCCTGTCGATATTATTTTGCTAATCATATTGCAGGTTCTTGTTCTCGGTTCTGGTGTCTATCGTATCGGATCGTCTGTCGAGTTCGATTGGTGCTCGGTCAGAGCAATCAGAACTCTCAGAGAGACTGGCTTCAAGACAGTCATGGTGAATTATAATCCTGAGACCGTAAGCACTGATTATGACGAAGCAGACAGGCTTTACTTTGAGAACATCAACCTCGAGACCGTTCTAGATATTTCCCAAATCGAGTCGTCTGGTGGAGTTCTCATTTCGATGGGTGGACAAACACCAAACAACATTGCGCTTCCCCTTCACCGTCTGGGCGTCAAGGTCTTGGGTACCTCGCCGGAAATGATTGACAATGCAGAAAATCGGTACAAATTCTCTCGTATGCTTGACCAAATTGGTGTCGACCAACCAACGTGGAAAGAGCTCACCAGTTTCGAGGAAGCTAAGAGCTTCTGCAATACTGTATCATACCCTGTTCTCGTCAGACCTTCATATGTTCTGTCCGGGGCTGCCATGAACACGGTCTATTCGGAAGCGGATCTTGAGGCTTATCTCAAACAAGCTACTGATGTTTCTAAGGATCACCCAGTGGTTATCACTAAATATATTGAGAACGCGAAAGAAATAGAGATGGACGCCGTTGCCCAGGGCGGTCGGATGGTTGGCCACTTCATTTCTGAGCATGTTGAGAATGCCGGTGTTCATTCCGGGGATGCTACGTTGATACTCCCCCCACAGGATCTTGAAGCCACGACCATCCGAAGAATTGAGGAGGCTACTCGCAAAATAGGAGCTGCCCTGAACATCACTGGTCCTTACAATATCCAATTCATCGCCAAGGATAACGACATTAAGGTTATTGAGTGTAACGTTCGAGCTTCCCGATCATTTCCTTTCATCTCAAAGGTGATGGGTGTCGATTTAATTGAGCTAGCAACTAAAGCAATAATGGGAGTGCCTTTCATGGCATACCCTCCAACTTCGTTGCCAGATAACTGTGTGGGCGTCAAGGTTCCCCAGTTCAGCTTTTCCAGACTCTCCGGGGCCGATCCAGTTCTTGGTGTCGAGATGGCTTCCACTGGTGAGGTTGCTTGCTTTGGTGCGAACAAGTACGAGGCATACATCAAGGCACTCATCTCCACGGGTTTCAAGCTACCAAACCGGAATATTCTATTTTCCATTGGTTCTTACAAGGATAAGAAAGAGCTGCTTCCATCTGTGGCCACACTACACAAATTGGGCTACAAACTCTTTGCTACCGCTGGAACAGCCGATTTCCTGCAGGAGCATGATATACCAGTTCAGTATCTTGAGATTTTGGGCAAGGATGAGGATGACCAAAAGTCGGAATACTCTTTGACACAGCATCTTGCAAACAACATGATTGATTTGTATATCAATCTACCTTCCGCCAACAGATACCGAAGACCAGCGAATTACATGAGTAAAGGCTACAAGACTCGACGTATGGCTGTCGATTATCAAACCCCTCTTGTCACCAATGTCAAGAATGCGAAGATTCTCATTGAGGCCATTGCAAGGCAATTCCCCATGGATATTAGCGATATCGATGTTCAAACAAGCCTCAAGCCTGCCATTTTTGCTGATAATGCATCAGAAGCTACAAATGTTTCTACATTGGGTCCCGCGAGTCGATCAAGATTCCTGGATGGGGCTTCATCACAAGCTCCTCAGCGAGACATTGCTGCTCTGGATATGAACGGCTCAACCTTGTATCCTCAACCCACATTTTCTTCTTCTTTGCGACAACTTTTAGGACAATCTCCATTCAAGGATCAACACGTTTTGTCAGTCAACCAATTCAAGCGTCAAGATCTTCATCTGCTATTCACAGTTGCGCAAGAGATGCGAAAAGGTGTTGAGAAGGAAGGTGTCTTGGATGTTCTCCGTGGCAAGCTTCTTTGTACAATGTTCTTTGAACCATCGACACGTACTTCTGCTTCTTTCGATGCTGCTATGCAGAGACTGGGAGGTCGTACTGTGTCAATTGCAACCGCGCATTCAAGCACCCAGAAGGGGGAGTCCCTCGCTGATACTATTCGTACGCTTGGGTGTTATGGTGATGCAATCGTTCTACGACACCCCGACGAAAGCAGTGCGGACACAGCTGCCAAATTTTCACCTGTTCCAATTATCAATGGTGGTAATGGTAGCAAGGAGCATCCAACACAGGCGTTCCTTGACCTTTTTACCATTCGTGAGGAATTGGGTACAGTGACTGGTTTGACCATTACCTTTGTGGGTGATCTTCGTTTCGGTCGGACAGTTCACTCTTTGGTCAAACTTCTCCAGCATTACGATGTCAACATCCAGCTAGTCTCACCTTCTGCCCTCTCACTTCCATCTGAGATTGTTGATATTATCAAGACGAAGCCAGGACAACTACGTGTTGTGTCGACCGAATTGACACCAGAGATCGTCGCCCAAAGTGACGTTCTTTACTGCACCCGAGTACAAAAAGAACGATTCTCTGATCTTGCAGAGTACGAAAAGTTGAAGGATAGCTTCATCGTCAGCAACGAGACGTTGACAAATGCCAAGCCTCATATGATTGTCATGCATCCGCTACCACGCAACCATGAGATTGCAGAGGAGGTGGACTTTGACCAGAGAGCTGCGTATTTCAGACAGGTATGTTTTTGCATCAGTGATTGAATTCTTTGGCTAACCTTTTGTAGATGAAATATGGGCTGTACTGCAGAATGGCTTTGTTGGCTTTGGTCATGGCTCCGTGAGTGGTAGTATATAAGTGAGCGGCGTTTGGGGGGGGTAAAAAGTGATATTGTTATTTTGGTGTTGATATGGTGTGTTGGAGCGGAGTTTAGTGCTAGATGATGATAAATCTTAAAAATATTTCAAGCGTGTCATTGTTTGTCCCGACGAGTTGGCTTGTCAAAAGTGAATTGCTGTGTGGTTGATGGCGACGGTCTTGTGGGTTGTCGAGACATGGTTACTCAGTTTGGTTGACGCATTATCGTGCATTTTGTGTATTGATTTGACGCATTATCGGATATTTCGTCTATTGACTTGAGAAATTTGAATTTTTTGCATTACGAAGCTGATTACGTCGGGCGATCTAGGAGCCATTACCCGTTGACTCGGCCATGATCAGTTCCTTTATGGGGCATAGAAAAGACGACGGTCACTCAATTCGGTTGAAGCAATATCGTAAATTTGCTCTACGGAACGGACGCATCATTGGGTGTTTCGTCTATTGATTTGAATAACCTAGATTTCGTGGGATGGATTCTGTTAGATTAGAGGTTACTAGAGTAATAGCTAGCGAGTTATCTATTTAACTTATTAGCTAAGAGGCTTCGGTGTACTTGTACTTATTTCGTCTATGGCTACATTTCATTAACTAATATTCCACAGGATTGTATATTTATTAACACCAATATTCATATTATAACCTTCCCTCTTATCTTCTTTAACTCTGGAATAATCGCGGCTGGGACAGACCTGTCTATATAAGCCATAATTCACAGCTTAGGTTATGGCCTTACGGGTTATGTTTGAGCAATCAAGAAAAATAGAGACGTGGTGTTGAATACGGTGGAGAGTCAAACATACAATATAGGCAAATTCAAATGAGATTAGTGTACATAAGTTGAGCGGACTTTGATTGTCGTAGCTCTTCATGTTCATGGTGACTTGTCAGTATGAAGACCCAGATGAGTAAATCTTAGTTTGAAGGACTTTTCTCTAAATAGTGTACAACCAATATTCGTTTATACAATCATAAAATCTCTATCTCTACAAAATTAATGATTAACACTCAACCCCCTCATCCCCCTCTCAACCTCCCCAACAAACCCCCCACTAGACGCCGCACTCGAAGCCCTTGACCTCCTCTCCCGTATCCTCCTCAAAGCATTAGTAGCCTCCCCACCCCTCACCGGTTCATACCCAGCACTCCTCACCCTCCCATCATCCAACCGATACTCCTCCTCCCTAGCCTCCCACCCGACATGCTGTCCCCTAGCTGCATGCTCCTCGTGGCTATACCCCCCATCATACCCACTATCCCTATTGAACCTACTCCTCAGATTCCCCTCGCCAATCTTCCGCGCAAACGTCTCGCTGCGCGGGATGTTGTTCGTGTCGCTCTCACTACGCGTATGGCCGTGCCGTTGCTCGCCATTGAGATAACGCTCCACGCCTTGGAAGATATACTGGATCTGTCCGTTGGCGGTCTCAAATACTGGAGGGTGACGCCAGACGTACTCGGTGCGTGGATAGCCCTCTGGCGTCATGTATGTTTTCTTGCTCGTCAGTACAGGTTCAAGCGTGCTTGTTCCACCGACCACATGGGATGTAGACGAGGAAATTTTATCCGAATTGTGCGATCCGTTCGCGGCGGTTGACCAGAGTGAATTCGAACGGCCTCCCGTGCCTGTTTGCACGATTGCCCAGTTTTGACTCGGACTATGCTGGGAAGTTCGACCTGGGATCAGATGCTCGGGGACTTCACGAAGGCCTTTTCCGTCGGGCGTCGGGACGTAGTGTTTTGTTGGTAAGACGACGGTCTCGATGACGGGCAGGATGCGGTGGAATACATCGTGTGTGTGGATCTCGCGGGTAATGACTTCTTCGAGGACTTCGCGGAGGGTGGGGATTACTTTTTCGTGCGTGACGGCTAGATGAGTGTATTAGCGAGAGTGGCATTCTGTCTGTTCTGAATCTTGTCATGCTCGTAATGCTAATGTCATGCTCGTGATGCTGGTTTGCTGGCGTTCAAACGAGGTAATGGCATTGGTTTGTTGGAACGGTTGGATGAGCGATTGGACCTCGTATATGGCGGACTGGTTGGTGACCACGGAGAATGAGGAGTAGGGGGTGAAGATGTACCAGGTAATTGTCTTGTAGTCACCGTAGTGTCTACCGTGTTGGTCAAATCCACTATGCCATCTAAACTTGGAGGTTCTGAAGCTCCTTCTATGATATAGTTCTCCCGCTTCTCTCGAGGGCTTTGCGGAGGAGAGGCTGTCGATGAATAGGTGGAATAGCTTGCTGATCCATTGCTGGAATTTCCTCTTCGATGGGATCCCACTACCGTGCCTTGACTCGACATCGAGGATGTCCGATGATACCAGTACGGGCTTCGAACGATGGTGGAGCTCGAAGTCTGTCTGAGACGCCTGGGACTAACTATAGGAGAGGGAGCCGCGAAGGTGTTTGCGGTCGGAGACTCAACACTTGGAGTTCCTCTTGCTACCAGTTGCTCGCCGCGAGGGAGAAAGAACGACTGTTCCTGAGAATAGATGGAAGAAGTCCGATTCAATGCAAATAATTTGTTGTAGAAAGATGGAAATGTGGGGGTGGGATCAATAGAATCTACAAAAGCAACGAGAGTGGAAGATTCTTCTTCTATCGAGCTCCGTGACAGTGTAGATCCAGACCTAACGATTTGATCCCTACTACGGCCCCGGACGGGAAGGGAGGGCATTGTGAGTTTGCCATCGTCATCGTACCCTCGATTAGCTGAATAGGATCGACTAGTCACCGAATCGGTTCTTGGAGGGAAGCTAGTCAAAGGGCCAGAACTGTCCGCTGCAGCAATGGCTCGAACGATGGATGGTGACTCGCTAACCCCTAGAATAGCAGATGAGGACGAGGGAGCTGGAGAGTTCCGAGAGAGCGTTGCGGCGCGGGCTGCTGGGGCGACTGCAGGCGTCAGGGCCTGGAAATATTGCTTTTTCAGTGTGTCGTCAGTGGGCGGCGATCCGGGCGTGGATTGGCCTAGAGTGCTGTCTGGAGCTTGGCGAGTCGACGCAGAGCCGAGGCGGTGGTGGTAATTCACGATTGGTCTTAGGCCGGAGCTCGACAATTTGGGAGTAATTTTTGAAGAAGAATATTCTCTTCTCGTGGGTCCAGAAACCGCTATGCCAACATCTTGTTTCCTTGCTAGGCTGGTGTTGCTGCCATTCCCGTTCAGATAAAGTGACTTGAGGTAGCCGAATTCTGGCGAATTCAGACCCAGGTGGGCGATGATATTTCGATCCGCGACATCTTCGCCGTAATTCCTCGTCCCAAGCGCCTGTGTACGGTTCTGCGACCGTTCTCGGTCGTGTCTTATTGTCGAATGCGCATCGAAGAGGTCGACATGCGCTTTTCGAGAGAGTCGGGTCGAGGGAAAGATGTGCGCGAAGCCTTCGGGAATTGCTTGAGAAGAAGGATATCGCCTGACTTTACGCTGCATACTGCCAGAGGCTGATTTTGATCTCGGCCGTGGAATCGGCATTGGTGGAGGTATCGGTGGTGGTGCGGGTATCGAGACATTGCTTGCTGACTTGCTAGATTTGTTAGAACGCACCGAATCTTTTCTCTTATGGCTGAAGAAATTGGGAGGTGATTTCATAGAGAATCCCGATCTCGTCCTCCCCAAATCGCTGGTACTCCGTTCATGCTTCGGAGCATCATTTGAAGCTGTTTGCGCTCTCGTGGGTGGGGATTCGGTTTCTACCTTTCCAGCGCGCGATTTGTATTTGGAACGATTCCTTGACAATGAGAAAGAAGTGCGTGATGCGATGCTTTGTATCGAGTTTCTTCTTGTTCTCGTCTTTTGGATCTCCTGCAATATATTCGGTCCATTCCCTGCCACTGGATATGATCCCGTTACGGGAGGAGTCGCTGCCACTGCCGCATTGTATGAATGTCCTTGTAGTAATGGACGCCCGATTTCGAGACGATCAGCACTCTTTGCGTTTGCATGGTAATGACGGCGGGAGGTGGATGAAGTTCCTGCTTGTCCTGAACGCGAAGTCGCGTTGGAATTTTCGGCCTGTTTATTTACAGTGTTGTTGTTTTTGGCTTTTGCCCTGCCAAATATTTCCCGAATTCCCATGTTCGTGATCGCCTCAGGGATATAAGTTCTCCAGGTCCAGATTGGGAGCGCGTAAATGAGGGCCAAGTGCATGCATGGGCATTACGACGCAAATGAAGCTTTGAGCATGACAACTCAACATCACGCGTTATGGAGTTATGAAAATTGACAACAAACCGTTATGGATGGAATTTTGACAGCTTGTCGAGCGGGAGACTACGCTATCAGCTTGACATGAGCTCCCAACCTCTTTGGGAGCTTCAATTTACCTATCAGCGGGTACGCACTGGTGTCGGCGATGCATTTTCCTCTATCAAACACACAAAAGCATTTGACCAACCAGATTTGTGTTGCTGGAGTGATGTGCAGTTGGGAATTGACCTAGTGGCTTGTCATGCGTACTAAACTTACAATGGTTAGAATACCCCCATTCTATGGAATTTAAGATGATCTGACTGGCCACTTTTCCTCAAAATGAATGCAGTTCGTCCCAGCTCGTTTGGGAGATGTTGGGTTTGAGCCATTTTTCACTTGGTGGACGGCGATGGGTGTTGGAGATCATCGCTGGGCTTGAATTGAAGTTTTTGAGTTGATGGATGAGGTTTTACCTCTGCTGATATCTTGCAGACTCAAGTGCACAGAGCATGCCGCAGTTATTTTTGTGTTTTTCTTTTTGCGCATCTTACCAGCGAGACTCGCGAAATGCTATTGGAAACACGGATATTATATACTTTACGATAACCAAAAGCCCGCAAATGGCTTCTGATTAGAATTAGTCCGGTTCATAGACTTTACTGCAAGTTTGCTTTCTAGTATATCACGAATACGATTGAGGAGTGCAAAGCTAGAAGCTGAATAGCCGTTTCATCGCTGGATGGACCCCACTGACAATCTCTCAAGGACAAAGATTTCAAATATACTGTAAGCGCGCTTGGATCGAAATTAAAGTTTGACTATCAGATACAGTTTGCTTTCGGGTTTCAAGCCGGCCATCTGTCGGTCACGGTGGTGGCTCTTTTTGTAAGAAAATATGGCGATGAAAAAAGGCATAGAAGTAAAGAAGGTAGGAGGAATTCAATAATGAAGAGGTGTTGATTCTTTTTCCAGAACAAGGAGAGCGTATTAGATGTCCACACAGAGCAATTCTTTGCTTGGCTATTTAGCTAACAATGACGTGACCAAATTCTCGGGGAATCCAGTTAGAGTACCATGACCCACGAACAACAACACAACACTTGACAACACAACAATTACTTTTTCGAAATCTAATATTCGGAGATTGTGATGACTTTAATTTCAAGTTGTGGTGTTGTACTGTACTTATCCACACAAATGCACATGAAATTTCAGCCCCATGATGTAACCTTACCACAACAAGTGGTTAGCGGTGGCAATCATGGAGATCACTGGAAACGAAGATCACGATCTAAAACCCCAGAAAGGAGACACGCTTCCATGGAACAGGTGAGCTCCTGTGTAGATCTCCCGGCCAGAACTTATTCCGAGGCAGGGTTTTTGGAGTTGCATTCTTCGTTAACAAATCGTAGATGTGTTCGGTCACTCCGCCAAAACAACTCACACTGCAGTATTGACGTGGATCTCTGTACCTCGTCGAGCTGAAATCTGAGCCTAGACCAGATAGATGTACAATCCCGCGGAGGCCATCGAAAATTGGAAACTGAGAGCAATTGTTTAGGAGCTACCGTACCATCGCCACCGATATTGAAGCTGTTTCCGGAAATCAGGTGCAAAAACGCAATCGTACGTACTCTCTCATGTTGGTCGCGGCTTCTTTACCAATGATATTGCTCGTGGAGCCCTGCTGTTCCATGTTTCTTAGCGCCGCTATTGCTGTTTATCCCGCCGTCCGTTCTTAGTCGATGTATCGCGACATCATTGCTAAGGACTACCGAATCATAAAGTCCATACATGTGTACACTCCATATTTCCGAGACAGCCTTAGGAAACCAAGGACTGGGATGAACGGTACAATCTCGTGGTTTGATGAGAAGATTTCAAAGGGGCCATTATTCAACTTTACCTCCCTGACGTGGCTTGACACCATTCCAGTCTAGATTCGATGCAGTAGTCTCTACAATGCCGTTCAAGCTTTCCCGGTCCACTTGTATGGCTGGATATCAAATTTATCGTCATTGATGATGTAGTGGTTGTGACCCCTCTTAGAGGGGTAAGTGTTCATGCTACCTGCCTTGTTTACATGCCTTTACAACTTATATAATTGACAATCCTACCATTATTTCCTCCTCATACCACATTTGATACCCATCTCATAATCATCATAATCAACACACACAACTTAAACTTTACAACAATCAACTAAATCAATCAAAATGGATAAAGCCAAGCAAGCCGTTTCAGGATTCCTCGCCAAGGATGGAAAGCATGACACCACTGTCCACGAGGTTAGTTTTCGATTCGGCGCTCAAGGTGGTGTTTACTAACAGTTCAGACCATCAACCCAGCTGTCGTCAACGAGCACGTTACTCGTACTCAGTTGAATGAGCAACAGACCGCCATCGATCGTGAGGTACACCAAGACCACTACCACACCTCTGTCCAGCCTGTCCAGGATCGTGAGGTTCTCCCAGAGCAACACACCCACCAGATGGCAGGTGTTGAGCACCGTGAAATCAAGCACGGAAACGATGATCACGTCAAGCAGCGTCTTGCTGCCGAGGCTGCTCAATTCAAGAACACCCGCGAGGTTGGTGAGGTTCAAACACAAACCGCTGCTGGTGCTACCGTCGCTGGTGAGCACGTTCACCACCACGTCCACGAGAACATCCAGCCAGTGATCCAAAAGGAGACCATCCAGCCATCTGTTGTCCACACCACCGTCCCAATCCACGAGGTTCACCAGAACGAGGCCAAGCACCACACAGCCACTCAGCTTCCAGCTGTCAGCTTGAGCGAGTTCAAGAGCCAAGGAGGTCACCTCGGCGGTCGTGAGGAGCGTACAGATGCTTTCCAGGGTGAGCCAAGATCTGTTGGAGGAACTCTTGGTGGTAAGGGTGCTCACGGCACCACTTCTCTTACCGAGGAGGGTGCTGGTCGCCACGGACACTCTTCTACTACCGGACCACACAGCGTAAGTTTTCTCATCCAACGTTTGTAATTTTTTCTCTAATGTCCCCAGTCAAGCGCCATGAACAAGGCAGACCCACGTGTGGACAGCGATCTTGACGGATCCCGAACTGTCGGTCAGACCGGCTCAAGCAACTACACCACCAGCGGAGCCCAGAACCCATCATCAGGTATTGGATCAACTTCAACAGCACCACGCACAACTGGAACTGGTGTCGGACACACCACATCAAACACCACCCACGGGTCTCACGGATCTGAGACTAAGCACAAGCCAAGTTTGATGGATAAGCTCAACCCAAAGGTTGATGCTGATGGAGATGGAAAGGCTGGTTTCATGAAATGAGCGAATAATTCGGGATTCATTCTTGACCTTGTATAATTAATAGGAGTAATGGTTTTGTCTCATTCCGAGCGATAGCCGAAGCGAATATAATTTGATCCATATATGTTTGAGTAGTTTTGTCACAGTAAATCATTATGTAGTAAGTCATTGTGCATCGATTTGAAACTAATTCTAAGTGTGCACCATGGGAATGATATGTGCTCAGTCTTCCTCGTTCGTAACAGCGTTCGTAACACATAATATTGCTTTCTTATTCCAAGTCCCACTGGACTCCTTGGGTTTGAAGCCGAACTGCCTTGGTCGCAACTCCGATGATCACATCCAAATAGCCGAGACGTCATCTTTTTGGGAAAGACACGAGTGTCAGAGCTGCTTCATAACGCAGTGCCTTTTGCCATTCATTATAATTAGCATTGAAGGGATCTTTTAAAGGTTTGCTCCAATGACAGTTTCTTCCAGCACGTGTGAGGCTGTTGAATTTCGCAGGTGTTTCAATTTTGGTAATGGCTAAAATCGCACGGGATGGCGGCTCTTTCGCCGAACAACCTCTTCATGCCCCTTATCCTCCCTCGTAAAAAAGTAGCTATCTACATTTAACCGAATAGGCCGAGTAGACTAAGATTCTTTTTGTCGTTCGATGGGATTGCGCAACCGCTGGTCATGTATGATATCTCAGATTTCCCCACATTTGTGCCTGATCGATCTGCTTTCACCAAATTCGGGATTGTGTACCTTTATCCGCTGTACCTTGGAGCAGAATGTGTTTCTTTGAATCAGCCTCTACGATACTGAAACTACCCGGTGTAAAGTCGGGCCTTTTTAAGGGTAGATTGATGCCATCAAGCTCAATCAACGTGGTGGAAGTGGCATATAAAGAGGTTCAAGATTGCATCAATTGACCACCATCCAATATCCTCATCATGAAGTACATAACAGCCACCGCGTTGCTCGTCGTAGGTGTTTTGGGCCGCCCAATGACCAACACGACGGATACAAATCCATTCATCGGAAAAAACTACTTCGCAAACTCAGGATATGCCGCAAAATTGGAAACCACAATCAAAGCATTCCTCGCCAAAAACGATACTTTGAACGCAGCTCGAGTCAAAACCGTACAAAAAACAGGAACCTTCGTCTGGGTGACCACCGTCAGTGGACTAGATGCCATCGACAAAACCATTGCCGAAGCACGCGCTGAGCAACTCCGAACTTCGCAAGAGCAGATTGTCCAATTAGTTCTCTATGATCTACCAGATAGAGATTGTTCAGGCGGAGAATCAGGCGGCGAATTTTCATCCACGGCCAATGGATTGGAGCTTTACAAGACGACATTTGTCGACTCATACGCGGCTCGCGTTAAATCCGCACCGGATCTGACGTTTGCTATTATCCTAGAGCCAGATTCCCTGGGAAATCTTATCACGAATCAAAACGTTCCGTTTTGTGCTAACGCGTCGGCCATTTATGAGGAGGGGATTGCGTATGCGATCTCGCAGTTACAGGCACCGCATATTTCGTTGTATATTGATGCTGCTCATGGTGGGTGGTTGGGTTGGGATGGGAATCTTGGACCTTGTACGTATACAATCTTCTGTCAGATTCTGATGCTAACATTATGTAGCTGCCGCCGAATTCGCCAAAGTCGTAGGACTCGCCCAAAATATCACCGCTGGAGCCACGATCCGCGGGTTTTCAACCGACGTCTCGAATTTCAATCCATATATCGCAAATCCACGTGCAAACTACACGGAATGGTCTAACTCATTCGATGAATTCAACTACGCTAAATCTTTGAGCCCGCATCTCATCGAGAATGGTCTTCCGGCGCACTTCATCATTGATCAAGGAAGAAGCGGACTCCAGAATACCAGGGATTCTTGGGGTGAATGGTGTAACGCTGTTGCTGGGTTTGGAATCAGACCGACTACTGAGACGAATAGTACGTTGGTTGATAGTATTGTTTGGGCGAAGCCGGGAGGTGAGTCGGATGGAGCTTGTGGGCCTGAGGTGGAGGGGACGAAGGGTCCGAATGCTGGGTTATGGTGGGATGAGTATGTGCAGATGTTGGTTAAGAATGCTGAGCCACCGTTAGAGATTAACTAGATTCTAGATTGGTTGGATCTAGATTGTATATAAGAGTTGGGGATATTGAATAGCGAATTTTGAATAAGAATATGGTTTTGAGTGAGTTGGAGGTTGGACCTGTGACTTAGTCCGTTTCACAGATTCAAGGAATGAGCTGTCTCAAATAGAAAACTGACATGAAGATTGAATAGATCATGCTGTCCGTAGGTGTTGCGACTCTC
Source organism: Glarea lozoyensis ATCC 20868 (assembly GCF_000409485.1). Classification (NCBI taxonomy): domain Eukaryota; kingdom Fungi; phylum Ascomycota; class Leotiomycetes; order Helotiales; family Helotiaceae; genus Glarea; species Glarea lozoyensis. The sequence continues at coordinate 1,489,490 of NW_007360986.1, forward strand.
AAGTGATGGAGGGAGACCGAGGGTGAAAGAGCATGTGAAAGAGAAGACAGATGATTCGGGACGTAAACTGTGTGCTTGAGCTAATATTATATCATTAACGCGTGAGACTACATTCTGATCCACTCAAAATCCAACATTACTAGCTGTAATCAAGTTCAACCATCCCGCGAGTCTAAAATTGTTAGCCGTAAATCCTCATTCAAAAATATCTCAACATACCTGTAACCAGCCTTCGCAATCTGAAGTTGAACAACAGGAAGTGCCTCTGCGTAATATTCGCCTCCAAGATCAACAGCTTCAGTCGCATTTCTTCCATCTGGCAAGACAGCACTGCAAACATATGAATTGGTATCCCGTGCCCACACCATGCTTGATGCTACAGGGTCGCTCAATTTAAGCCCATCAAGCCATGAAGCGGAAGCCTTGCTGTAAGCCCCGTATTTGATAGTCTCGGTAAGATTGGTCGCCCACGTTTTGGCGTTCACAAAACTAGCTGTCCCGGCGAATTTCTGAGGAATCGATGTATCCCACTACATCAAGTTAAACCAAGCGCGGGAAAGATGATTGAGGGACGTACCACAGAATGAAGGTTCGTGCTGACGCCGTCGAACTTTACTTTGATGCCATTTCCACCAAGCTCAAGGTTCTCGTCGTGTAGTGGCTGATGGATGTCGCCCAGGAACTGGACAGAATTTATAAGTACAATGACTGAGTTCTACGTTGTGACCATGATGGGAGAATGGTGGATAGCAAGAGTCTCTTCAAGAGAGAGGCTAGATTTCCGTGCCGTGATCGGAATGAGGTGGGGATTGTGGTTGGATGGATTGAAGTAGGAATACAGGTTATGATATCCCGACTTACGTGAACGATCATCTGGGCGTGTTAGTATGTGGTACTGTATGGATTTGAGACGAGTTACCTTTGCTGCTAAAGCTACATCTGCTGCCTTGAGTCTTCTGTTTTGAACTCGTTGAGTCTGGAATGGATTAGCTCGAGCGCGAAAATCCCGAAAACGTAGCGCGTACGTAGTTGCTGATAGCGCTCACGACACAACCTGCAGCAGTGCAATCACGTTCAAAGTCAACCCCACATGATTCTGGTGGGTTGTCCAAAGCATCGATGTAATGAAATGGCGCTGTGAATGTTCCCGCAGCGGTTGAGCGATAAGAATCAGCCTGTCGACTTGTTAATATTTGATTTTGATGAATAACTGTGAGACTGACATATGCTGCAACTGAGGCTAGGTAATCGGCACTGGTGTCTCCTAGAATTGCTTGGAATTTGGCTTGTGTAGCATTTGTTACTGTTGTGGTGGTTAGCGGGGTCACATCGCAGCCCGTTATTGCATAGCCTCTAACAACTGTCCAGATTTGACGATTCGAATACTGGCAAATGATTTTAGAAGCAGAGAGATAGAGTAGCCTACCGAAATTCGAGGCAATATATCCTACAGTATAATGACCAAGCGCTCCCCAGCACGCAGCTTTCTGTACCGCAGAAGCGAGGATCAATAACGAAATGGAGCTGAGGTTCTTCATTTTGAGAGATTTCGAGGACAACCTGTTTCACGAATTCTCAACAACGGAGGAAGTCTAGAATATATATTTCCAAGAGGCGAATAGCGCGTTCGGGTTATTTCTCCATTGAGAAGGAGCAAAACCCCACAGCCAACGGATCGAAATGTTTCTTGAATAAGCTTTCGAAAGTTATTGAGGCTGATGGATTTCATGCAGGAACGGGATAATCGAGAGGCGAATCAATTCCTTCGTGCTGCTGTTTGCAACATTATTGGTCGCTTAACCACCTTCCCCTTTCGCTTATCGCCTCTGGGGTTTGGGGCGTGCCGAATATGATTGCTACGAACGGTGCGATAAGTGGTTGAGGGGAAGTTGGTAATACCGGCGAGGGACGTTAATGCAGCTTAAGGCATGGTTATCTTCTCGATTAGGAATGAGGGGTTGGTCTACCTATCGAGATGAAGATTTTGGAGGTTTACATGGCGGTGACTAGGTTGGCGGCGGCGAAACCCGAGAATCTGGAGCTCAGAAGTGGTACATGGTAATGGTGAAGCATCGTGACAGGATGAGAAGAGAAAATGATTCTAAATGATGATTTGAGGGTAAGAAGTCGGTGTTGATGAAAAGAGGGATTGCAAACAGCCGAGGTCAAAAGCGTTGTCTGCCAAGATTCCGCCGTTGGTTCCTTCGTGTAACTTTCTTCATGACCTGCAAAGTCTTGTATTATAAATGCTGTACATAGAGACTACTGTTGAGATAGATTTCAGAAACTTCACTGTCAAGGTCTGTGACAGCTGTGCCTCTCGTCAATATGAAGATCAAGCATGGAGACATCCCCCACTTTCGTCGCACGTTTTTACCACCCCGAATTCCAGATTATGATCAAAAATTCCATCCAGGACTCTGCGGATGATTCAACATCTTGACACAATCGATTCAATTTACGATGCGCTCAATATTTTACTTACTCGCGCTCACAGCGACATCTTTGGCAGGAGATCCGCAAAAGATCTTGAAACAACCACTTCGTCAAATTGCGGAATATTATCATCTCCCACCGCTTCGCGAACAAGCAGCAATTCAGGATAAATGGACCAAAGAAAGAATTGACAATGTTCCTGCTATATTGAACAAGTATGGGGTAGATGCTTGGCTTGTAAAACTTTCGCACCCATTTTCGACCACTAGTTGATGATTTTAGATGAGCCAAAAAGAATATGCTGAAGATACTGTGTTCTGGTCATTGAAATCTGCAAAACAATTCTCCGCTCGGCGAAGAACTGTGAATCTGTTCATCGCCAATCCTACAAAGGGAACGCCTTCGTCGTATTCGTGGATTGACAACACGCCTGAAGTATGGTCGGATATTCTGGAGGTGCTGGAATCGCAAAATCCTTCCAAGATTGCCATTAATGCTGATGAGAGCTCGGCTTTCAGTGGTGGGCTGCATGTCGGTGAGCTGGGGATTCTCCAAAGTCAGCTGGGAAAGTGGGCAAAGAGGTTTGTGGTGGAGAGGATGGTTGCAATTGAATTTGTTGGGACAATGGTTCCTGGGAGATTGGAATGGTACGAGAAGCTTCAACATACAGCTTGGGCGATGATCTCTGAGGGCTTTTCATCGAAAGTCATCGTTCCGGGTGTGACGAGGACAGAGGTAAGGATTTATTCTTCTGGTGGACATGGCTGACTGAACAGGACGTCGAATGGTGGCTTCGTGATAAAATCCAGCAAATGAACTACACGACCTGGTTTCATCCAGATGTTAGCATTCTCGGCGAAAAGTCTCCGTTTGAGATTACTGAGTCGCCAGTCATTAATTATGGTGATCTTTTGCACGTGGATTTCGGTGTCACTGCTATGGGGATGAATACTGATACCCAACACATGGCATATGTTCTTCGCCCGGGTGAGACGGATTCGGATATTCCAGTCGGATATCTGGAGGGTCTTAAGCAGGTCAACAGGCTACAGGATATTGTAAAGGGGTATATGGTACCGGGAGCGACAGGGAACAGTGTGCTGGAAAAGAGCTTGAATAAAATGAGGGCAGAGGGATTTGATGGAAGGGTGTATTGCCACCCTATTGGAGACTGGGGACATGCTGCCGGAGCGCTGATAGGTATGAGAAGTCTCTTTTTCTGAGATGAAGCTGACAAATTAGGAATGTTCAACCTCCAGGAAGGTGTCTCTGTCCTTGGAGAGGTACCTTTGCTCAAACAATCCTATTTCAGCGTCGAATTGTATGCTGAGCATTTCGTGCCGGAGAGGAATCTGACGATGAACTTTTTTCTGGAAGAGGATGTTCGCTGGGATGAGAAGACTCAGCAGTGGGTCTGGGTTGTCGGAAGGCAGGAGAAGTTTCACTTGATTCATCCTGCGAAGTAGATGGAAAGACAAATTCCATAATTGGCACGTTCGTGAACGAGAACTCTTTCTCCGAAGTCGTTAAAACTGAAGGTGGTTGCAGCTTTTTGGTACGATCACGACTTGAAGCCCATTTCCTCCAGTCTTGTCGCGCACCCGACCTCATAGGATTAAGAAAACTCTTGTCAGCACCTTTCTTCTCTGCTCGAATTAGTAGTTTCTAGGTGATACCGACTCTCAAATACACATTACTTAGTTGAAAAATGTCAATGTGACATTCTACAAATCTACAGCTCAATCAAGTTATTGGAAATTTCACTCTTGTTGCCTTTAACCGTGCTTTCGTTGTCGGCTTATTAATTTCAAGCGCTTCCACCTCTTAGTTGTACAGCTTGAACCCCGTCTATATTTGGTCTAAACATTACAACTTTCCCTTTTTGTACACCTTGTGATATGATGTCTTGTTAGTGCACTTCTTCCGCATTCTTAGCGGTGAACCCTTTTCGCCCTTGCTCAACTGTTCTCCCACTAAATCATCGAATGACCTCTCGAACTGGTGCATAGTCCGGATCGTCATTTCGGAGATACACTAAAGTTCCCTTTGTGGTTTGTTTTAAGCCTCGCGAGGTAATACTTTTGATCTTCTGGAGCTGTCCTGATCAACGTCCGAGGTTTTACTCCCCTTGATTTCTTGCCCAGCTGGGCTACACCAAGTTTCAAAAGTATAGAAGCCATTGCCAGCAGACTTTCAAGTGTCTTGAACAACCCTATCACACGATTTCTGCCCAAATTGCCATTTGTAGAGAGTCGAGCGAGAAAAGAATCGGCATCAAGTTTCGTACTATCTATCTCTAAAACAGAACCAATTGAAAGCCAGATTCTAAAATTCGTCTACCATAGATAAAGACCAAACCCTTTGCTTTGATCGTATTCACGGGATTGAGTTTAACTAGTGGTATGGATGTTAGCGTCACCCCGTTCTCTGAGATCATAAGCTGCAGGAATTCTATATACATCCTTCAAGCTAAGGATATTATGTTCCTTGTGCAATTTTCCTTGCAACATAAGAGCGAGAACCAAAAGCGAAGGCATTTCTGGATGTGTCGAAACGAACTGAAGCTCTCTCCAAGCTTCCAGTACTTTGCCGGATCTCAAAAGGCTTTTAGCCGCTGTTATATACCTATGATCAGTATGTGAGTGTTCTCCCTTTTCGTGCCATGGTAGCTTTATCTGCTCGAGTGATCCCTTTACGCTGGTTGAAAACGCTCGAGCTAACTGCTTCATGTCGCTCAGCGAATCAATTCGCATTTGCCCTATATCTAGAAGCCTCTCTTTCATAAGTTCAGACTCGAGGAATTTCTGAGCTTCCATTGGGCCACTGGATTGAACGAGTCCAAGACAGTAGTATGCAAGACTTCGCAAAGTATCTGAATGATCCTTACCCAGCAATGTTTTCCGTCCTTCAAATGATTCTCTCAGCAATTTCTGGGCATTTTCCATCTCTCCCAGTTGGAGTAAAATGCATCCGGTCTGCTCAGCGCTAGAAAGAATATCTGGAAGGATCCCCGATTCCCGTCGTCTTCCCAAAACGTCTTCGCTTATGACCTGGGCTCCACGATACCCTCCAATTGTCTCCAGGAACCAAACATAATTGTACTTGCTTAAAAGCCGATCTGGGTGATTATGCGATAATAAATTTCGATAACCAAGTGCGTTTTGGATGTGAGAGTTAGCTTCTTCATCTTTGTTCTGAACTCGGAGGATCGAGGAATAAGTGTCGATGCTGCACAGCGTATCTGGATGGGCACTACCGAGTATCGTCCGCCTCTCTTGAAGCGATCTCTCACACAGCGTTTCAGCTTCCCGATAGAGGCCAAGACAACAGAGGGTAGAGGCATAGCTTTCAAGGCTGGATAAAAAATCGGGATGCTGTGTTCCCAACATTTGTTTTCTGGTGACCAAGATATTGTTGCCCAGACTTTCGGATTCTTCGTACAGTCCTTGTAGTCGTAATAATACTGAGTAATTGTGTAGAACTGACAACATGCCGGGAGAATTGACCTTGACTCTATGATTTTGGGCAAATAAAGCCGACCTAAGGGAAGCTTTCGCCTCCTTATATTTGCCAAGTCTTAGATAAACCATGGAGAGACTACTGACTGTGCCTAAAATATGTGGATGTTTACTTCCGAGCCACATTTCTTGTTCCCGCAATAGATCTTGGTATGTACGTTCAGCAGGCTTATATCTTCCGTTTTTAAACTCAATCCAAGCTTGGTCACTTGAAAAGTTGATGGAGTTCGGATGCATGGTGTGTTCCATTTTGATTTCTGTTAATGCCCGACGGCTCTCACGACACGCCTCCGTATACAAGTCTTCTGCTTCTACGTAGTGTCCTTGATATCGATACACAGACGCTAAAGTTCTCATGCTAGTGATGGTATCTGGATGGTTGTCACCTAGCACTTCTTGTCGTCGTTTATATGCGCTTTCAACGCCTTCCTTCGCAACTGCAAGTTTGCCTTGGCTTAGGAATACGGTAGCGAGATGGGCCAGGGTGGTTAAAGTGTCAGGATGATTTTCTCCTAATCGATTTCGCCTTAAACCTAGTGTCTCCTGCATGTGGTGGGCTGCATTTTCATATGCCCCTTCGGCGTGGAGAATATCCGCGTATGCTTGCTGGCTAGCCAGCGTATCTGGATGCTCGTCTCCTAGCAGCCGCAATCTCCCCTCGAACGCCCGTATGATCTCATTTTTGGCATCTTCATATAGGCCTAGGCAGTGAAGGACTGTGGCGTATTGATGATGGGATGCTAAGGTATCAATGTGCTCTTCGGGAAGACTGTTTTCTCTTTTTTCAAGCGCTTGAAAGCTGTGTCTTCTAGCATCTTCGTACATTCCCAGGCACTGGTAAACAACGGAGAAATTATCGTGATCTTCCAAGCTCTCCTCTATTCCAAGTAGTTTGCAGCGCCTGTCTCGTGCCTCTTTACATTGGAGGAAGGCTTCAGTATATCTCCCTTGACCCCGAAGGAGGGCGGCGTAATGGTCAATACAAGCCACGTAATCCAATTCAGTCTCTGGCGTTTTGGCTCTTGTTTTTAAATTCTCCATGAGTTTTAGAACATCCTGGTGTTTGACTCCTTGAATCTCATGATATCCTTGAAACCGCAGGTCACGAAAGTTACGATTTCTCGATGCTACCGGATGAACCGGCCCCCAGATCTTCTGGTTGAACCCGAAGGTTTCTCTTGCAGATGCCGCTGCAACCTCGAATCGACTGCGTTCCCACAAACAAATTACAACCTTTTCTTGCATCCTTAGAAGTCTCTGTTGAAGAGGTTCGAAGAGCCTCCTCGCCTGTATCTTGCTGCTGTCTTCATCCAGGCATTCTTCGAAGAATCTAAGAATTGATATGATGTGGCTCAAAATCTCTTCGTATTGAATAGAACGATTTAACGGATCGATTTCATGAGCTGCGTCCCCGATAGCGTTATGGAGTCTCTCTATTTCCCCACTGATACGTCTATGACGCCGCTGCCATTGGAAAACCGTCGAAGTTATTTGCTCCCGAAGTTTCTTCCTGGTGAGTTCCTGCACAAGTTTATGGATTGACAAAGATTCAAAACCACCATGAGTCTGCTGTGTCAGAAACGAGAGCCTATCAAGCGTTCTTATGAGGTCGATCACTCGAGGAGTAGGATCATTTTGCTTCTGAGGGGCCGCGGGCTTTGACCAAGAGAACAAAGAGGAGAGAAGTGCGTTTACTGGAGCTTCTCGAATACTCTGTAAGATTGCAGCTGGCTTCTCAAACAGTCTAACGCTGATACTAGATGGATCATAAATGGAGAGATCATCCACAAAAATGGCTGCAGCAGTTTTCGGATTTTGCTTCAGCTCAAAGAAGAAGTCAAATGCATTCTCCAAAATTGGTGTCGCTTGATAAAGTGGATGATCTTGATAATGGGGGTTGCGTATGTCCCAACTGAGCGCCTAAGTCACAAATTAGCCCTTGCATAATTATCAGGCAGTGACCTGACGAACCTTGTTTCTTGCTTCCCACGCTGAATTCAAGTTTTCCTTTTTGGCGTAAGTTGCTGCAACTTGAATCGCGAGGGGTAGATTTCCAACAGCGTTGAGAACATCTGATATTTTGCTCTTCTCTAACTCGCTGAGTAATTTGATTTTCGTTGTTCGGTCAAAATCAAACTTCCAAATTCTCACAAACATATCAGTGGCACTTCCAGTATCCAGTACTTTGACCTCCCAGCAACGATGGGCGTCAGTAGAGATATGCTGAAGAATGTCCTCGGCTATTAATCTAGATCTTGTAGTAACAACGACTTTGCAGTGTGAGCCTCGCGTAGGAAGGACATGATGTTGCAAGATTGAGCATGTCTTGTCGTGAACATCATCCAATATGAGAACGCAATTTTTAGGAGATTTGAAGTCTAGCCAGCTCTTCAAATGTCTTCTTCTATCAGTCATGTCAACTTGCGGTTCTCCAAGGATAACGTGAGTAGGAAGACATTGATTCAAAGCCTTCGAAATAGACTGATCAAGCGCGCTCTCAGTGGATGCATTGAGCCATATAATACTGGTGTCTCTTGACTCTCCACGTAGATATTTGCCCACCAGTGCAGTCTTACCAACACCTGCCATGCCCCACATGACACAGTACGACGGACACTCGCCATTCCCAACAGGGGATTCAAGCAAAGTCTTCATGCGACTTAGTTCCTCCGCTCTACCTACAAAGTATGGCAGAATTTGCCCAGAAATAGAATGCACAGGCTGTAGCGGAGGCATTTTCGGGGTGGGACCTTTGTTCGCTAATGTTAGAAGCAAATATTAAATTTGGTTTTCGCTATGAAGGGAGCTCACTTGCTGTTTCAAAATGGTTGTGGATTGTTTGTTCTTTAATGAGTGTTAGCGCCTTTAAAGGTGTAGTTATGAAAAAATAACACTATACTGTTTCGTGCATTTCCACTTGCAATGAGATGACCTGATGACATAGATCCTTTCGACTTTGAGGAACCTTTTCGTTCCCAGCTCCCAATTGTTAAGTCTCGACGAGGAACTTCTCTCGCTACTTGGTTACCGACGGAACCAGATGGAGATAGGTTGCAGGGCGGAGTAGCTGGTGGATCCATATCGCCTTTCAAGACGTGACAAGCCCGCGTTCACGACAGCGATGTGTGCGACGCTCAGTCATTCCGTTATTGGACGCAGTACCGAGCGGGAACTTGCAATTCAGCTGTTAAGGTAGCAGCAAACTACACTGGGCTAGAAACTCGTACTGGTGCTATGTACACTGCTCTCAATTCAAAAATTTGAAGTGTGTTTGCACACTGGGACGAGGCTAGCTGAACAGTATTTACTGTAACGTCGTATTGTGTAACCTGACGCTGCTCATGCAACTCGGTGAGGGGAAGCACCCAATCGAGCTCAACACCAATTAGCTACGACTGCGCAAATTTCATGTTCCAGCAATAGCGGAATCGACGCTTATATTTATGTGTATTGGGCTCGGGTCGTCCCGAGCATGTCGAAAGCTTGAGCCTCATAGGTAATTTGGTGGTTTTGGCAGATTAAATAGACGTAGAAAACAGAAATTGTCGCTTTTTGGTCATGACGAATACATATTACTCAGTTCAATCGGTGAGGAGCATCCTGGATTCAAGGCAATGCGCTCAAGTTATCCCAGGTCAGCCTGCCAATGGCATTCGCCTGCATGCTTACATCGCAGGCGCCACACACTATCTCGGCTTTTGCCAGATTGCCAAAGATACACTGACTTGCATGGTGCGTGGATTTGCATATGCTAGGGAATTCGGTATCGGAGTGACATAAAGTCCATCTGCGGCCGCCCATAACTTTGCGTTTACCTGTTTCTCAAGTCTTCTACATCTCGTCGATCCCCATAGTCTACAGACTCACTAAGTACCTGGACACTACTCAAAATCACAAGCTGTTTGTGCATCATGGCAAGTGAAAGCCCAACCAAGTATTCTGAAATCGTGGCAGAAGACCTCAATAAGTTATTCGACGCGGGCGACGAGGCTGAAGTGGAGTTGGTGTTTCCATTTATTATCCAGAGCATCACTGCTGATTAAACTCAGTGTAGTCTTTGTCCACGGTCTGAGAGGCCACCCAAAGTCTACTTGGGAAATGCTTGACCCTACAGATCCAACCGAGTCAATTTTCTGGCCTAAGGACCTGCTTCCTGAAACGATAAAAGCCTCTCGAATTTTCAGTTTCGGATATCCCACGGACTTTGCGACCTTTTATCCTATTGTCACCCCTGAATCCATTGCACATACGACTATCGATAATCATTCGAGTTCATTAATACTGAAATTGGCCAACGAAAGGCGTGACACCAACACGGTAGTTCTGTCATACACTTTTACTTTTAGATCAGTATATTGATAGCTTTTCCAGTCATCTCGTCCAATCATCTTCGTCGCACACTCGCTCGGGGGTCTCGTGGTTGCAAATGCACTGGCAAACCATTATGGGTCAGATGTTCAGGGCGAAGAAGTTGTGGAACATACATGCGGGGCCATCTTTCTGGGCACGCCCTTCAAAGGCTCTGACAAAGCAATGTGGGCAAAGATGGCCAAAAAAGTCCTAGGCATGTTTGGAGATAGCACTGATCAAACAATCCGAGACCTCGATAAGCGCTCCACGAAGCTGCAACAGATCAGCATTGACTTTCACTTGCTATTACAGAAGCGATACGCATCGAAGGACCAAAAGCCCATTCAAGTTGCTTGCTTCTTTGAGCAGAAAACAACGAGAAAGACCTGGTGGAAGGCCAAGAGTGATCTTGGACAGATAGTCACCGCCGACTCGGCTACCCTAACTGGATTCAACCCCATTGGAATTAGTGCAGACCACATAACAATGTGCAAGTTCCCCGATGTACAGACTCCGGGTTATAAGGATGTGACAGGGAAGATAAAGCTCATGATTTCGAACTTGAATAAACCAACCGAGGAGTTGAATGTAAGACCTTTGAGTCCCATATCCTGAGTGCCACTCCGAATTAGGTAAATATACTAACAAATAACATTAGAAAGGGGGACAAACCGTAATAACTTTCGGTGAATTCAAAGCAGGCGATAACAATGTGAATATGGGAGGATACGTGATGGGTCATGTTGTGGGTACTACAAAAGAGGCCGTGAATTTCACTCTCGCCAATAACGTTCGTTTCAGCCTCTCCTCCCAAGTTATTCTTGCTTACATTCTTTCAATTATAGTGGGGGGGTTCCTCAAGCAGTTCCTCTCCTTTGGAGACTGCTATAGCAGAACAAAAAAAAAGAAATCAAGAGAGTGAGGGACACTAGTCATCTATCGATAATGCAACGGAGACAGATTGATAATGATGAGGTTGAAGGCTTCATCTGATGGAGTATACAGTATTTTGTCTTTCACCTCGGAACCGTCTAATTCGGGACAGCTACTATTTTTCGTAGTCTTAGAAGCATAATCAGATATTTGGAAACATGTAGTCTAAAGAGCGGCCCCGAAACAAAATAGCAGAAAATTACATTCTTGAAACTTAAACCGTTATAAGTTAAGAGTAATAGTATTCTAATAATAAGGTATCTATTAAATAAGACTCTTTAATTTCTGGCGCTAATTATAGATTAGTATTTAGTTTAAAAGATAATCTTCTCCTCTATACTATATTTCTTACTAAAGAAATCTAGTAGCCTAATATTATCGATACTTATCTAGAGAAATATTTAAACATTACTTTTAAGTATAATACTACTTAAATAAGGTATTATTATAAGCTAAGCTTAAAATAGTATAGAAAGTAGATATTTTACTAAGAATACTTTAAAATTCCTAGTACTTAGGGTATAATACAACCGTTACTTTAGGATTTTCTTCTACTTTTCCTTTAGAGTTAAAGTAGGTAAGAACATCTTGCCTACGGGATTTGTATGCCTAGTGACTAACAAACTATTGTAGATATTCGTTAGATTCGCTAGGCGCAAACTAACTCTACCTATAATTCCAGACATTGTTTTGCCTTATAGTAGGGCTACTGTAAAAATTTAATCCTAGCTACTATAAGAAAAAAGTAGGTTTTAGAGACCTATTTTTATAGTAGGTCGAAAAGAGGTAGAGTTATTCTTAAACGATATACTTAATATATATTAAACGTAGAAATTTAACTAAGCTAACCTAGGAAAAAATAAGATTCTAGAAAAGTCTTAACCTTATAAAGTTATATATATTTCTAGTAAAGAGTAATAAGTCGAGAGTTTTTATATTTCTACCCTTACTTTTTAAGTAAGGTCTAAGCTTACTTTATAACTCTTCTAGCTATATTATACTAGTCTTATATATAATTATAGTTATTATTTTATAATACTAATATAGAGCTAGTATAGAGCTATATAAAGAAGTAAAAAGTATTATAATAGTATTTTATTAAAGACTATAAGAGTAATAGAAGAATTATAAGAAGAAAAAAAGAAAAAAAGAAAAAAATTAACTATTACTACTAAGCTATTATAGTATTAATAGTACCGGTAGATAACTAATATATTCTTATTCTTATTCTTAATCTACTTAAGCTTTAAAAATATTAAAAAAAAGAAAGAATATATAGTAGGAAAGCTATATAGCCGAGGCAATATAGTTTTCCCTCTATACGTAGTAGAAAAATGCTTATTTTAATATATAACCTATAAAAATACTTAGTGGGTACCGAGCCCGAGGTATACCCGGGTAAGCTAGAGAAGTAGAAAAAAGAACTCTTAATAACTAAGCTAATAACTAAGCTATAAAGATAATTTGTAGCTCGTTAGATAGCTAAAAGCTAGGACTTTAAGGTTTTTATTAAAAAAGTTTAAATATTACTATTATATTATCGTAAAGGTTATTACTAAGATTCTTCTAAGATTAATAATAACTTTTTAATTAACTACTTTCTAAGTAGGTTTTTAGAGTTTAATATACTATATACTATATAAATAAGAGACATTTGAAGTTATAGCTTAATCGAACTTATAGATATAAAGTTATTAGTATTCTACTTCTTTTACTTTTACTAAAGGTTAAATTTGATTTCTATAAACTATATACTCTAAATATTTCTAAAATATAAAGATTTAATTAGATTAACCTAATCTAGAAAATAATAATATTCTAGAAAAGTCTTAACCTTATAAAGTTAGAGTTATTTCTAGCAAAGAGTAATAAGTCGAGGTTTTTCGTATTTCTACCCTTACTTTTTAAGCGAGGTCTAAGCTTCCTTTATTACTCTTCTAGCCGCATTACACTAGGCTTATAAGTAATTCTTATTATTATTTTATAATACTATAGAGCTAATATAAAGCTATCTAAAGAACTAAAATTTATTATAATAGTTAGAAAAATAAGGTAGTTATTAGATAACTAAAATAGTTACTCTAGTAACCGTAGCGTATATTAGGTAAGCTTATACCTTAAGATCTTACCTTTTGCCTTAGAACTTTCTTTTCTCTTTATAAACTTTTTTATCTAAGCTTTTAAAGTCTTTAAACTAAACGTTTATACCTCTACCTTAGGGTTAGGGTTAGGGTTAGGG
>NW_007360987.1:0-327677 GCF_000409485.1 Glarea lozoyensis ATCC 20868
CCCTAACCCTAACCCTAACCCTAACCCTAACCCTAACCCTAACCCTAACCCTAACCCTAACCCTAACCCTAACCCTAACCCTAACCCTAATCGCTCCCTACATTTTCCTCTACGGTGAAGCAGCTGTCTCACCGCCGCTGCATCTCACCCCGTTATTATGTCGCGGGGGAACACTCCTTCCCTACCAAATATGCAGCAGTATCATGAGATGCAACTTGCACACTAATTCCCTTCTGAACACATCCCAACTTCTTCCCTGTCCAAATTTCCGTAACTTCGAACGCCGGTACCTCTGCTTTCTGCCCCTTCACTAAGCCTGGGACTTCCTGGAACACAATCGTTCTCTGGGACTTTTGTTGAAGCGTATTCAACGCCAAGACTAAGAAACCATTCTTGCTCTCTCCGCTCCAATATTCTGCTGGACGATCGGCATCGAAAGTCCAGTCGGCATTGACGCCCCACTTATACGGTTGCGCAGGCTTCCCAAACTCGTTATCCTGATGGAAAGCCAGTAAGTGCGCGTTCTTTAGAATGGCCACCTTCTCGGCAGCCAACCTATCAAGAGCAGTTCCGATAATCAAAGGACTTTTGATTGCAGCCCAGAAAGCAAAATGGGATCTGCTTTCTTCCATAGTGAGGTTACCATTTCCGATGTGGAGCATGTCAGCATCATTATGCTCCCAAAAGTCTGCGTATGCGCTTTTGAAGGACATCTGGTTCAGGATCTCGGAGACGCGCCACCATTGAGGCGAGATATCCCCAGTCATACGCCAGCTGCTACCAAGTTGATGTCCCCACTCCTCGACAGCTGCGTGGCCCCAATTACAAAGACTATACAGTATTGTCCTGTTTTGAGCGAGTAGCGCATCACTCATCTGCTTGTACCGTTTGTATTCCAGACTTGTTGTCCAGTTGTATCCCGAAGGGGGTGTCCTGGCGCTTTGGCCACATGTGCCGTTGTGGTAAGGGCCGTATGCACGGTAGTCATCAGGGACGCAGAAGTCGTATGGATCTTGCCAGTTGTCCGGAACATAGCAGTTGTCATATTTTAGGTAGTCGATTCCCCACGATGCGAAGGTGGCTGCGTCAAGGCCTTCTTTATCGAGAGAAGCGGGGTATCCTGCGCAGGTCTTGGTGCCGGCACTTGAGTAGATTCCCACTTTCAGTCCAAGACCATGGATTTTATCTGCGAGACCGCGGATGCCCGTAGGGAACTTGACTGGGTCAGGAATAATCTTGCCCGTCACCTTGTCCCGTCCATCCTTTACAGCCCAGCAGTCATCAACTATAGAATTAGTCAGAATAAATGTTGCGGGTGGGAAAGCATGGAAACGAACCGTTGATATAATTATAGCCAGCGTCTTTGAGTCCGAGACTGACCACTTGTTTCGCCGCAGTCATGATCTTATCCTCGGTAATGTCGCAGTAGAAAGCGTTCCATGAGTTCCACCCTAAAGCTGGGAGTCTACCCTACACGAGGTTTAGCACGGATCTGAAACAAATAACAGTAGACTCACAGTGCCATCTTTGTACTCTAGAGCTTGAGTACAAAGAGCAGTGCCCAACAATAAGACTCCTGTTGAGGAAGCTCGCATTTTGAAGTCTAAATGGATTCCGGTTTTCTGGTGATCTGAATTGTCCGACTTGAAAGACAACTCGCATATTTTACGATAGAACGAGCTTTCTTTGTCTTATAGAATAATGTGGAATCTAATCATGGAGATCGCTTTCATCAAACCACATGATTAGATCAACATACATAGCGGGGTGCAATAAGTTTGCACCCCCTCTCGCCGCCAAGACTTTGCTCCAGGGCATTTTTGATGCGTAGCTTTGATTACGAAAGCGTAAAACTGCACATCTGTCATCACGCTAGAGCGACAGGAGGGGCAAACTTATTGCACCCCACTGTACATTAAACCGTATCCGGAGTCTTTCCCTCCGTGTCCTGTGTGGTTAGGAACAGGCTTAATAGTGGAAATTAACTTCGATCCTTTCGCCCCTTCCCTACAGTCGGCGAAATCAAAAGATTTGGCTCTTAATTTGTATTGCAATTATTACTAAATGGTTCTGTTGCATTTTCGCCGTGGATATTTGGTAAATATAATATATACAACGTTTTATTATCTAAGCGTACTAGTTACAATGAAATAACAGTATAATGTTCTCTTCGGAAAATATTACTAGGCTTACGACTTGTTGGATTCTCAGCATCGCATTGGTCAGAATCGCCTTAGCTAGTCCCAAAGCGGCATAACTCTATCACGTGCCGGTCGGCAGCTAGATACTTACAATCCAATCCTTCACCAACACCACAGTATTACAGCTTATCTTTGCAAGACCTTAGTTAAGCTACGATACGACGTGTTAATTTAGTAAACCGACACGACTTACTTAGAAAATTAATTATTGATATTTCAAATTACAATTCCTCTGGACTTCCTGATGTTCCCGCTCGATTGTACCAATATCTAATGCTACATATTCCGCTTATGCGCCGGCCGTCTTACTTTCGCCGACTGTAGGGAAAGGCCCCGATGGGAGCGAAATCTACTCCGACGATTAAAGCCTAAGTCGTCTAGTAAGAGAATCACCTACCTTTACTTTCCCAGATATTGTGAACGGCCGCCACTACGGAGGGACTCATCCCATCTTGGCATTTTCCCGCCCTACTATTACACCACGCTCAAAACCTCTTGGGTAAGTGCTAGCACGCCGGTACCACACTAGTCATGTATACCAAGAGCTATTCACTTATTCTCATGGCACATAGAGTCAGCTGCAAGAGCTTCTATAGGCGGATTAAATTGTCCGTTACTCTTGACAAGAGAAATGAGCATGAACAGTAGGAAATTCAGTCAATTATCGGTCCGTCGGATAGAGGGTTTAGGGAGAAGGATTCGATGTTTATAAGGCGTTCATCTTTGGCTTCGTACAGTATATTTTATTACCATTCGACAGACATTGGGTATCGGTAGATCTATACTATATATCTTAGAAAATGAAGTACCTTAACACGTTCCTTTGGGGGCTCGCTACAGTTCTCCCCTCTTCTTATTCAAGCTGCACCATCTGGTACCCTAATAAATACAAATGCTGATAGCAATGCAAAAGCTCTTATAGCATATTTGTTAAGAAATTATGGCAGCCGAACATTGTCGGGCCAACAGGACGAGTCTTCTACAGTCTGGGTGACTCAGACCATTGGGAAGACTCCCGCAATCACTGGTTTTGATTTCATGGATTATTCCCCATCTCGCGTCGCATACGGTTCGAGCTCTACCAACGTGGAGCAAGCCATTGCTTGGGCACGAAGGGGAGGTATTGTGACATTCTGCTGGCATTGGGTATGTGTTCTCTGTATCTTTCATATGGACTTCATCCGCACCAGTTGAGCTAATCAGACATAGGGTTCTCCAACTGGCGCTTACAACTCCGCTTCCCAGCCGTGGTATTCCAATTTTTATACTGCTGCAACTAACTTCGATGTCGCTGCAGCTATGAACGACCCCAACTCGAACAATTACAAACTTATTGTACGCGACATTGATGCCATCGCTGTACAACTGAAGAGACTCCAGGCAGAAGGCATTCCTGTCCTCTGGAGGCCATTCCACGAAGCTGATGGAACATGGTTTTGGTGGGGAGCAAGGGGGGCCGAACCATGCAAGAAGCTCTGGGCTCTTCTATACGACCGGCTCACCAATTACCACAAACTCAACAACCTCATCTGGGTATGGAACTCGGTGAGCAGCTCTTGGTATCCGGGTAACAATATGGTGGACATTGTCTCGACCGATGTTTACGCCTCTGCAGGGAATCACGATGCTCAAACCTCCACTCACAATTCTCTGAAGTCTCTCTGTGGGGACACGAAAATCATCGCCATGGCAGAGTGTGGTGTCATTCCTAATTGGTCCAGTAGCGCACCTTGGTCATGTTTGGGTGGTTTGGGGTGGAGAATTCATCGATGATGGAAAATACAACTCGAGGTCGTTCCTGCAAACCACTTACAACTCCCAAGATGTTTTATCCTTGGATGAAATCTCAGGATGGAAATCAGGAAATAGTCCAACAACTCGACCATCCACAACACCTACAGAGGTTCCATCGGGCAATGGCTCCCCGCTGGTTGGTATTTCTCGTCTTCGCATCCCACGTGTTGCTAATTTTACCCGTAGTATGGACAATGTGGTGGACAAGGATGGGCAGGCCCAAGTACTTGTGCTTCAGGGACTTGTAAATACTCAAATCCTTGTAAGTCCTGACACCTGACGATTGATCACTCCTAGTAGCATACTAGGATTGCTAAAACTTTATAGCGTATTCTCAATGTCTGCCGTAACTGGTCCGGCAGAGAAAGCCCTAAACGAAAGTTGCCTGAACCACAAATCTAGATCTCCATGTTCTAACGGTTTACGATTTAAGAAAGGGGAGCCTTTTTCAAATTTAATTGATAGTGCAAGAGTTGAGGAAGAGGTGAGGGCAGGAATGGTTTGAATTGTACTTAGCTTTACTAAAAAGTGGCATAAGCTCGAGCTTTCTATAGAATCTTTGTAGACCTGATTCGCCTGTACAAGAACCTTAATCATCAACTTTAAGGGCTTGCAAAATTCACGCTCATAAAACAGCGCAAGAAACGATTTGTTGATAGAGGTGCTTAAAAATATTCACTGGTGGACCAGCTGCGACGAAGGGGAGAACGAAGAGAACATGAGTGGTTGTATATAGTTATAGATGGTTGTAGATAGGGGTGTTTGTCTCGCAGTGATAAGAGTTCATATAAAAGAGTCAAGGTCAAAAGTTTGAAGGTGACGAATTGCCTTCAGCGCTGTAGCTATGTAACCTGACCTTCAGCAATTATTGTTGTGGAAGGCACTCCACGGATTCAAAGTCACAAGAATTAATCGGCTATCTCAATGCCGAACAAGCTGTCAATAGATGGCTTTCACATGTGCAAATCGCAGTGATGATTGTTTCAGATTGAATTATTCGTGTATAAATATAGGATGATTCTCCTGCCACTTCAGAGAGTAAATAGGATACACTGTTTCGTAAGGTATGTCTTTCGTCTTAGTACTATGAGTCGTGTCTCAAAAACTCAGGTAAATTGGGAGAAGAAAGACCATGTCTCGGGAGGCGTGAAGCTCTTCGGGCTGTTGTCGCTGGTCGGCCCATACGCCGGTGCCCCAACACGACCCCCGTCGTACGCGACCCACCATACCGAAGCCTTTTTCATATGTACCTGCGGCCGCACCTACGCATATGCCGACAAAGTACATTGTTTAGAAAACCAAAACTGGGAGACGATGCCGCATGTCTTTAAGACGACTTGTCGTTCGGAATCTTAATACCTTCGTCACGAGAATGGTCTGTCTGATTGCGTAACAACTTAATTATCTGTTTCCTAGTAGCGCAGTGACAAGCTGCTGCTATGAGGAAACCTATCAAGCTAAGCTTTATTTACATGCGATCTCTCCACATCCCAACGTGGTTAACAACCCCACGCCTTTGCTTCCGAGATTGTTGTTTCCGAATCCTCCAGCCTTGCTCACTATACCATTCTAATAAACGTCGGTAATACCATGACTTACCGCACTTGCAAGTCTCACCCGCCCAAATTGTAGAAATAGTAAAGTCATGGGCACCTAAAGACTTGTTAGTATGCATAATGCAAAACTTTTGAGACGATAACGTACCATACTGAGATTGAGCTGTTCCCGAAAATCACCCGGCAAGAGCAATGGCGGCCTTCAGGGGTTCATACCAGCAGTTTGCCAATTTGGTATTTCCGGAAGAATTGGGGTGAACTCGATCTATAGTGTCAGAGGTTGTGTTGATTCCTGTCCAGCAATCCACTACAGTGATTGGTGATGCCGCAGTCGATTTGTTGGGTGCCCAAGCACGGATAGCAGCATTGAATGCGATCACTCGTTGCCCACAATCCGAACATGAACTTGGGTTCATAGGCGTAATCTGCGCTACTAGGACTCTCATAGTCGATTTCTGAGCTCGCATCTGGTTCACAAGTGTGTCGAAGGCTGCTATGATAGTAGCTGGAGCAATGTTACTCCAAACATCATTAGTTCCTAGTTCTAGCATAACAATATCTGGCTTCGATTGGGAGAGCCACCCTGGGAGTTGATTGTCTCTAACGATGCCGGTTGCGAGAAAGCCACCATGACCGTCATTCTCTCCATCATAGCTAAAACCGCAACCTTGTCCGGAGAGAGTCCCGACAAAATCTGTGTTCTTCACACCAGCGGCTTGCAGCTTTTGCCAGAGGATCGCTCGCCAACATCCCTAAGAAGTGTTAGTGTTGCTTCCTCTAATTTCACGAGAGACATACGGGAGATCCAGTGATACTGTCACCAAGTGCATTGATCCTGACTGTTTTCTGTGATGTTGCAAGAGAGGAAAGGCCCAGAATGGCGCTCAAAATCGATACAAGCTTGAGACCAAACATTGTGTATACTGACTGGATATCACGGACGATGTTGAAGATTTGGGTACGGAAATTGCTTGCTGTTAAAGAAGTGACATCTCTTTTAGACCGACTTCAGACCACGCGCCTGTTAATCTTTTTCGGCAGATCGTAGCCTGGCCTTTGTCAGGTTTACAATCGCGGAGGATAGTGTCCCGGGCCTACTCATTTTACTTGCATTTTAAGGACTTGATTTGAGTAAGTTAACAATTCAATTCATTATGTTGCCCTAGACCTTGAACTAGAGTTTGATACAAAGTACTTCTGTAGTAGCGGAGGATGACGTTCCGAGCCTCGTCACTTGACCAATGTTACATGTTGAGCACCTTACTCGTGCGTTTAACGAGTATGAGGCTGAATACTTAGTGCAGCATGCACTAATTTAATTACTAGCTTGGGATGGTAAACGAGGATCTCCATGCACTGGCTTTAATGTGTGGCTTCGAACTAACACGTGGCACGTGTGGCACGCGTGGCAAAGTCATTAATTGATCTTACGTACTACTTAGTTAGATAACTGTAATTGACTTTTGGTATTAATAAGGAAGATTCTCTGGAGCACCTGATGCCGGAGCGGGTCTACACTATAAATGGAGCGCATAGGAGAGAGAGGAGCGGGGGAACCACAGTGAGTAGTAAGGATCCCAAGTTTCAGAGAGAGAAGAAGATTCACTGCCGGGTTAAGATCAACTGTCATATTTTAATATAATTCAATGTCACGTTTGCGATCTAATATGAACAAAATTTTATGTACGGCCCGACGAGGGATGTGAAACAAAACAAATAAGTTATCGTTTCCTACAATAGTGATACAAGCCCATAACACCTACTGATTCCATTCTGTGAAGCTCTTCCATCACCTACCAATTCTATGCTCAGAAGTCAACTCCATCCCCAAAACCAACATGAAACCAACAATCCTCCTCGCTGCCCTTGCGGTATCGGGAGCTGCAGGCCATACTATTATGCAGAAGATATCCGTCAATGGTGCAGATCAAGGCCAGCTTAAAGGCGTGAGAGCACCTGATAGTGATTCCCCGATTATGAATGTGAACGATGCAAACTTTGCTTGTAATACATGTATCAAATACAAGGACAACACTGTTATCAACGTCCCGGCTGGTGCCAAGGTAGGGGGCTGGTGGGGCCACGTGATTGGAGGCGCTCAGGGTTCAAACGACCCTGACAACCCAATTGCTGCAAGTCACAAAGGTACGTACAAGGGATCCAAACCAAGGCTCAAATATCACAGCTTAGTCAAGAGGTGTCGTTAACTCTACGTAGGTCCTGTTATCTACTACCTTGCCAAAGTAGATGATGCAGCGACAACTGGTACCACTGGGCTGAAATGGTTCAAGATCGGCGAAGAAGGTCGTAGCAATGGCAAGTAGGGTGTTGATACTATGATTGCCAACAAAGGCTGGCACTACGTTACTATGCCCTCCTGTATTGCTCCAGGTAATTATCTCCTTCGAATCGAGGTAATCGCCCTCCACAGTGCTGGTAGCAATGGCCAAGCACAATTCTACATGGAATGTGCCCAAATCAACATTACCGGATCTGGAACGAAAAGTAGCACAAACACTGTTAGTTTCCCGGGAGCCTACAAATCTAGTGATCCTGGAATCCTTATCAACATCTACAACAATTCAGGACAGCCAAACGGTGGTGGCAGAGCATACACTGTTCCCGGCCCTCAAGTCTTCACATGTTGAAGCAGTGGCATGAAGGATTTTAAGCATTGGCACTGCTTAGCCTAGTAAGTATCTCAAGATCCGAAATTGGAAATTGGGCATTATCTGACTACTAAAGACCAATGTGTTCCACCAATGTTTATTGCAACCCATACCAGCTACTCTTCAGCGTTCAGCAGGACTGATTAAGCTTTCGTTTCTTAGTCTAGAGAAGTTTGTGACAGATACACCATATTTATTTTCGGGTGTTTCACATGTCAAATCGAGATCACTTATGACCTTGTATATATTCGTACAATAAGACACTTCTTATTACAGCATTAAATACTACACCTGTCGGAGTCCAGTACATTCATTTGTGACGAGGTCAAAGATGTCATACTTTGTATAGCCTCTCGTGAATGCAACTCGCGACAGAGGTTCCTCGGTGTCTACGGTGTCGCTCCTTCACGTTGTCTACCTCAGACTTCTCCACATATAAGTTGCTCACATATGACTTCTCCACACATAATTTGCTCGCATACAAGTGGTCCACATATAGCATGATTGAAAGAAAAACTTGTACTTTGTACAGGCTATAGATTTTGTACAGTTTTTAATTAATGCGTATCAAATGCTTAGTAATGCCGCTCTTTTAATTACCCCAGTATTTTGTGTAGCCGCTATCTACCAAAATTACTTTAATACATCGATTGCTTATAGGCCTTATAAAATTCCTTAATTGTAGCCTCCGTAATTGATTTCTAGGCCTCTAGAACCACATTTCTTAGTATAGGATAAGAGCTATACACCTCTAGGTAGTTCTTTTAGTTATAATTATTTATTTTATCCTAAATCGTCTTAATTAGTTTTAAGTCGGGTAAGTTAGCTGGCAAAAAGAAGGCTTTATTTAAATTGCCTTAATAGCTAACCTAGTATAGGTAGAAGTATATACTTTTGCGTTATTTTATTAAAAATAGAGCTCCGGATACTCCTAAATTATCTCCTAAATATTAAGGGGATAATAATCCTAGAATAAGAACCCTGATTTATTATCTCCTAATCCTTCTTCTAAAGAGTCCCTTATACCTACTATATTTGCTAGATATACTACCTTAAAACATCTACCCTATCTTTCTTTAGTAACGGTCTTCGACACAATATCGAAGTACTAACTCTTCTAGATATAGGACACGCTAATTCTTATTAAAATATATTATAATACTCTTTAAATAGAAGTAGACTAGTCTCGGCTAATATTACTTAAGTTTAAAGCCTCGAGAACGTTATTAAAGTCCTAGTAATAGTAAATATAAATAAGAATCTATAAAGGTCGTATATATTCGATAATAATTAATACGTAATCAATAAACGATAAGATAGATTCTCTATATAAAACTTAGTAATTATTAACTCTATAGAATTTAATATAATATTATTATATTATAATTTAAAAAGTAGAAGTTTTTGTAGAGTTATTTATAATTTATATATAAAGCCGAAAATAGATAGAGGACTTTCGCTACGTAGGGATATCGTTTAGGAAGGCGTAAATAAGGTAAAGCATTAGACGTTAGTGCTAACCTAGTGTCCGCTCGCTGACAGGCCATGTATAATACGAAAGAGGGTCTTAGGTAGGTCTCGTAGACCTATATATTCAACCTACCCATTAAAGCAATTAATGGAGTATATAGTTTTAGTTTTACTAAAAAGCTTTATAATTAAATACTATTTTACTAATAAACTATTTTCTTAAAAAATCTATTACTTTATATTTTTTAAGAAATAAGTATTACGATCGCGAAGTATAAACCTTTTACGAAACAAATATCGCGACCGAAAACTATAAACGTTTCACGAAGGAAACATTACGACCGGGAATTGAGCAATATGCAGTTTCGCAGCTCCGAAAGGAATTAGTTTTAGCTTCATCTTCTTCGACGCATCTACTATAGGATTAATCGGCGGCAGCGCTGCTGTGTCCTTTTCCACCGGCCACTCAATCGGGTACGCATTAACTGAAAGCGCAGTAGGAGGCCCATCTCTAGCAAATACAGGATTCGGCAATGCCTTACTCTCACTCCCGGTTTCCTCTACCGCCACGGTCGAAGGATCGATTGCAAATTGCCAATCAGATACAGGCGTCAGAATATGATCTTTTGCGCGCGGGTCGACTTCTGAGTCGTCGAGTGGCGTGCGATCGGTCCAGTTCAGAGCCCGATGCGCCGTCTCATTGTATTCGATGTCGGCTGCGTAGAGCAGTGGACCGTAATAGACTCCTACAGTTTGGTTTCGGGTCTCGATGTGAATCTCCATGGGTAAGGTGATGACAATCTCGGTGGTCCCTTTCTTGATAGAAGTCCGTTGTAAACTAGAAGAATCCGGAGCCAAAGGCACCTGCTTGCCGCGCCTGATTTGTATCGATGACTTGTTGAGTGAAGTTGTAGCCCAATCGGGAATCCTGACAGCGAAGTTGAAGTTTGTACCTGACGTGATACTATACCTGGTATTTGGTGTCGCAATCCACTACTTTCATGTTAATCAACTATTCACAGTCTACTCAGTGAAATGCGCGTCAATTTACCTTTAACATTCTTGCCATTAATGACAGTTTCTAAAATTGTCGGTCCAAGCAGCATATGGACAACTCCGTCTCTTCCATCATTGGCGTATGCGGATGCAACGTATTTGGGGTAGGCTTGAGGGTGATTCACTGTACAACAAGGCTACCTTCATATTAGCCTAGAACATTAAAAAGACCCGCTGAAAATGGTAATCCTACAAAGTTTGGTTCAAGGCCGAAGGTATTGGCATAAGTTACCACGTTGAAGAAAGGGTTGACGGATGTCAGATTCCTCGCCCATGGCTGATTTGTCTGTGTGACATATTGGTGAGACCACCCTAAATCGTGTAAGTCTCTCTCGTCACAAAAGAACTTCAAAAGACAGTCATACAATCTGGACTTATTGCCGCTGGCAATGCATTGAATGCGGCACGCTCCGCTCTATCAGCGAAATCGTTCGACCCATAAAAGCGATAGAGATAAGCATATGAGAACATCGATTCGACCGCCATGCAGAGTTCGGACCTACTTGACGTTAGAAACGAATTGCCGAGGAGATTCAACTTATGAGTACCCTCTCTGAGGACTGAGCGCGCCGAGATGCTCATCACCAATGATAGTACCGGAAAGTGACGTTTGGTACTTGGCTGTCATATCAACCGCATCACGCGTTTGTTTTGGCAGACTTTCATTCCCTGTAATCCGATACAAAACTGTAGGGTACCGTAGACCTGATCTTGTTAGCGAACTGCCAAGAAGATACAATTTATAAGTAAATACACTTACCTTGGGCAAGATTGACGCCATGAGTGAAACCAGACGTTTTGAATGTGCCAGTACCTTGTTTTGGGAAAACGCCCTCGACAAAGAATGTTGTCCAATCACGACCTCCTTGCTTACCGCCTTCGAACAGGAGGTCAATTGTCTCCAAAATCATTTGAGAGTTATCGCGAGGGTAGTGCTCATACAACCACATCAATGAGACCGGTAGCTCATGTGTGCGTGATAGTCCGAACCCATAAGGATCAAAATTATCTGCCTCAGATTTTTGCTGGATGAGACCAGTAAAGTTGTTCTGCAGCATAGAATGAGTGAGTGCGACAAACTTGTGCATGGCGTCTACAATTCGCGTTGTTTGTGACGGATCCGCCTCTGCGTATTGCTAAGATTCCGTCAATTAATTCACTCCATCTTTAGCACCAGATGCAAACTTACAGTCAATCCGAAGCACAACAAGCTCCTAGCCCAAATACCACGAGTCTGCCGTGTGGTCTCCGGGCCAAGCCAGCCATCCTGAGCTTGGTGTTCAAGAACGTAGTCCAAAAAGTACCTGGCTTGGTCTTTGAGTCTCTGATCATCGAGTGTCCAGGCCAGAGGAACAATGTAGTTGAACCAATACGGCGCAGACTCATGCAACTCGCTGTACTCAAAGGTCCCTCCTAGCCATGTCGAGCGACTGACATAGCGGTAGAAATCAAAAAGGTGGCCTCCAAGCCCATTTGCTGACAGCTCAAGCTGATCTTTGAGCCAACCTGAGGAGTGTATAGATCCTAGAGGAAAGCTATCGAACTTGAACGGCAATAGACCTGTTGCTTGTTAGTTTGAATGGCTCCGAAACTTCTGGAACTAGCGACCGACTTTTTGTTTGATTTTTGTCTCGAATCTCCATGGCAAGTAACGCTGGAGAAAAGCACAGGGGAAGCAAGGCAAAGTTGAAGAACTTCATGTGGTCAGTTTATCCGAATATGTTCACGCTGAGTGGATAGTATATCGCACTTCTTGCTTCGTTCAAACTCACGACGAATTACTTAAATAATAATATGCCACAAGACCGCCACTAGAAGAAATCTGAACCCACCCAGATGAAAGCGAGAAATATGCAAAACATCCGGGCAAACGGTCGGACCCTGAAGGTTCATACTCGACGATCAGTGACGGTTCAAACCACGATGAAGTCCGGGGTAAATTGGTGTAAATCTGTTTTCGGCCAAGCTCAAAAGTGCGATGCGGAGAAGGTGTGGGGTAAGGCACCTAGTATTGCGGAGGGTTCGCCGGTGAATCGTCCGGCAATGTGAAATAATATCTGATGAATTTAAAACTTTTGAGAACATATCAAACGTAGTCGAGTTGGAATGGTACGAATTAAATGTATCAATCCTATTTCATAGATAAGATAAGACGGTAAAGAGGTATGCAGGTTACGCCGTTCGAGGAGGAGCGTAGAGAGACCACATGATCTGCCGACTAAAGATCATTAATTTGTTGATGGAAAAAGCGTTTAACGACGTAATAAGATCTAGTGGCATAACAAGAAACTACTGGTGAACATAGGAATTAATTGACAGGGTTATAAGCTAAAAACGTTAAAGTGACATTACTTTGTATTATTACGGCCACAGCTCGTGCGCACCTTAAACGAACCCTGCCAAATCAAAACTGAAGTTGAAATTCAATTTCTGTTTCAAAAGAAAGTCTTTTGCCGTGAGCACTTGGTAAATCATTCATTAAACTTGCCATTCTTCTATTTAGATAATATTCTCTAACTTGCAAGTCGTTTACAGTGTATGTGGAATATAGTCACATGAATCTACAAAGTGCTAAAGCCTCTGTATCATGGCTCGGTAACTGCGCACTAGAATCCGAGTCAATAAATAATATCTTGGCGCTTCTTTTACTAGCCGCTAGATTTATATCAGCTTTGAATTGGAAGATCTTGTTGTAGAGAATTTTGACACCAATATTGCCATAGATTTCAGCGGCGATCAATGAATACACTAGTGAAGTCGAAAACCTTACTCACATCTTGTCTGGCATACATAAACGTGTCTTGGTAAGATCATTGGCAAGCTACAGGCCTGGGTAACCGCAGACGAGAGAACCGTAGAAGTTGCATAGCACGAAGATGAAGCCTTGAGCAAAGACAATGTCTTTACAAAAATCGTAAGATTGGCCCTTACTACTATTATCAACAGCCGTTAGGTAATTGCTGACATATTCGAGTTACTGGCGACTAGCATGGGGCGTTCCCAAAACATTCTACAGGCATCTACATTATTGGGACCGCTGTGAACTTCGACGTCAACGCCCATGCTGTAGGTGATAATGAGCACATTTATACTGATACCAGAATTAGCCAGCCCCCTATATTTCTGCAGCGCTTTACTTAGTGGTTAAAAAGGATTATTAACAATGGCAAAAATGAGACAACGGACGGCGTAGAACACAACTTGGCAGCGGTGTCAGCATCCTTCGTATTCTTGGGGGATAAAAGCTGCCTTGCCCGATTGTGTGTAAGTAGATGTCGGTAGTATGTTTTCTTTTTCACTTAGGTACTGATTCAATTGACCGATTAGTCTGTGAGCAAGCTACAAATCGGAGTACAGAATTGAGAAATCAAAAACACGAAGTTTCTTGAGGCGAAAGTTTGCAGATGGCTTGTCCTTTACTGATAATAATAGCATCCATGTTGCGAAAACAATCCCATTAGTTAATTTGGTGAGCTACTACGAGAACTTCTGAGTTGGCCCGATAAAGTAGGATGTGTTTCGTATGGTCGACCGGGTATTCTGAATTCGATGTTACTATAACTCTTTATAAGGAAGAAGTGCAAGAGTCTGGACCAAGACATCCAATGTGAAAGAATGCCAGAATTGGAAATTAGCCAGTCAAAGACCGTAAGCCGCACATAAAGAATAAAACTTTATACATGGCCAGAGCTTCAAAGACAGTGCAAACGCAATTCTAGCCTGCTAGGAAAGTGTGCCCGTTAGAAACTAAGTCTGTTACTATACCAATCAATACCGTTAGATAATCAATTAATCCTCGACCACTCTGGAAAAGAAATCAACTAAGTACTTGAGAAAGAACAAGGCTGGGAAATTTCTGGTGATTAAGTTAAACAATGCGTCTCAAGTGGCAGCATGAGGGCTTTTCAAAGCATTCTTCCATTCATCGTCACTTTCTCCACGATAGACGTCCAAATTTTCCATATTATCGACCTTCCTGCCGCTGATAGGACCCTTCCAGACGACGTTCAAGTGCCTCATTATGCCTCTCAAGGGTAAAAAGCGCGACGCTTCAAGTCACTACGTTGAAGGGAATGGGAAACGAGCGACAGGCTGAAGTTCGTTCCAGTGAAGTAATTCTCCCTGGGAAAAGTCCTGGTACGGTACATTTAGTTTTCGAAAGTGAGAAGTGTGATATTGTGAGGCTTCCTGTACTTAGGACAAATATAACAGGTCTGCTAACTATTGAAAGAAAGGATAAACACATTCACCAGCCATCAAGCCCCAGGTAGACTACGCTTCATAGGTCTTCTACCGCTCAACTTCTTGTATGAACGAAGTTGAACGAGACCACGTTTCACCCGCCCCTATGTCACAGATGGATCTCGTCTGAAATTTTAGCATGTACCAATATAGTTGGTGGTCAAATTACTAAATAAACTCCAAGAATATTATCTACTACCCCGTCTATTACGATGGTTTCTCGCATGACTTTGTCAGGGGAAAACGTGCTTCCTGGATTGATTGTGGTACTGACAATACTTATTCGAAAGCTGTGCCTGGTAATTTCTGCCCACTATAATTCTCCGCTCAGTAGCAGGGAAAAACTGCGGAAGATTAATTTACCTGGACCAAGTTGTATTGCTTCTACTGTGAAAACTCGTCGTCACTTTGATAGACAATTGTCACTATTCTTTTCTATATCTGAAATTAATGGGACTTTCAAAACCCTCCCGCGATATGCTCATATCACTTGGTGGTGGTGGTCAGATGCTGGTTGAAAAGGATATTTCACCGATAGTACGTCGATAAGTTTGACTTCCATGTGCAAGTACTTGCGGATCTCGGCGCATGGCGTCGAGAATTTTGGGAACGATATACGGAACGAAGGGGAGTTCAACAGTTGAAGTAGGGTTATTGGAGATCTCACGCAATTATATGAAATGGAACAATTCTTGCAGTTCCTGGTCAAAAAACTTGGAATAGGGTAGTCTGGATTGAATATATTTTAGACACCAAGACACTAACTAAGTTAAAAAGATTGCTGTGAATCTTCAGGTAATTTATTCGGCCCTGGTAGTACACCAGTCTCTTCTCAACAACAAAATATCCAATGGCAGAAGCCGTAAAATGTCAGTCGAGATCTTACGGTAATCTGCTTGCAGGTGAAATTCTTTGTACTCCTCTTCATTAAATGGCGATGCTATGCCGTTCATGCGAGTCGAGAGATTAATCTCGAAATCAAAAGCGCGCTCATGAGTTTCAGCAATTCAAACCTAAAGTGACCTTCTTCACATCCCAACTTTTGCAGTTTCCTCATCTAACCCTTCGTTGCAAAGAAAAGATCGCCCCAGCTAGGCATATCGTTTGCGGTGACACGACGCTCACCACCCAGCGCATCTGTAGCCTGTTTAGCCTTTAAGGTCCAAGGATTTTGCAGCTTATTCGCAACAGCGCTGTAGTGCAAAATATCCCACACCTGCTTTTGGATCCCTCGCTGATCCGTAGATATCTTAGACCAAGGCCCATTGACAAGCACCGCCTCGCAACGATAAAACTTCGGATCGTATGGCACAGTTCCGTTGAGATTGTACTTTGCTGTGTACTCGGATCCTTTGAGCAGCAGGTTATTTGCATAGGTAAACAAGTTGTAGCCTTGGTTGTTTACCACACGGGCTGCCAATGCCAGCCACCCAAGTCCGGTCATGGAGTGACTTTGGTCTCTTCCGGATTCAGAAGATTGGCCAGTGCTTGAATCAATGGTGGATTCAATACCAGCACAAAGGTCGTTCTTGTACGCGTACAACGCATAGTTATACATGGCCACATCATCGAGGTATATTGCGAAGCTGAGAAGAGCCTTGATCGATACAATCCCGTAGTTGGCTTGGCCAATGATGACGCTTTGGCGAGCGAAAAGCCAGTAGAGCTGAATACTAAATCCAGATCCTCCCTGCCACTTTGCTCCTTGCTCGACCCATCCACCTTCCCATCGCATGATCTCTGCGGCATTAACAAAGAGGTCTCCATCGAGACCAATCATCAATGATCGATCGGTACCAATGATGTTAGTAAGATTTGAGCCCCAGGCATCAAGAATTGTCGTGCTTCTTTTCCAGTGTGCGTCGTCTTTGGTAATGTACCCTTCACTAAGTCAGCTTGGCCATTTTTTCAAACATTGATTGATATCATACACATGATAGCGTTATGGTATGCTGCTCTTGTATCCGCTTGGAATGAAGTATAGTTGCTAATCCCACCACGACTAATCACTGCGAATGGACCACGCATGGCATAACTTGACTGAGAGAAAGAGTCATAAGAAAAAGCTTGATATGTTGATTTCCATGGCTCAACATTCCCAAGCACGTTATTTCGCATTGTCTCAAGATCGCTGTGGCTGTGCCAGAGCCCTGGATGGATGAAATCACTCGGCCTAGTCTTTGATCCCTGGGTGTCTGGAACTACAGGTATAGGACCTAGGGGTTGTTAGATCGAACTTGGAGGCAACTTGGGTCGGCTTACCATTTAATCCCGGAACATCTGACACGAGAGCCCATGCACATTGTGCAAGTGCACCAAGCAGCAGTACCTTGATCGTGTTAATGGTTTGTGAAATTCTCAAGGTGTGTTTAAAATTTACCTTGATGGACAACATTCTTTTGACGGCTCGCTTGACTAGGGATGGTGATTTCCTAACGATTCGCTTGAATGAAAGGTCATCTTTGCGTGCGAATGACACATATTTGAACTTATTGCAGTTCAATCAAATTAAAACCAATCTTAGAGCGCCGGTAGTAACAACTGAGCTGAATTACCCCACATTTTGGGTTAGCCCGCGAAGTCGGGCGACGGACGATGTCTCGGCCCGCAACCAGAATGTGGTCAGAAAAGGTTGCAGAAACAAGTGAAAACATTCTCCTTTTTCAGGCGCAATCTTTGACATCCGGTGCTCAGTCAAAAGAATTCAAGTTCTCCTGAGCTCCGATCTTCTGAAAATGGAGTATACAAGGTGTGTAGAGATTCCCCACATCTACTTGCAGGGAGTAATCCAACGATCTAACAATAATGTGGCAGATTGGGAGATTCTGGACTCTATATATCGAAAATCATACTTGGGTGTGCTATATTTGGAGACCAGAGATGGCAACCATGGCTACTGGAGAAAGGGGAAGCATTGCCATTGCTCGAATATGCATGGAAAAACGGGATCAATACTTGGGACACAGTAAGCAAAATATGGGATTGTGTTCTTGATTATCTACTTTGATGTCACTGTCTAAAAAACGACTTCTTCAAATAGGCAGATGTGTATTCCAATGGACGTAGTGAAGAGATAATCGGAGAAGCTATCAAGCATTACAACATACCCCGAGAGGACTTGGTTATTATGACTAAAATCTTCTATGCGTTAGATCCTATCAAACAACCACCGATCAGTGCTCTTATGGACAAAACTACTGCGGCACTCGTGAACCGAGTAGGGCTGTCTCGAAAGCATATACTTGACGCTGTAGACGCCTCAATTGCCAGACTCGGGACATATATTGACGTCCTACAAATTCATCGTCTAGATCGAGACTGCTCGCAGGTCGAAATCATGCACGCATTGAACGATGTGGTGGCTTCCGGGAAAGTTCGGTATCTGGGTGCAAGTAGTATGCAGGCGTGGGAGTTTCAAAAGCTGCAGAACATCGCAGACAAGCACAACTGGCATAAATTTATCAGCATGCAGAACTACTGGAATTTGTTGCATCGAGAAGAAGAGCGTGAAATGGTTCCGTATTGCCGGGATGCAAATATTGGAATCATCCCTTGGAGTCCTTTGGCGAGAGGTGCGCTTGCAAGACCATTTGATGTGCGTGAAGGACTGCGTAACCAGAATGACAAGGTTTTGTCAGATTTAGTTCGAGGTCAAGGGTCGGAAGCAGTGGATGAGATGATTATTAGGAGGTTGGAAGAAGTTGCGAAGAAGTGTGGTGTGAGCATGGCTGTCGTTGCGTTGGCATGGAGTTTAAGTAAGCAGGCGTGGCCTGTTACCGGTTTAAACAGCATTGAGAGAATTAATGAGGCCATATCATCAGTCACTTTTGTACTTAGCTCAGAAGATGTGGCGTATCTTGAGGAGCCATATAGGCCGAAAGATGTGAGCTACTAATAACAAAATACCAGCAATATATACATATGGTGCGACATTAGTGTCAGCAGAAATTCAACATGCAGATAGTTTAAGTTTTTCGGTGACACAGTCTTCATCAATTTGAAATGAGATCATTGTCACCTAGGTAGTTGATCTTATGAGCTATTATCGGAAGATGGCACCGGCTTACAATCAAGTGATGTTAAGCGACAAGGCGGAGAAGGCAATAATCTAAGCGGTTGTTAGTTGTTGAGATTCGATTCTTGTGTGATATGGTAGGTTCTGCCGGAGGTAAAAAGGATTTCACGTTGTTTAGTGAGCAGTTTTAATAAAAATTGTGACTTCTCGCGATATCAAACTAAACCTCTTGCTTGAACTACAAAACAATCCCCAGACCCTACTTCTCTTGGCGCCACTTTTTTTGATAGCTTGAAAAGATGTGAGATCAGTATTTATATACGAGAAAATGTTGCAAGGCAAGCTTCTTGAGATGTACAACCTATTTAAATAGCGACATCCCTTAGGTTAGCCCACAGCATTTTAAAATATACTTTGGAGCAAGATGAGTTGTGCGACGAGGATATACCTTCTACGAAAACCAAAACAAAATCATCCAACGATAACAAGAATAAAGGACTGCCATGACCCGTTCATTTGTAACAAATTTAAATGCTCAATATCAATTGCCTAGTACTGTAGTTTACTGTTCCCAGTCAGACCCGATCGATCCCCACCTCTCGATCACGAATAGGAGGGCGCTCTCTGCATTTCCTGAGCCTACATCTTCCCGTCCGTATGAAGGACTATTGATCTTCCTGCGGGGCCCCGGAGCACAGACGGACAAATTTCCATTTTGGAGTGGCTTTCCTGAATTCCACATTCCAAACGCCACAAATATCAGGTTTGTCGCGCAACCGGGCAACGGGTTAGTTGCCGGAGCTCAGCCCGCCAGCGACTAGGAAAAAAATGGTGTTCTTATTCCTCAAGGTTGTAGGTAGTAGTATTTCTTGGCATTTACTGTGCAATCAAAATCCCAGAAGGCACTAGGAAAGCTTTAGTTTTCCAACAAATTCGTATACGAGGAAAAATCAAACACTCACTGGAGCGGACTTTTTTCGTTCTCCGGCGTGGGGCACGAGAAACACGAAAAATACGAAAACTCGAGACCAAGAACGTACCGACCACAACATAACTAATCGATTATATCTATGTCTTTCAAAATACTCTTGTATACATAATCGATTATGTCACTCTTTTTCCCATGCATCGACTTATAAATATTGAGAACAATTGATTTTCAAGAGGTACACGAAACTGTACGTGCAGGAAGGCCATTTGTCACGAATGAAAGCTGTTTCTACGAGTTACAGAATATTACATTGGCTACGATACTACCAAGATAACAAGTCACTCCATTAATTTGGTAGCAGCGACAATACTGGTGCTCGACCAAGCAATTGCACTCGACCGAACGAGAAAACTTGCCAGATTGTTCTTTTATCCATCACTGTAAACAAAAGTATTTCACTGTATCATAGCATGATCATTCTCCGCCTCCTCAAGTTGTTAATTTCAAGAGAACAACGCTACTTAAACTCTCCCCCGACACCATTTCTACTAACACACTCTGTCCTTTCAGCCAGGAGCCGATTCTGCCCCCATAGTTTGCATGTTTCGATCACGCGGCTATTTTTGCTTCTATACCCATTTCAGCAAACAGCCAGTTCTGCTCGCACTCACACACTTTCTTACAAGCAGCTAGCTTTTGGGCACACTTTTACATACTCTTGAAAGGTAGACATCTTAGCAATCTTGCTTCCTTATCTGTCCCACCATTTCAGCTGTCACACTTCTGTCAGGCAGGCGCTGACAATCAGAAGTTGGTAAAAAGAAAAATTAGGCTGAAGATAAAGCGCTGAAATGCAGCTCTTTCTGGTGATTACTCAGACACGGATTAACCCATTGAAAACGAGATGGTTATCATCGAAAGCAGTGATTGCACATAACAGCCGAAATCCAGCCATGCCAGGCACATATGCAAGCATCTGACCCTTGACCTCCATTGACCACTTCATCACATGTGGCGTTGAAAAGTTGCTGCCAGACCCATAGCGACATTAAAGCTATTGACCAGTTAAGTAACTGGAATGGAGGCAATGGCGAGAAATATCTGCCTTTCTCAAGATGTCCAATAAATATTTCAGGGCCAATTTTACTGAAGACTAGAAACCTTAGAAAGAAGTTTGTTTGTAGTCCCCAAGTTACAGAATTTCATTTAGTTTTGGGTCTGGTAGCAACAAACTAACAACTGGGGCTTTTGCTTTATATTTCGTCCACTTAGGTAATCAAAGTGCTCCTTATAAAAACCCAATAGTCGGCTTCACATTTCAAGGGCCACTCTTGTTGTTCGACCGATTGGCGGTTCAAATATTCTTAAAGCATTCGACCAGCGTAACCACAGACGGATGGTAGAATAAGCGCAGTAGAAAAGGGAAGTGAAAGATGTGCCAAGGAGAGCATACAAAGCCCATGGGCTGGAATGAGTTCGCGAATGAAATGAGCCTTTGCCATTTTGGGTTTGCTAGTGTGCGATGAAAATATTAGGTCAGAATCACAGACTGAAGCAATCCATTACTATCAATAGATAAATATCGTTATTGCTTTCAACCAGTAAAATAGTCTTCCGCTTATCATCTATTCCGACTAAATCTAATATCCAGCCCCATCTTCTTCTGCCCAGAGCTTACACCACATACCTGAAATCCGGATTCTCCTTATCCGTCAAATCCTCAAAAGCATGGGGGTGACTGATCTTCTCATCTACCTGTTCTGTAGCTTCGATAGCCAACGCATTGGCAGCCGCCTGACGCTTTTCTTTGTTCCTTCGGGTCAAGAGTACCCGTAACACAGCAGCGAAGATATTGAACAGGACGTAAAGACAGAAGTGTGCTGTGAACCCTTTCTTGTAGCGAGGTGCATCACCCGCTTGGAAAATCTGGACGGTTGTTAAGGGACTGGTGAAGTAAGTGAAGTTATGATGCTTACTTGTGGTGCGGTCATATTTCCAGCTGCCCAAGCAACAAAAGTGATGGCGAGGGTGGTGGACTTCTTCGTTTGTCCAGCGACGTTGCGCGATATAAGGGAGAAAACCAGATTGCCTTCTGCCAGGAAAAATTGGGTGCAATAAAACGCAATGAGAAGACCGATGCGAGTGCTAGGAGATGGTGGAATGCTATAGATAATTGCTGTTCCAATGATAGGGGGACTGTAAGGTATTAGAAGCTGGCATAGAGATGGGAATCATCACACTTACATTGTCCATACCTGTTGATTGCGTCAGTCAAAATTTTGAGTAAGATCTGGACGGGATAGAACTTACATGCATAACCAAAAGAGTTTGTCCTGTTGTTTGGGCCAATGTGGCACCCCCTACCATGACCATGATGGTGACAGCACCCTGGGCAATGTTTAACAACTGAGTTTGAAGTACAGTGAACCCAAAGCTTGAGATGATTATGTTTGAAAACACGCCTAATCCTCCGATGACAAGAGTCGACGTGATCTGAAGCATAACATAGCACCAAATCACGGGATCCTTGATTGCTTCAAACGTTTGATGGACTTTGTAAGTCTTGTTTTGAATTCCTGTCTCGTTGCTTCGGACTCTCTCAACCATGAGCCGCTTCTGGTCTTCGGTAAAGCACTTTGCGCTCATGGGGGAATCGGGGAGCCACCATCCGATGAACAGGCCCCAGACACAGGTCAATAAGCCCAAGGCCAAGAAAAGAAGTTGCCAGGAGTAAATGGCGTGTCCAACAAAGTGGCTTGCTCCCCATGCAATGATACCACCGACCTTAGATATGTCAGTCATGAATCCTCGTTGTTGTGAAGGTAAACCTACCATGAGTTGGACTCCGACCATACAATACCAAAGAGAAGTCAAAACAGTCTGTTCGCTTTTGGTGTACTAGATACCGAAATTAGCATCGTCGTATTTTCTGGAGCGTCGAATGTTTTACATACCCACATCGTTGTCCTAACTGGTTAGCTGATGCCGATATATGGGGGCGGCGAACTTACATTATGATGAACGCTGGCTGAACACAAGATTCGAATAGACCGAGCAAGAATCGAACGACCATCATAGCCTTAAAATCCTTTGCAGCTGCGGAACACGCGATCACAATTCCCCAAAGAAACACATTCGTAGCAAGATATTTGGCCACGGGAAGCTTTTGAAGGAGCAAGTTGGTAGGATATTCACCAACGAGTACTCCCATGTAGAGGATCGTTCCTAGCCAGCTAAGACATATTTAGATCAAGTTTAGAGACAACAGGTTGTTTACTGACCTGAATTGCTGTCCAACGAGATGTGCATCTGTGCGAATTCCCATGATGGATGCGAAACCAAGAGTACCTTTGTCAAGGGATTGACAGAAGTAGGTGCCAACGATGCACGCCAGGATTCTTCGATTGATAGTCCAGAAGAGCTCCTTGTTTGTCTTCTCGTCAATAGGTACCGCCGATTGACCAACATATGCTGCAGTCTAGACTCATTAGTGACGAGGGATGTATGGATTACGAGAAGACATACTTCTTCATCCTTCTGGACATTCTTTGGGACTGGTGCAGTATAAGAACCAATGTCGTCCTCGTGAGTAACTTGGGGTGCGTTTGCCATTTTGTCTTCCTCCATGATTCAATGATTGATTGTGAATTTGATGTCGAATCACGGCTGTGGGTGGGATATATATGTGCTCTTACCCACACTCACTAGACGTACCGATTCGGAAGCGACTCCAGGTCCGTCTACAATCTCTTTCCGACTCAATCTTCGAGCCACGAAGCTTCCGGAAATTTCAACCTCACTTGCCCCGGAGTGAGCCGTCCGCGTGCCTGTCCCATCTCCACTTTGTAAAATCTGGAGATGTTTGGCGGGGTGCGGGGCGGTTTGCAAAGCACAGTCTAACAGAGCGGGCTCTGCCCCGAGACTTCACCCGCTGCCCGGGGCCATGTGGGAAAGGTGGCTGGCCTCAGCTATTACTATCAAGGAACTTCCTTTGGTAAAGTAATTATTGCCTTCATTGAGATAGAAAGACAGATTTGGCAAGAGCTGTTTCATTGCACCACAGGAGATGCCATTTAATTGTTGGGGAACATCTGCCGGAGCCGTGCGAATGAGTCAGTCCTGCACTATTCTTCTCTTGTTGGAGGAGCGAGGGAATATGAAACAGAAAGATGGGATGGACGGCAACGATAAAATAACCACTTTACAACAGTACAAACACATATCACATAACGTCGCACTTATACTGTAAGAATTCACTGGAACCCTTCTTCCCCGCATGACCTATGCGCCTCAATATGTACCCCGCAGTTCTTAAAGAAAGCAGTTGTTGATGAATGGTTTTATCATGTGGTATCTAGCGATCTAGGGGGTGATATCCTGCGCAATTTTATAAACAGTTAACCATTACTTCTTTCCTACATAAGGTGGTAGGTACTCTATCTGAAAGTCACTTTTCGCAATATCGCAAAATGTAATAAGTTGATCGACAGTGCTCACAAAGGAGGAGTACGAAGTGGCAGGGGCAGGTCCACGGGTTTGGGTTCATGGGCCTCGCCAAAAGATAGCCGAGGAGCGCCAATGTTAAGGATTAAATGTGACTTCCAGGTTGTAATAAGCATTGTTCGAACATTTTCTACTACTATTTTATAGTTCTCTTCTACCAAACCTAGTTATACTATTCAATTTCACTTAACCCTTTGGGCCGACAATCACGAGGGTTAATAAGCTTTTGCCCCAAATCAGCCACTTCCCGTTACCCCTTAGAGAATGCGTCACTGCGCGCCACTGTACCCACACTGCCCCAGATTCTGGTGCATCACCTGGCGCGGATGAATTATTGACAGAAGGAACGACAAGACTCAACTGTGTTCGTACTTGTACTCGTCTTCAACCGCGCGGTAGACATGCGCAGTCATGTGGTTAATCCCGACGACGAGCACGAAGACGCATATGATCACGAACCTGACGCGGCGCGCAAAACAAGCAAGATGAACGGCCCAGGATCAAAAGCAGGAGCAGAAGAAGAGGGTCCCGCGTACGTTGATCTTTGAGGTTGAGCGCGAATCACTTGGCCACAGGACAATACCAATAGACAAACAGCTGACCCGAGAACAAGATGCCAATCGTGCCGACAGAAGAAGGCCAAATGCTCGAGGCGATCGCCATGTTCGCACTGTGTGAAGTTCCGTGAGTGCAAATAAAGAACAGTGAATCGTATGGAATGGCGCTGACACCCCAAGAAGAGATTGATTGTATCTATGAGAACCGCAAAAGCAAGCCAGGCCTTCGGACAGGTGCTGTCGAGAATCTCACGCAACGAGTTGGTAAGCTGAACCATGAAGCAATGCGCTACGCTGCCAACGAATATCATGTGCTCCGCATAATGTCTACCGTGTAGGTGGTCTTTATACCTGGCTAACACTGTAGTCTTTAGTCGCCTTAGAAAATATGTTTCTCGGGCAAGGAATCTTATGGCAACAGGTATGGAATCAGGTGAATCCTGTACAAGATACCTCGGACAGCACTTCTGTCCCTGCTCAAACCCCTTCAAATCCGGGCGACACCCTGAAAGATTATACAAGTCGCCTGAGATCTGAATTGTCAAGTGTGTCGAGAAACTTCGAGCTACCAGAGACTGAACCAAGTATTTCAGTCAAGCGCCGGCGTATGACCAGTACTTCTGGAGAAGAACGCCCACCCCCAAGATCCGGGATACGGGACCAACAAGATCACGACAACGACTTACCACCAGATGACCTGGTCGACGCTCTCGTTGAGATCTATTTCACTAACATACATCCGTGGATACCTATTCTTCATGTCAAACAGTTTCGCGAGAGAATGGCCATCCCAACCGACCGGCAGAAGTTGCGAATAATATTTCACGCAATTGTATCGCTCTGTGTCCGATTCTCACAAGACCAAAGACTCGAGAGCGCAGAAGTGAGAGCACGGTACTCAAAGAGGAGTCGAGAAATCGTGATTTTGCAGAGTATGGAATCTTTCTCGGTCGAAAATCTCCAGGCCTTGATCATTTGCGCTTTTGATACGGTAGGTTCAGTCGTAATTAGCCATCGCATGATCTGACACCAACAGATTGGTAGCGGACGAGGACCATCAGCGTGGTCCATTGTTGGAAGTATGACAAGAACAGTGGAACAACTGCAGTTAAGTGTGGAGAGCGAAGATCAGCCCCAGTCTGCAGAGTTCCTCATAAAACGCATGGCTTTTCTGGCACCATCGAGAAATTGGACAGAAATGGAACAGCGCCGGCGGGTGTTCTGGAGCGTGTTCTTGATGGATCGATTCTGCAGCATTGCGACAGGCTGGAACTTCTCGCTGACCAGTGCCGACGTGAAGAGGCGCTTGCCGTGCGAAGGAGCTCTGTGGGAAGAAGGCAAACCACTGAAGATACCAGCGCCATACTTTGGAGTGGCGGATAAATCAGCATCTGGAGCTTTACCCACCGCACG
The DNA here is from genome assembly GCF_000409485.1 of Glarea lozoyensis ATCC 20868. Lineage (NCBI taxonomy): Eukaryota > Fungi > Ascomycota > Leotiomycetes > Helotiales > Helotiaceae > Glarea > Glarea lozoyensis. Next base: position 26,408 of record NW_007360987.1, read on the forward strand.
ACCTGAATTCGAAGATCAAGTATCGATAGGAGGGTTTGCGTATTGTATCGAGGCATCTGAGAGCTTGAGTCTTGTGACGACATTCTTTCTGCGACATGCTGTCAACGTCTCAAAGGTGCAAGATGTCCAGATTTGGCTCATGCGATTCAAGGAACTGGACCTCAGACTCGTGCAGTAAGTCCGGATCTATCATTGATCCAAGACGGGGTCCTATGCTGACTTCTATTTCCTCCCAGATGGAAAGTCTTCCTTCCTGCACAATGGCGTGAAGCTTGTGCACTTAATGCGGATGGAGTCCTGGATCCAAATCTAACACTTGCTCATATAACGCACAACACTGCTGTGGGACTGCTACACCAGTAAGTTCTTGATTTCTATTCTCTCTGCATCCACCAAGAACTAGTGTTTATAACAAGCGCGATACGAAGACATAACAGGATGCGGAGGCCCCCCATCTTCTCGAGACGTCCTTTATCGGGCAATAATTGACTTCCCGTTTCCTATAGAGGCATTGCATACCCATCACCAGAGTGGAAAGCTAGCCCGATCCGACTTCCCTCCGTTTCCAGTGCAGAAACATGCATGACAGCAGCAACAGAAGTCGCCATAATCGCCGAAAAATACCTCCAGGGCTCCACGTGTCTCACACACCCGCAATTTGGGTTTTGTCTATTCATTTGTGGAAGAATGCTCCTCGCCCATTCACTTCACTACAGCGTCATGCTACCACCGGAATTTGACTCCTTGATAAATAGTCTACAAGAGATATCGAGTCGCTGGAACGGCCCCCATGCACATGAGCCCGACAGCAAAATTGACAATCTTGCGTCGAAGTTTGCATCCCGTCTTGCTCAAGCTCGTGATCAAGGACCTCACACTTTAGATATTCGCCAGTCGGCCTACTCCGAGGACCAGAACCATGAAAGTACCGCAATTTCTCAGGAAACCGTCTCAAATCAGTTCAATCAGCCAGGAATGATCTCTAACAACCAAATATCGGAACCGATATCGAACGAACACGACCTCAGCAACGGTCACCACTTCATGTCAGAACCAGAGGGCTCACCAGACAGCATATCACTTGCGTTCCCACCTCTACCTCTTGCCTTCCAGCCCCACTGCGCAAGCGCTACACAAACCGCCATGCCATCTCCAACTTCTGACAATCAACAATTGAACAGCTTCTACGACCAGAAACAACCAGAAGAAACTACATTCCAACATGCCACCTTCTCGGATCAGAACATGGGCTACGACATGTCTGGCGCGAGTGTCGATAATTTGAACTCGTTCTTTGAATATTCGTTGTTACCTACCCAACGGATTAGTATGTTCTCTATGCAGAACGAGAAGGATGCTAATTCGCACCTATAACGGCGTGTCAGTAATTGACAGGTACCACTGTCTTGTTATTGAAGCAGCGCTGAACGGTCTTTCTCCATATAATTGGATTGCTTTATACCACATTTACTCTCAATATCACAAATCATTTTACGTCATACGATGTTTCAGTGAAGATAAGACAAGGTTAGAGGGTTTGGAGGTAATTCGGTCTTGCCAGCTTTTCCTCTAGATTACCGAACATAGTTGACAAAATCGAACATGCTTTCTAGATTCAAAGTTCTCCCCGATTCAATCCACACCTTTCCACGGTCTGACAAAATGTCCTCCAATACCCATATCGAGCAACTTATTTCCCACTAACAAGAAGTAATAATCCGCATACACCAGCCCATGATCGGCCCATCTTCGCGGTGCAAACTCGTAGTTGTTTATGGTAGCGCCTAGCAAAATCGTCTCGGCGCCTCCACCCATATCAACTTCGAGCGTACCGGCTTTGGAAGACACCCCATGCTCCACCGATGCTATCTCGACTGGTTTGCTATGGAAATGCGCCTCAGGACTCATTTGCGATTCACATACCGATGTAAGCATATGCAGCGCCCCCTTCAAATACGGGGACGGTTCTCCCATTGCGGTCAACGCTTCGTGTAAGAGCAACATCCCAAAGCAGGCAACCATTGCAGCACTCGTATCCGTGGGCCGCTCTGTCGTCGAAGGATCCGCAAAATCCCAAGGCGGGATCCCGCTGTCCGGGAGATGTGCGAGGAAGTAGTCTGCGCATTCGCGGGCCGTTGTGAGGAAGGATGGTTCGTGTGTCCAACCATAGGTTTGTGCAAAGCCAGTAATGGCCCACGCTTGGCCGCGAGACCAGCAGGAGTCATCCGAGTAACCTTGGTTTGTCATTTTCGCTTTCACGGCGCCAGTGGCTTGGTCAAAGTTCACAACGTGTAGTGTGGACGAGTCGGAACGGACGTGGTGCTTTTGGCTAGTCTTAGCGTGGGAGATGGCTATGTTTCTGAGCGTAGGATCGCGAAGTTCGGTCGCGGCCCAGAAGAGAAGATCGAGATTTAACATGTTATCCTACGCTTGTGAGTAACATGGCATTGAACGGGGGAAACCAGCCTACAATGATAACTAGAAAGTCCAATGAGGGATCCATGAAAGAATATCGTTTCGTAACACATGTGTCCCAAGATCGCAGAGATTTTGTTTTCGAATTATACCGTGTTGCCAGCGTCTGTGCGGCCGTGATCAACGTCTCGTATGCCTTGGGGTCACGATCAAGTTCCCATGCTTTACGTGCCCAAGGAGATATCATGAAACTAAGATCGTGCGTTGTTCCCAGCTTTGAATTCTGGTGCAAGTTCAAAGTCCACCACTGACATGCAAATCTGAGATTGACCGCGTTATTATCTTGAATACACCATTGGATAATCGATGACGACTTACTGCCATTGGAGTATATGTGGCGTTGGAGAGAGGCTGGAAGATGGCCATGGTGACGTGAACTGTGGGAATTTTCGCTGGCGCTCGAGTATTAAGTACAATGAGCCAGGAAAGAATCCAGAAGTCCAGAAATCAAACTCTCGGTACACGTACGAAGTTCCACCAGGAACTGTGTATTCTGGATACAAGATTGGCGGCGCAGACTGTAAGTTGATCAGTGTACATACTCTGTCGTTGATATAAATGGTGGAGAAAAGGGAAGCCTACCTTGTTCAAAGCTATCTGAGCTATCCCCCAGATTTTCGCCTGAACCGACTCGGAGTACAAATTACAAAGTATTTTGGTGTCAGCAGCTGGTTCTAAGTCTTCTATTGTGGGTGGTGTTGGAATTCCAACCGCCTTGTTGACGTCGACTTTCCGAGTGCCTCTTTTGCTTTTCTGTGAGTGCGTCAATACACGCTCATCATTCCTTAACAGTGAAATAGAGCTTACTGGAGAATCTACATCATCTGAATGATATACAAGTGTACCAGAACCACCGTTCAACGAATCTCTCGTTCGCTTTGTAGACATTGCCGTGCTTGAATTCTGACCCACTTCTCGGTAGTGTGGAAGGAAGGAAAAACAACAAGAACACTGGATGCTAAGATCACTCTGAAATTTTAGGGAATCTGAACATGCGAGAGTACGGGTAGCGTGTTCTCATAAGTAGAATCCAAGGTCTTGCGGTCCTACGAGCGGGATCATCCTTCGCTTTGTGCATGGTTACCACTCACCCGAAGACTTGGCTAGGTAAAGATCTTCTCAATGTCGGAAATACGCCGGAGAACTACAGATCTGACTTTTAAGATGCGTCTGTATTTACACCGTAGGATTACATCCGGAATGAGTGGAGGTTGCTTCTGTCTTGGCGTAACCGGTGTGCGGGGGATCTCTCGGAGACTTTCCGAACGCTACATTCAGTCACCCAGTAATTTGGCAACTGATCCATTTTAAAACAGCGAAACGATTTATCTGACTTTGAAGGAAATTTCATGTTTTGCAGAGGTAAAACCGATCAGAAGGCAAGATACCTAAAAGCGTGGGAAAGACTGTTGGCTTTGTTGTTTACACTATGTTACGTGGGCTAACGAGACTACTTGTGTAAGAATTGATCATAGTGTTATGTGAATCTTTCTTCTATCAAATCCGTAATCAGGATTGTGATAATTTGCTTTGTGTGTAAACTTGTTGCTACACGATATCTAGTTGTCAATTAGAACCTTGAAACTCTTTTGCCACCTTGATCGCAAAGTTCATGTAAGAGTTTCCAAGCGGAGCATACCCCAAACTATAATACTGAGAATTGAAGATCTGCTCGGCAAAAGCCCTACTCTCTGCTTTGTAACTGTCACCTGCTGAACCAGAAAACTTACACACGACGCCGTTGATGAGAATAGACATTGCAGCATAAGTACAGAGTAGAGCTGCTGCTCGGTTGGAAGTGTATATGATTGCTGTAGACAATGGGTCTGTTGTAGTTTCGAAAGATTCCTGGTACGCTGGAGTTCTACGCCATATGGTCATCTCCTCTCGAAGGTTGGTGGCATTGTTTAAAGTCGAATCAATCATCGTGCTTGATAGTTCAGATGCATGTGTCCGATCCCGCAAGGAAAACAGAATATTGGGCAATTTATATAGAATAGCAAATAATGAATCAAATGGTTGATCGCTGGCAATCTCCGCAGTTTTCTTCCATCGCGGTGAGTCTAAGAAACACTTTTTCTGCAGAGTTATTGCTTCAATGACCTGTTGGCATCAGCCCCAAAGCCCAAATATCAATTGAGACGCCACTTACAATTATACCCTTAAGAGATTTAAGCATCTTACAGGTGAACACATCTTCTAAGCAGCGGACTCCGTGCCTTTCTAGGATTGCTGACGCCCCACCAATATGATGGAATGGTATCTCGTCGTTTGATGATGTTAGAAGCTATTTGCATTAACACGATGGATTGTCGAGAGAATGATCATGTACCTCATATATACCCAATAGTGCCGATGCACACAGTATCTGACCCACCTCTGTTCTGCGGGCAAGATTTCGTCTCAATTCTACCAGGGCTCGCCCATACGATATACGGCCTTTCTCCAGACATTTCACGTCCTCGCGAAGCAGCGTACGGTGCGCAAAATAGATTGCTTCAACTGAAAGATCTACCGCCTTGGAATATCCTAAACGACTTGGAACGTCTTTGACAAATCCAAAAACGCAGAGAGATTTCCCGTTGGGGAGGCTGAGTTGGAAAGTGGAACGTAACTGCCTTCCAAGCTTTTCCGCGGGGTTTGAAATCATCCCTCGAATTTGTGCGTTCGCAGTAGTTCGGTAGTATAGGGAAGATAATGTTGTTGGTCTACGCCATTTGTTCTCCAAGTTCTCAGTCAAGATATTTGTCTTTCTCAATCTTACACCTTCGTCCTGGAATTTATGGACTTTCACGTAGCCCGGACAGGAGAACTTTGCATCGGTACATCGTAAGCATGAAGGTCTCCCGAGGTCACACTATTGCCGTTAATTCTTGGCTATTCTGAGCTTGAAAGTGTGAAAGTACCTTTATCTTGCGTTTGGTACAAGTGGAGCAGCCTTTGCTTTTTGGTACCCCTACCATTTCTGTTTTTGAACTTTGGTTGGGAATTTTTATACCGCGATGTACGATGAGCGAGGTGCAAAGTTCGGGTTCCCCGAACGTCTTTTCCGTTGCATAAGCTCCCAGGTTCAGTAATGTACTTGTAAGGGAGGTGACGTCGTGCATTCAATGGCGGACTTTCCTTCGATAGTAAGTGTTATGCGCGAGCCTCTCTATCAAGTGTGAGAAGCTCAGCATGTTTCGACTCTGTTTGTGGGATCATATGAGGTGGAGGATCCAACTCCATCATCTTTGAAGTCTTGTGGCGTCGAGCGGGGAAAACTTCACGGTTGTCACTGATTGGTCGTACCGCAACATACATCCTCATTCGGTTAAGGTGGTTCGTAGTCAATAACAAGAAGTTGTAAACATGAATTCTTCAAAAAGTGACTGCGAAGTGACCATATATTTGACTCTATTCTCTTCTTAGAAGTCTGAGAATATGTTGCATATCGTTCTCTCGTTCACTTTTCCTCTACTTCCTTCTAAACTTCAAAATCAATATGACTTTCATCAAGAACATAGCCATTGTTGGCGGATGTAAGTTCACTTGTCAGGCACTCGAGTATTCCTAAGAGGATTTCTAACGTAAATTTTAGCTGGTCAAATGGGGACTCCACTAGTCAAGGCTCTGGTTGAGTCCAAAAGATTCAACCTAACGGCCATTACTCGAAGTGAAAGTGATTCTACATTTCCACCCACCGTTCGTAACCCTTATGCACAATGGCCTTGAGATGACTAATAGAATATTGCTGACTTTACCGCCACACAAAGGTCAATGTTCTTCGTGGAGACTACGACTCCGAAGACTTCCTTCAGTCCTCATTTAGCAATCAAGAAGTTCTTATTATCATCCTTGCGACAACCGCACCAAAAGATCTTCAGCCCCGTCTTATCAGAGCTGCGACTGCAGTTGCCGTATCATACATCTTACCTACTGAATTCGGTCCTGATACTGCAAACTCAGCTTTGGCCCAGGCAGTACCATTTTTGTTCCCGAAGAAGTCACTTCGAGATCAAATCAAGGCATCACAATCTAGTAGTCTCATTGCTGTTGTTAATGGACTTTGGTTTGATTTCGTAAGTAAATACCTTGCTTGCTGTGCATTATAGTTGACCAATTTCAGAGCTTGGCAGGTGGGTTCTTTGGAATCAATATCAAAGAGCGTACGGCGAGATTGTATGATGATGGGCAGACTCTCTTTAGTACCACAACACTGGCACAAGTCGCCCGTGGAGTCACTAAGTTGTTTGAACTCCCTTCCTCTGAGCTTGAGAAATTCAAAAATCACTTTGTCTACGTTAGCTCTTTCGCTGTTTCTCAAACTCAAATACTGAGATCAGTGCAAAAAGCCACGGGAACCAGCAACGAAGACTGGAAGATCTCGAGTGTGCCAGTTGATGAAGCTATCGAGATGGGATTAGCAGAGTTCCAGAATGGTAATTTCAAGGGTTTGCTGGATGTCTTGTATGGAAACAATTCAAAGCCCGGAATGGGTGGAAATTTTGAGCATAAATTGAACAATGAGTTGTTGGGATTGGAAAGTGAAGATCTGGATATTGTGGTGAATAAGATTGTTGATTGTATTGAAAATAAGATGTGAAAATGACATTCACTGAGGATTTTAATACAACATTCAGACCAATGAGAAATAACTTGAAGGCGTCTGATAGTAACGCGTCGAACATGATAATAAAGGTGAACATGAGAGTTGCGGATACCAACTCCAAAAACAGACTAGTCCCGAATCACGCTAACGAGGTGTTTCTGCCTAACTCTACACTTGCTTTCCTATTTCGCAGTTTCTCTAGACATGAGACACCAGCCAACATCACCTCTTGCATAAGATTGTAAATCATGGGAGAGCAAAACTCGCTTCAATCGGCCGGAGTAACAGGTGAATGGATATGGGGCGACGATCTCGAGACAGTCGTCTTTGCACAAGCCTACGGTCACGGCCGAACGATAATTTTTCGATTCAAATTCGACAACAAAAGTCCGCGACCATTAGCCAGTCGAGTCGCAACCTGTTATCATGATCTCAATACCAGTACCCCAGGCCATTCATTCCCAACTACAAGCACCATGCGCGAAGCCATATGGACTGCTGTTGCGAACATCTGGAATGTGTGCTGTCTTCACCCTGAAATTCACCAACTGGACGTTATCATTGATATCCTTAACGAGGAAGCTGAGCACCACGGGCAGCAAGCTTCCTGGGACCTCTGTCACGAGAAAATGTATACTGACTACGTCGAAATGTTATCGCCGGCGAGTCACCTGTCGCTCAATAATCAGCAAATGAGCAAGATCGAATATCGAAGTCTCGTACGATTAAATCAGCTTGGAGGAAGAGGTTGCACAACGCTTGTGTATAACGCATCTGATCCTCTGACCAAGTACGTGTTCAAGGGAATTAACTTTCGCACCTTTTTAAACGGCTACGAAAACGGCCACATTCTTGAAGAGATTAAATCCTTCTATCGGCCAATGGAGTTGATTGCCAGCATGCCCCGCCATCCCAACATTATGGCTCCTGCACAAACTTTGGTGACCGTCTGCAAGCCAGGGGACACTGTACCGTTCGTGTGTGGCACACTTTATCCTGTTCTTTCCAATGGTGATCTTGCTGCATACATCGAGAAAAGCAATGAAACCGGTCAGCGGATACCAGCGACAAAGAAGGCGAAATGGTGTTATCAGATGGCTGCCGCAGTTGCGCATACTCACTTCGATGCGAAGACTTACCATATGGATCTTAAGCCTGGAAACTTTCTGATCGATAATGATTGGAACCTCGTGCTCATAGACTGGGAGCAAAGCGATGCGCCTGTGACTACTGCAGCCCCAGAAATTGACGGCACATGGGACGTTGAAGAAGTTCAAGTACAAAACTCCAAGACCTTTCTCCAATACACAAATTACACTGGACCTGAACGTAAGAACATGCCCGATACTACACCTGACGACAACGGTTGGAATGTTTGGAATGTGGGTTTGGTGTGGAGTAGGCAATGTCGAAAGGCATTAGAGCTTGCTGAAGTCTTCAGTCTTAGTCGAAGTATGTGGATGTTATTGCGTCAGCCAGATATGGGTAGCTTTGAAGATATCACGGCCACGGAAGAGATCTCGGAAGATTGGAATATGTCAGAGGATATCCCGCTGCATGGGAGAGACGCAGTAGACAGGTGTTTGATGAAAGATCCTAATGAGCGGATTGGTCTTCATGAGCTCGTTACGTTCTGGAGCAAGGAAAAAAGAGAAGTTGAAAGCGTTTAACAATTTCGAGCAGCTAGGTATTTTCGTCGGTCATGACAAGTAAAACTAGAAAATGCATATGTTTCACATGAGAATTATGATCTAATTAAGTCTAACACCCAAGTCGTCCATATCATTCCGGCCACTTTCTCTGTAATTCTTGTTTTTTGGTGGTCTCCTCGGTCGCTTGTGTTAAGGCCATATTTGCAACCAACTTTGCATTTCTTAAACATAATGGTACTTGGTGTAGCACCGATTGCTGCTGCACATTGTCAGCATCCAAATTCGACATCCGCAAAGACTGTCACTCACAGTGGCCATTACTATGTGCTGGTAATGACGCTCCAAACTGCCAGACCGCTTCATTCGAACGATTTTCCCCGTCTTCTGGCGCAATATCAAAAGGTAGCGTTATATCGGCCCGACCTTATAAAATTGAGCAGCTAAATATGTGTCTTCTTCATCGTCGTAAAAGTACAGAGACCAAGCTTTTCTGTCAAGCCGAGACGCTTTAAAAGAGCACTCAGCTCGAAGTGAAATGGTCAAATTGAGCTGAAATCCTATTGAGGCATATTATCGTTGATGAAATCGCATAGCGCTATGCCTTGGTATGGAAACCGCCACACGCTTCTTCGCACGTTGTCGAGTTGTGCAATATGACTGGAATTTTTTACGGCACAACGAACTTGGTGCAGCGGCTGACATTTCAAGATATAAGGTTATACTTAGGTAAACACACTGCATAACGATGCATTTAAGTTAGGCTATGTGTACATGTATTCCCTTTAGCTATTATTCTTGTCGCCATGCATACAAACTCAAGGGCGGTCAAATCCTACAGGATTCTCACCTATTTGAATTGGTCGACGAGACATTCATCCAAGGTTTAGAGTTGTGTCCATCATTCAATTACTTTCAGGATGCAAGAAGGATTTCGCTTTCTGCGTTTCTATTTGCTACGGTTCAATAATCTCCCCGCGACTTATACTGGTAATCTCGACGAACAAATGGGTGTTTATATCTACTGTGTTTGCCGAACTTGCTTGGCAGGATTCAAAGCCGCATTAACAAGTTATTTTGAGGCCATCAGCCGCAATTGCTGGTCGTACACACACCGCGATATGGCGTTGCTAGTGGGAAAACCCGACTTTCAGCTGGAAACTCAAAGACCGTAAAAACGGTCGCGCACGACTACGTTTGTAGACAAAAAGCCCTTCTATGAATAGATACTGTAATATACAAGGGGTCAGTATATCTAGTTTATATTGTACTCAGAAACCTCGTTAGTAAACTCTACTAGAGAAGGTAAAGAGGTTAATTTTCGTGTTCTTCGGTCTTAGCGAGGCATAGTGAGGTTACCTCGACATCCGGATTCGATTTTTACGACTTTATAGCGCACCCTTTCTAGTTTTGTATAAAGACGACATTTCTAGGTATAAGATAAAGTAAACATAACTACTTCTTATATATCACATTACCTATTTCTAGAAGAGCTTATTACCTGAAGACGTAGTTATAAAGTCAGCAAAAGTAGTCGACCGTTTTCCCGCTTTTTAAATCTTCAGCTGAAAACCAGATTTTTGCACTTGTAACGCATATCGTTGTAGCCTTGTCATCAATCCGAGAAAATAAGAGAGGAACTTAATCACTCCGATACATAACCTTAGCTACTGATAAATAGCGAAGCATCCCGCATGCCGAAATCACAACTCCAGTACATCACAGAGAAAAGTCTTGACATCACATTACTTCCACTCAAAAATTTATCATACTTTGAGAATGCTACTCCTCATCGCCGGTACCTACATCAGCTCGCTAATTGGGGTAACGTTGGCATTTGCCTTACCGACTCCTGACAACAATGCCCTGGTCACCAAGTCCGAAAATCAGATTACATCGATCACTATCCCTCCCTCCAATACAACCAATAACTACGGTGAAACCTTGAAACTCGATTTCGACGCGCCTATTGATCCAGGGGTTGTTGATGAGTCCCTCAAAAGCTTATTCAAATCAGAAGAATCGACCCTCGTTCGCAGACTTGGCCCTACCTACTTCTCTTGCGAAGGAAGTGCGGACTACTCCGATTCCAACGGCAAATTATCATTGCAATATACTTGCAGCAGCAAGTACTATCTCGCTTGGGGATTTCGCATCTCTGCACCGGTACAGAAAATCATCGCTGGACTTGTGAGTGAACGTGGCTTGGCATGGTGGAGGAATGGAATAAAAATGCCCATGAATGCACCTCACCCCCTCGTCAGCAAAAACTACATCTTTCACGGAACAATGACCGGGGCAAATCCGGATACCATTGTAGAATACAATGATTACATCACTTTCCGCCACAACATTGGCCCAGGAGGTAGTGGAAGCATTTACTGGCAAGGAAAGGTTCATATGCTGCATTGAACGTCAAATGCTAGTCCGGTAGTTGAGGATTAGTGGAAATTGGTTGAAGTTCATTGACTGGGTAGAGGTCTAGCGTATGGGTAAACGTTTTCCTTCTGTGGTCGTCGGACCTGGGTTCAACAATTCTATGTCTTCTGTTTTTATGTTGCGTGGAACACGACTACGGAGGTTCGAGGATCCCAAACGATTCTACAGACCCGTTTCGGGCAATATATCATTGGGTCTGGGGATGCAATAGGCAGCTTTGCGAAGGAAATCTTTAGTGTCAAAATTTATCTCGTTGTCTATCTAGTGAAGCTTGTTAAGATAGATGAGTATTTGCGTATTTGGGTATCGATCTTTACAACTCCGCTCCACATCTGAAGGTAAAACCCAAGCGTCGTATCTGTTCAACTGCACAAAAATCAAGTAAACCTTTCATCTGTGTTTAGATTGGTTCTATTAAGCTATAAGACGTGCTCCGTAGGGCTAAGTAGTTCAATGTACATCAGATGTCGCGTGACTGTTTCTTGGGTGTTCTATGTAGTCTCACATCATCATCTCACATCTACACCTTTTCAAAACAGGACATCGCGTGTGTTCATCTTCTTAGAGTCTCAAAAGTTAAGACATCCAAGCAGCAGTAGATACATGTTGAATAAGGTTGGTGAGCAGACTGTGAACTTGATAATCTCCATTGAAAAAGAATTGTCTCTCGGAATTGATGACTCAAATTTCGCAACAGTTAAATTTTCCTTATGACTGAACATAGTCATGTTAGGGGGTCAAATTACATCATGTGGTTCGCAGAATATCTAGCACTTCATGTTCGAGGAAAAAAGTCATATACTTTGGCGAGTTCCATGCCAAGTTCCAGAGAAAAAAGAGACACGACGGTAATGAAGGTCGATATATAACACGGTAGTGGGAACAAGAGTTTGCAAACCGGACAGAAAGTTTTGGGGGACCTTCTGGCGGAGAAAGTCTGCATTTTAAATATGTAGGTGATTTTCTCGCGTTTTAATATCAGGGTTGTTGTTATGTATAGTTGGGTTGGTATGAGTGAAGATTACGAGTCGAAACGTTATTCCAAGAGAACAATATTCATTACCTCCACCTTTTGCTAATTGAAGTCACAACACATACTTGCACTCTCTGTTTCTTTGTGCCAATAAATCAAAGCTCATTCTCCCGTACGGAACCTAGGATTCTATTAATTTCACTGCTGAGAACTGAAGCGCCTCGTAAAATCTCACCTCAAGCGAGTGCAGAAGTCGAATTTTGTACAATGATTGTAATTACTCATACAAATCATTCTTCCGTGCTTGGACATCGTTAATGGACTCTATCAAATACTTTGTGCTTCCTTCTATTTTAAACTTGCGTTATCATTTCCCTTTCCGTTTACCATAACACCCTCCAAATTCGGCTTTGAAAAATTGTTCAAGACCTGGTTGTTTTGTATAATCAAATCGCTTTCGCTTCCATCATCATCCGCCACTTTGAAATGTTTCAATTCTATATCCCTCTGTACCATGATCTCCATAGGACCTCGCTCGCCACCGTCATCGAATGCATCTGCCGTTTGGCTATCGAGTTTGCTTCTTGGGAATTGTCGGCCATGAGTCGATGACTTTCCGTATCCCTCTCGTCCTCCAGATGAACTCAAATGTGTATTTCGTAAAATGACTCGTGAAACGAAGGCCTTGAGTGCTGGAACGGAACCACAGATAATTGCCATGTTGATCTCAAGACCAGACCAAAGAGCAATGTCTACTCCAGTAACTATTGCGAAATACAGGTTAGTATATGCATTACGACAGAAGCGAGAGACTTACCCGGCTGGAGTTCTTCAGGCCCATTGAGATTTGTGTACAGCGCTTTGAGACGAATTACAGAGACGACAGTCACTCTATAGGACATGTAAGTATAGGTTGAAGGTAACTTTTGCAGATTAAGCTCAGAGGGAGACTTACATAGCTCCACAAGCAAAAACTGAAATGAGCACTATTCTCTGCTTCTTTGGTAATTGAAGTTTCATCAAAAAGGGCGTTGGAATAGCGACTAGGATAAGATCGTTGACTATGTTGAATCCGGAGATTGAGTAGTTGAGTGCCGGGCGATTGAAACAAAAACCTTCTAGAGAGAAGTTCCAAGCTTTCGCGACAGGAAAGCAATAGAATATACTCCCACAAACAGACATAATGCCACAAACAATGATCCAAGCTATGAGAAACTTGATAATTCTTTGACCCATAACAGTTGTAAATAGACGATACGATTGCGTTAACATCGACAGTTTGTAAAAGGTTTGGGTGAAGTTGTATAAAGGGACTGTGGAGAATAACGCCTATTCAAAGACGTATTAGAATTTTTCTTGAAGGGGAGAAGCAGACCAAAAGAAATAGACAACTTACAGCGAGGAACTGCTGCAGTGTCGCAAGATTAACTGGCTGACCTAGACCCCATCGTATCTCTATAATAAAATTAGTTGGAATCTTTCACACCTTCTGCACCATAGAAGAGCAAAGTCTAATGCAAGGTCAACATACGAATAAATACTGTCACTGTATATGCAATTGAGAAAGCCTAAAAAACACATGTCAGTTCTCAGTTATCCATTTTCCCAAATCTAAGTACAAACAAGTAAAGCACACAATAACAAGTTCCAAACAATAACCAACATTCAGTCGCCATTCTATTCCTTATCATAGAAAGAAAAGAAAAGAGAGCGACTACGGCATTTCATACTCCATTACACGATCCTTCCACTGAAGAAGAAATATTAGAAATTTACTGACCATCGCGCAAACCATGAGATAATCATCGATCCCTACTCTTTTGACAATATACGCTCTGGTAAACAATCTCATCGCAATGAATATCATGGCCAGAATTGTCCAAAAGAATGTGTTGACCACCAAAGCATAGTTCCTCTCCACAATGGGCATGCCCGCTACGTGCCACATCTTGACGAGATGCTTGTACTTCGTGTGTCGGAACTTGAGGTTGTTGTACAATTCGTCCTTCGGGTTTCGTCTCAAATCATTATTCGAAGTAAACTGGGGATTGACGTAGTTTGCGATCGGAGGCGGAGCGTACTTAAGAAGGTCGAGAACGCTTCAAAGACTGTTGTCTCAACTTCAGCTTTGTGAATATCTGCAAAGAGTAATATAATTGGTTTGTACAGATACAGTATACGGCTGAACAACCAGCACGATTCTCAAAATCTCAGGGGAATTCCCGTTGCGTATGGGATATGGCCTCACATCAGGCGTGTACGCTCAGACGGTCGCAACTTTCAATCCATACAAGCACCATGAAAAGCAAAAACACAGGGGCAAGGATAAGTGTTCTTCAGCATGCCGGGATCGGATTGAGAGCCCTGAACGGCACTCTGTAGGATGTAATGTAACATTCTGCTCGTAGAGGAGATTTCCGGATTGCTGGTATTCGTAGCATGGTTATCAGTGGCCACTCGTGTTTTGAACGAGATGTACTCCGTACGCTCCCTGGCACTTCAACCCCTCAACTTTCAACGGTGTGAATCTGTAAGGCCATGTCTCGTTCGAGTTGAACAACCTCATCGCAGAACAAACCAGACTCAGGGGTATTGTACAGCCATCGTCTCAAGTGGCTTGCATATCAACTCCCCGGATGTGTCAATGTCACGGCGCGGGATCGAGCCGCATTCCCCAGCGAAAACATCTTCTGTCCCATAACAAGGGATCCCTTCTTGATGTGGACTTTATCCTTTGTTTTGATTGACCGTTTTCTACTCAATGGCAAGTGATGTCTTACCAAATTTAGACGAATGCCGCTGCTGTCGCTTGAGTTTTCAAGTAAGTAATCTCGCACAGAGTGACGGAAAATTATGGTCCGCGGGTGGTTTTATCTTCCTCCTTTCTTTATGGGACACCGTAAAGTCTTCATCACGGTTTCTCCATTCAAAGGGCACAGCTGGGAGCCTAGCATCGTGACCATCGACTCGTCTATCGCCTCTGTCTGACACAGCCGAGCACGATGCTCGTGGGGAGCGGCGTACAATATACGAGCCAAACAGAACAATGAAAAAAGTAAAAACTCAAACATGGTTCTGTCAAGGTAATCTTCTAGAACCCCCAATCTTCGAATCATATGATTTGGCCGTCCCATTCGACCATTGTAGAGGACAATTAAGAGCCAAGTCGCAATCCATGCTGTTCCAGCCACCATATGCGTGAACAATATATCAGCACACGACACACCCAATCATCGAAGTTTTGTGGCGCCATTTTCAAGTGCAAGTAACATCGACAAAGCCATAACGCGTTGGCCGTTGTCCCCCGGGATATCCAACCCCCCTTCCGCATCCGTGCTTGCTTAAGCGAGAGCAGCCGTCACTTCCCCGGGATCCTGTTACAGCCAACGGGAGATCTGCAGAGCCCTGCAACGGCACATTGTCGAGGGCCAAGACGGGGTGCGGTCCGGAAGGCTTTTCATTTGCTTAAGTTGGCCTAATCTGCCCTTTGCTTTTTGCTTCTTGGGCAGGGAACTTAACCCGTTTCATTGATAGGGGTTTACATGACCAGCCGACCGCGTTCTAGAACATTGGCTGTACGAGCATTTTGGATTCGAATCTTTCATTCGTGAAGTTGGAGAATAAATCATGTTTGATTCAGCTTCTTCAGGTTGGCATGGTATTTGCCAATATCTGAAAGTGGTGAACACATACTGCACGAAATTTTCACTTAAAATCTTTCCATCCAGAACTGACTTTCTGTGCCACAAAAAAGAAAGTATGAAGTACAGTAACTCGAAAGCTTGCACGCCACGAGGCGGAAATACTTCTATTTCATGTTCTAGCGTTCGCTTGTATACATCCTGAAAGCCTCTCGCGGGTCGGGTCGCCTACCCATACATTTTAATCAGTGTTCCTAAACTCACCTTCAGCCTGAGAAGATGAATCATCAGTTCCCTCGTAGTCGCCAGCAAGCTCTGATATTCTAGCCCGAGAAAAGAAAGTCACTCAAATTTCTATGGCGATCTTCGGCAACAGACCTTGCTGCAAAAACTATGCCCAGAAGCTAACAAGAAAAGGCATTCGGTTCTATCCTCTCTCGTTTGAGATTTATTGCGCCGTCCCATGTACTGTGATCGCGATGCATTTTGCCAGACCCTCAACGATGTGGATAAAAGCGCAATATTCTCCACGAGTTTGTGGGTCTATGATGATCGGAAAGCAATTATTTGCAGTACGGAACGATATTCATGGCGAGGTTTATCTGTGGACTACTTCACCAAAGTAGCGCTACGAAGCAGTGCCGTTCTCATGCTTTTGCTTCCTCGCCGGCGTCGATCTAGGGATCAAAGTGAACAAAGTCGCGAAATTGCTGCTCCATATTTACCATCTGCTTGAACAGTAGACAATGACAGATACCAACTCGTAAACCGGAGCGCTGTTGTTACTTCTGGTTGTTCTGCTTTAATCTTGAACATAACCATGGGAATAATCAGCGGTCTTGTAAATTGATAACGCGACTCTCAAACGTTCGGGCCGATACTCGTGATGCACTTTCAACTATCTACTAGTTCCCGGTGTTCTTCTCTAGTAATAATCACGTGGTGAAGCCAGTCTTGCTCATTTCGCTATCATGGAAATAAATCGACTGTAGTTATCTTTGAAATTATCGATAGGCATTAGAGCACTTACATACGTGTCGAAGTCTCTAAGAAATTATACATCATATACTACTTTAACATTTAGTATAGTGTTATCGAAGTGATATAGTAACAGAGAACCTGTCGATCGGGCTCTCAGTAGTTAAGCAACCTGCGTTGAAAGGGGAAACTTCTTATCGGTATCAAAACAACAGTTGTAATACATTTGTCTATAACACTAACAAACCAACTAGCTTCTAAACAAGATCAAAGACCCAAACTCCAGAACCATGTAGTAACTCCACAAACTCTTACAAAACCCAGCACCCAAAAGAAAAACATGTGCCCATGTCCTCGCCTTGAGAGCGTTTCTTAAAAACGCCACCCCTGTTTACTTCATCTTGCAAACTCTAGGCTTGTTGCCACCAGTCTTTACCTGAGTCTTGTCCTTCTTATCACCAGTCTTGACGCCAGACTTATCAGTCTTGACCTTTTTGCCGCCAACCTTGTCCGTCGCGTCGGTCGCGTCTGTTTCATCACCAGTCTCGTCGCCAGACTTGTCACTCTTGACCTTTTTGCCGCCAGCTTTACCCGGCACGACTTTTATGTTGGCAGTTGTATCTTTCTTCCCACGTGCCTCCAACTCAAGTCCTCGTTTGAACGAGGCTGTCCCGGATATTTCGAAATCATGGAATCTCACTATCGGGGCGTCGCCAAGACCCTCCTCTTCCATTGCTTCTTTCATAGCTTCTAGGGAATCGAAGCACTTCGTTTCCAAACCCAGTGGCCCACCCTCCGATGATTTCCCGGAAGGAAGCAGATACTGAGGAACTAGAAGTTCATTGACGTGACCGCAGCCTCCGAAACGAAGAACCTCATCGGGATCCTCGTTCTCCATTCCCTCGATAGCCTGAATGGCTTCTACTGCTCTTGCCTCCGTCCATTTAACCCCGTCCTCTGGTTCCTCAAGGTATGCTTTAGGTTGAGCCTTGAAAGCTTCCTCGTCGGCAAGAACATAGCAATCTGTGTTGGATATGAGTATATTGCTTCGCGAACGAGAACGACAGGTCATCAACTTACACCAGGGAGCGCCGTCTTGAAAAGATTCCCATTCCCCAGCTCTATCGGCCAGGGATTTTCCTACACCGTATTGACCAGATGCCTTATAGTGTGCATACATTTTATCATTCCAATAGATTGAACCGATCTTGTTGGTGCTTTTTGCTTCTGCCTGGAAACACGAAAGCGTCAGTATATAGCAATAGTTGCATGGAGTCTTCGTGCTGCCAAAAGTCTTGACAGAAGAATGGGGTGAACACAAGCGTCTTGACATACCTTGCTGCAAGATCGATATCCAATTAAAATCTTGCCTTCGGGGGGCGCACGAGGAAGTAGAGTCACGGAGTCGATGGGCGAAGCCACCGGTGTCGCAGCTGCATAAGCTGCTAGCATAGCTGAGAGATAGGCGGTGGTAAAATGCATGATTGTAAAACGTAGGTCTTGTGTGAGGTGAGAGGAGATAGAGATAGTAGAGTTGAATGTATTAGTAAGTATATGTTAGAAAGGTAGTTTAGAAATATGGTATGATTTGAGTGAAGGTGATCTTATGATAGTAAGAGTGAGTGTTTGTGATTCTGATTGTGATTGTGAAATGGAGGACGGTAGAGATAGTAATTATAATCAACCAAACTCTCCCCCAATATACATTCAGGCTTCAAGATTCAAAGTTGGGATCCAATCGAGCGTAAGTCCTCGTGCCATATCACGAACCCTATCGTCAAAGCTCCCTCTCGACACACCAGATTCGAGGCTTTGAACTCCTTGGTTCACCTGGTATTGTTCCCATGCTTCCATATACTCCTATGGGAATTCCAGAAGAGCATCTTAAGAGGGCTAAATCAAAACCGAAGCTGACCGACATGTTCAGCAGTGCCCAGAAGACCGCAAGAGTTCTGTTCGCTGAGCTCTTCCATGTATTTGTACGTTAAACAGGCCACAGGTCCCAGTCACCGAGAGGAAACTACCACAAGCCACCCAAGTACAGGATTGAAATTCCCCGTCAAGGGCTGGCTTGAGATAATAATAACGTTGAGTCTCACTAATACCACGGGTATCAGTTTCAGGAGTGCCATGAGCCAGCTCCAAAGGATGAATCAGTCCAATATTTCCCGAAGCGAGCAGATGAAAACGTGACAAGGGAACGATCAAGAATTCCATTTTACGGAAAGCAAAGTACAGCCTCAGAAAGGTTATTTCGAATTAAATGAAGGCATCAGAATCCAATCTGGTGTTAGACAGGCGCTCGCGAGTCGTGTTAATGTCCACTAGAAACCTTCGCTTAAGCAACTCCCGTCTAATAATTCCAAGTAGGACGAGAAGGCACATGTTGTCCACTAGCCAGACATCTCTCGAACCGAAGACGACCGAATCAAGCAAATCTCGTTGCACTGCAAAGGATCATAGGGAATAGCGAAATGACATTCCTATCTCCACCATCGTTGAGAATCGGGCACAGCGACGCCCTTCGTGGACCATGAAGTTGAAATAGGATGGATTTAGTGACCATACGGGTATTCTCGAAGGGCA
Source organism: Glarea lozoyensis ATCC 20868 (assembly GCF_000409485.1). Classification (NCBI taxonomy): domain Eukaryota; kingdom Fungi; phylum Ascomycota; class Leotiomycetes; order Helotiales; family Helotiaceae; genus Glarea; species Glarea lozoyensis. The sequence continues at coordinate 45,740 of NW_007360987.1, forward strand.
GTGCGGGATTAGTTGTGGCAAAAGACTTTTGCGGGAATATACTTCTTCTCACGGTGAAGAATGTAGAGATGGGATCTATCATCCGTCAGCATCGCGGGCATGGCGTCAGCGTCTTCCTCGAAGTCGGTGATTTTCTCACACCTTATATCATCGGTGATCATTTGGCTGTTAACGCTGATTTGTGTTTTATTATGGCAAAGGCCGACTAGGAATCGGGTACGTAGTGACATAGATGATGTGAGGATCTGACACTGGGGGTTGTTGTAGTTTCAGCAAAGATACGGGATGATCGACTTTGTTCGGCTAAATAAGGGTGGATTTCTGGCAGCCTCAAGACACCGCTACGCCACACAGCCAAGAACGGTGAAACACGAAACACGAGAGGGGATGAAAATCTTATTCTGCTAAGTTCTGTTTTCTACAGCCTCTAGTCCGAATAAATCTCTTCCTTCTTCTCAACTGGCGCATCAATCAAGTTATTGAATTCTTCGCTAGGGTCGAACAAGAAACAGGCCGCTATAAAATGAATTAGTCAAGAGGATTCAAAAAAGGGAATCACGAGAGACAAACCAATGGCAGCAAGGACGATAAATCCGATTGCAGAAACCCATACATTGCGGAAACCTGTCGTGTATGTATCCAAAAGCGCACCGGCACCGGCTCCGATAATGGTTGGGCTAACACCTGGGACGGCTCCAAGCCCGGTGGTGTTTTGGCCCAAGAGGTTTGTGACGAAGGCGGGGATTGAGGTTGGTGGTAGACCAGCTTTGGCAGCAGCATTACCAACGTTCATACCCATATTTCGCGTTCCAGCAATGAAGACAGCATTGTCTGCATACAGTCAGTATCAATTGGAGTCAGGAATTTTGGTTGATACATACAAATTGCGATACCGATAGTGCCACCAAGCGACCGAATGCTAATAAGCAATCCACTTGCAATAGAAATTTGCTCAGGTGGTGTGGAAAGTTGGGCTACTGTTACCAGCGTGATGAGTGTCATTCCCAAGCCCGCACCCATCAATACTGGATATCCCCAAGCAGCCTTGGACGTGTCCTTGTTGGTGGTTGCCATACACGAGAAGAACACTGCAAAGATGAGGAAGGCGAAGACGGTTGCCCATCTGACTTTCTTAGTAATGGCACAGTATAGACCAATGAAAACGGATGTCACCATCGTCGACATGAACGCAATGGCGAACCGAAGACCGACGATGAGGAAGTCCTTCTCGTATAATACGCTGATCTGCAAGACAAATGTCAGAAAATCCTAATATCCAAGTTAAGGATAACTTACCTGGAAAGCGAAATAGATGTTTGCCGCGAAAAAGGCAATACCTTCACAGAAAACACAAATGAGAGCGATGGTAAAGTTTCGATTGCCAGAAAAGAGGCTGTGATGGAACATGCCATCCTTCTTGAATTTGGTCTCATAAGCCACGAGTACCAATGCCAATGCAAGACCAATGGCAAATGGAGCAGAAACGTGGGCGTTTGACCATGAAAATGGATTTTGGGACCAGGACAGGCCAAGACAGAATAGCACAAGACTGGAAGCCATGAGCCCATAGCCGATCCAGTCTAAGCGAGCCATTTTTTGTCCAAACGTGTATTCCAATTGGAGTTTGCTTGGGATTGGCTTATAGGTGAAGGTCGTTATGACGGCAGAAACGAAATATAATGCCATGGCGATATAGAAGTGGTTTCGGAATCCATTTGGTTCTCCGTGTCTGTTCAATTGGCCACCAACAAGGAGACCGGATATCAAGCCCACGCCGTTCGAAATCATGACAGCTGCCTGTCCCCACGATCTCCATCGTCGCGGTAAAACTTCAGATGCGACTGTATGAAGGAGAGATTGTGCTCCGAAAGAGACACCGATCAATGTGAATCCGGCAATGATCATGGACATGGACGACGCGCGCGAGACAACTACAGCTCCAACGGAACCAAAAAGGGATGGAATCACCAAGAACCATTTTCTTCCCCAATAATCTGACGCTTGCGCAAAGATCGGGCAGAGCACGACCGTCATGATCGTGATTGGTGTCGCAATCCAGGTGACATCTTGAGGTTTGTGGAAGTGTCCAGCGATAATTTGGCCTTGCTATAAAACTTATTAGAAATATTCTGCGTCAAGTGAAGGATCGAAGCGCAAGACATACAGCGCCTGCTCCAACCAGTGTGAAGGTCTGAGCAATGTAAATAAGACAAACCGCAAAGACAGCCAAGAATGTCTTTGCGTGTAAATGAGGTGTATGCACCCGCTCGAATTCCTCTTCAGTCACAGTGTGATTAACGATGGAATGGCCTTTTTCGGACGGGTTCACAGAAGTATTGCCTGATGCCGGAGCATCAGTCTTGAACGCCTCAGACATAGTCCTGAGCGCACAACGGCTGCCAATTAAGGTGGAAGTTGGAATGTCCTACGCTGAAGGTCGAGCGTGAGGTCTACCACTTGAGCAAGAGGAAGTGGTCGAAAATCTAAGCGAAAATGAACAGAAGTAGGCACAGGTTGAAGAAACAAAACAAATACAAAGGTACAGAGATCAACTCATGTGAAGAAAGCCTCTCTTCTTTACGTTGCAGACATTGCAGCATGTCGGTATCGGTAGCAATGCAGCGGCCAATGCGCTTGGTAAGATAAATTCGATTGAGGACTAGGGGCGTATCTCATGCCACGCGGAGCAAAAGCCAAAAGAGTTTGGTTTGAATTATTTTGGACCAGGCGGGAACGGGATGCAGGCGCCCGGCTGGGGGAGGGGTGGAGCTGGGGTGCCGGTAGGGGTCGTTCAAGGGCCCTTGAGCAACGACCAGGCCCTCGATATGCTGCCCGCTTGATATGGAAACGCCATGAGGGGACTTGAGACATTGACATGGGAGCTGTTTGGTTTGTTCCACGAGGGAAATACTTTTGAGGCAACATCTCATTGTCTTTCGATCTCAAAACCATCGCCACGACATGAAAAATGCTCGTCGTTGTCAATACAAGTTGTTTTCGGACTTTGCTGCAAGCAGAAGTACTCATCACAAACAGGCAAAACATCCATCCATCTGCAGCTAACTCACCGAGTAAGGAAATAAGTACTTGGCTGCAGAAATAACTTTCGACCCAAATGTAACCCTCAGAAGCATGTGGCTATCGCGCGTCCTACCAATCGAATTCATGTGTATCTCATGATTCATTCTGTATCTATTGAGTTCTCGACCAATGACCCCCATCTGCTTCAACTGTTTTCGATTTCTCGACTGATTTTTCGACTGATTCCTCAACCCTTTACCCTTGATATTGGGTCCTGGAAACTCGAAACGAAATAACATATCTCTTGCAAGGAAGATTCTGCACCATGTACCTTCGTACCTAAAACGAAGTACGAGTTACTTACGTGAAAATCGGCATCCCAAGAACTGTATGTTACATCTCGGGTTCCCAATCATCCAATTTCTCCTTTCGCTTCCACGTTGCTGGAATATGCCAAATGCTGTCGGTTGATGAGGCGTCCAATACACCTGGATACTGCATGGCTTCTCGAGGATTACAAAACTGGTAGATTCTTACGAGGTTGCAACCCTTATCATATTGAATTTCATCAACCTTGAAACTGCTGCACCATCCTGGCATCGCGCCATATGTAGACGGGCGAGTGTCTTTGCCTAGACCACTCTGCGAAGCAATATCACAGTACAGTGATTCTTCACCGCCACATTTTTCTGCTTTCATTTAAGACTTTCTGCGGTATTGACTCGACCAGAAAGTGCTTGCAGAATAAGTGTCTTTCATACTGCGCATCATGGACGTCGCAATAGCCGGAGCCGGCATAAGCGGCCTCGCTGCAGCAATATCGCTGCGTCGCAGTGGTCACCGTGTAACCATCTATGAGCGATCATCGATGAACAACGAACTTGGTGCAGCAATCAATATTCCACCGAACGTTTCCCGATTCTTGGTACCGTGGGGTTTAGATCCGGTGCGGTCTCGGCTGGTCAACTCTCAGGGCATGTGGTTTGTCTCGCCAACGACACTTGAAGAAATAGCTGCATTCGATCATTCACACAACAATGAAAAATTTGGATCGCCTCTTTATTATGCTCATCGTGTGGACTTGCATGAGAGTCTCAAGCGTATGGCAACGGAGCCTGGGTTTGGAACACCGGTAGAGATACGTCTTAAGTCTATTGTGACCAGCTATGTACAAAAGCCTGACTCCAAATTACTCTCTTGTAATACCACATTGTAGATTCTAATACATCAGTAATTTTAGGATTCCGGAACTCCTTCCTTGACACTACAAGATGGAACCATTATCACCGCAGATGTGATTCTTGCGGCTGATGGCGTAAACTCCATCGCTTCGCAGGCTATTCTGGGGAAGGTCAATGCTCCAGAACCGGCAAAACATTCGAATTGCTGTTATCGATTTCTTATCTCCAGAGAACAGTTGATGAGTGATCCTGAGACAAAATGGTTTACTGAGGGTCATCAGAGTCTTGGCTGCAGAATATATCCAGATCATCAGGCCAACAGAAGACTGGTGTCTTACACATGTAGAGAGTAAGAGTTTGTTAATCACGATTCCAACACGCATGCTAACTCGTTTGAAGTCATGAGGTATTCAACTTTGTTGGCATCTGCCACAACAATACAGTGTTCTCGAAGGAGAAGGAAGGTATGAAGCTTGTCCATCCGCAGTCCCATCTTTAAACTGTTCCAGAGGTCAATTTGTTGACCTATTCTGGCAGACTGGCTCGCGCCAATAGATAAAAGCGAAGTCCTTGCTCAATTTTCTGGGTACAGCCCGAAGCTTCTCGCTATCATAAGGTTAGTTCACATCATCTCAGATCTCGATCCAGCATCACTACAACTCACAGAGGCTGATCTTTCACGCCACTCCTAGCAAAGCTACCGAAGTCAAGCGATGGCCATTACTCTACCGCTCTCCAATCCGAACATGGCAAAAGGGTAAAATGGCAGTGGCAGGCGATGCAGCTCATCCCATGCTTCCCCGTAAGTGCCTTTTCTTGTCTTGGGATACTCACTAACATCTAGAAGATCAAGGTCAAGGAGGAGCCCAAGGTATCGAAGATGGCGTTGCTTTCGGACTAGTCTTCCAAGGCGTGACGGACAAGTCCCAAATCCGAAATCGACTTGAGCTCTATGAGAAGATCAGAAGGAATCGCGCAGCAAGTGTGCAGATACTGAGCAATTTTGGGGCAGATGAGGAGGTGCCTCATGAGTTGGTGGAATATCTGGATGGTGTTGCTTTGCCGAGTAAGTTCTGCCTATTCCGATGCAATATGGTTTGCGTACTGAATTTTTGGTGTGTAGAAAACGTAGCCGACATCGTCAATATCACATATGGCCATGATGTTATCAAACACGCGACAAAGGTTTTGAAAGACTATAGTCCGGAGTGGGAGCTTGGGAAGGACTTTTACCCAGCTAAGATTGCTGTTGCATGATAGAATATTAAGACTTTTTGCTTGTTACATAGTTTCCGCCAAACCATGCTGTGATTGTTGGTTTGTGATGCATGTTATTTTCTGCGAGACCGATATCGGACCAAAATGAGCTTGTGACTTTGTGATTTTGTGAAAGAATCTTGATTCGTACGAAGTGAAACTCTGTGGATTATTTCAACGGCAGGCGTAGCCGTGTAACGTGTACATCACTTTTCGGATGTTGTACACAGTGCAGTCATACATAGTTGATCTCATACTGGGTCATCTTACACTTTGATTCAAATATCGCAGTTAATCCTACTATAGGTTGCAAATATGTTACTGGACAATGAAGATCGTTCTGATCAATCCTAATATGACAAACAACTTCAACAGTGAAACTAAGGCGGTGACCAAATGCGTATTCCTTATTTGTTAATCTTTTGTCACGTATAACTTTCCATCTACGTTTACTCCAATACTTCTTCCTTCCGAGCTGGAGGACAAAATAAGTGGCAGTCGCCTACCCACAAATCTTAAACTAAATAATAAGTTTGCTTAGAATAGACCTTAAAAAGTCTTATTTGCTTAAAACGGTTGAGGAAATAGTTATAACGTTTCAAGTTGGTCTACTAAATTAAAGTATTTCCTTAATCTAGTCGGAGAACTATTCTGGTTCGACTACCACTTATTTTGTCCTCCGCGAGCCAACGTCTGTATCTTCATTGGCTACTTGCTCTACTTTCTCGACGTGGATGGCACTATTGTAACAGCCCTTTTGGTATGATCAAACCACGCGGAATGATGGAAAAAGTCGCGTGCGAATTTTTTATTAGAGAATTGACATCGGGCTCCAATGACTTAAAGATGGCGATTTGTTAACAATCGTGTATCAATTAAATGGCTTGTTAGATCTGATAATCCCTCGTATATTCTTTCTGAGGTGGCTCTTTGAAAATTGGTTTTCATACGCATTAAAAGAGAGGCTTGTGATAAATTCTTCGATCTAAACTTCTTTTGGATTCAATTATTACTATTCTGCTAATTCACCTAAATATAGATACATCTTTACCACTGCGTCCGCATTTAAAAATCGAGACTTCGTGTGTTGTATGTCTTTCTTGGGAATCAGAGATACTTAAAGCTGGCATAAGTGCAAATTGTAAAAGTTTAAAAATTCCGACTTCACCGTAATTTTTGCATTGAATTTAGTCTTAGTCAGAAGGGTTTTTTCATGGTATATGAAGTATAAGGTCACAATCCGAACATCTAATCTTCACTAGCAACACAAACGTGAAAAAAGAAATGTTGACAACCTTCAAGGTTTATTTTACGACGGCATTTATCAGCACCCCAATATATCAAGCACCAGCGGTATTGGGATAACAATCCGCCTATCCTCTCAACATCGATTATGGCCAAATTAAAAGCACTTTTAAAAGCCAAGAAAAGGTGAGATCATGCATTATTTGAATTTATTTCAAACTTGTGTGTTTAGCACAGTAAAATTTTGAGCAGATATAGCAAACAGTTGATAAAATTGAATGAATGCGAATTTGAACACCATTATCAGCTTCCACCTTCACGAACCGACCATCCGATTGAATTGCAAACCAACCACACTCGCCCCCTTAGAGCAACTCGCTTAGCACACTACACCAACATCCCTATGCCTCAAACCCGCATCTTAAATTCAGACAAACAAGAGAACCAACAAGCTTCTCACAGTTCAACCTCCATAAATAAAATAAAACACCTCCTCAAAAAACACCCAAGACCGAAACATCAAATCCTGACCGTCTAATTACACCCCAGAACACCAACAACACAGCCCTTGGGTCCTGTTTCGACAAATCAGTACCTCAACAACACGAAAAAGAAGGATATACTTACCGGGGGGGCCTGCAGAGCCTGTATCGCCTTTTGGACCTTTTTTTAAGGATTAGAACTTGCGTTTTACGTGAAATAGAGGGAATTTGGAACTAACCCTGTGGTCCGGATGGGCCCTGGATGCCTTGGATCTGGAGAGAGGATTAAAGATGAAACTTCAAAAGAGGGGAGAAGAGAGTGGGGATGTGGACGGAAGAGAGACTTACTCCTTGACTTCCTGGGGAGCCTGTTTTTAAGGTTAGATGGATGGCTTGAATTAAATTATGAGGGTATAGGTTTTAAAAAGCATACTTTGACTTCCGTTCGCACCTAATTTACACCGTTAGCATGTATTTGTTGCAAAATAGTGAGAAAACACCAACCTGGGCTGCCCGCATCTCCTTTCGGTCCCTTTTCCAGTGTCAGTTACGTTTATTATCGTATGAGGGGCTTTAGAGGAGCCTTACCGTGCTGCCATTTGCGCCAGCCGGGCCCGAGGGACCTAATTTTGCCGTTAGATATGTGATAATCGTCTGAGAAACGTTTAACTTGCCTTGGCTACCAGTATCGCCTTTCAACCCCTATCCAGTTATGTCAGCAGCCTCCAGGGTAAGTCACAGGATATCTACTTGACTTCCAGACGCTCCAGAGGGGCCTAACACTGTTTATTAGACTTCGAACAAGCGATAGAAAGAGCTGTCACATGCCTTGACTCCCAGTATCGCCTTTCAAACCCTATATCCACGTCAGTTACGTCCTCAATGATGTATACGAGACTCACTTGACTTCCAGCCGGGCCAGGGGTTCCTAAATTCAACGTTTAGCTGCCAAGGTCATCTTTTCTCAAGAAAAACCAACCTGGAATCCCACTATCGCCTTTATCGCCCTTCGGACCCTTTTTGATCGATCAGTAATTGCCACATGAAACATAGCAAAGGATAATACCGGACTTCCAGGACTTCCGACGCCTGCTGGTCCTATTGTAGATTGTGAGATGTTGTTGAAGCGATAGATTCGGCCACAACTTGCCTTGGGTACCTATGTCGCCTTTGGGTCCCTTTTTAAGGTCAGTATAAGTCTCATGTTATTTTTGAATGAAATCATATGCTTACCGCCGATCCTGGATTGCCTGTATCGCCTTTCGGGCCCTTTTCGATCGATTAGCATGGACGCTTCCCTTGGAAGAAGAGAGAATTACCGGGCTTCCCACGCCTGCGGGTCCTGTTATGGATTACAGTCAGATACATGAGATAGATGAATAATTGACGTATAGAACTCGCCTTGACTGCCTGTCTCGCCTTTCGGTCCCTTTTCAATGATTTAGTATTCCTCCTTTTTGTTAAAAGTGAAGAATCTTACCGGACTTCCGACGCCAGCAGGACCTATCGTAAATTGTTAGACACAAGACGAAAGGTTGATTTGCCTCGGCAGCCTACCTTGACTTCCAGTTTCGCCTTTGCTATCCTATTCGAATCAGCATCAAATCCATACTTCTTTGATAAGACTTCACTTACCGGCGACCCTGGATTGCCTGTATCCCCTTTGCTGCCCTAAAAAGTACCATAAGTATGACGCCTCTCACTAGAAGACTTCACTTGCCTGCGCGCCTGTGCTACCCTACTCAAATCAGTCCAAAATCTATACTCGACCTACGAATTGATCACTTACCGGCGATCCTGAAAGTCCTGTATCTCCTTTGATGCCCTATTTTGACTATGATAAGCATCAGGCTTTTTATAAGAACAGGCCACTTACCTGCGGTCCTGTGCTTCCCTGCAATGGATCAGTACATGGATCAACCATTCAAGAAGCTAAAGGCACTTACGGGCGAACCCGGGCTCCCTGTATCTCCTTTGCTACCCTATTTAGATCAGCACAAGTAAAATCAACTTGACTGTCGAAGCAACTGACCTGCGGTCCAGTACTGCCTGTACTGCCTTTGATACCCTATTTAAGATCAGCATAAGCATCGCGCTTCTCGTGCGGACAAGCAACTTGCCTGCGGTCCGGTGCTGCCCTACTTAGATTAGTATACTGCTATACATTTGCCGAGAGAAGGGAATTTACCTGCTGTCCAGGGCTGCCTGTGTCGCCTTTGATGCCCTATTCAAACGGTCATAAGAGATACTCATTTTACTCGAGAATGTCGACTCACCTGCGGTCCAGTATTGCCCGTCGACCCTTTCACACCCTATTTAGATCAGCATACCGCATATCCTAACAGAAGATACCACTCACCTGCACTCCAGGATTGCCGGTATCCCCCTTCGGCCCCTAAACGTGGATCAGCATATCTAACCCTCGAACGCACACACACACAAGAAAACTCACAGGCGGGCCTGGGCCCCTTGCGGACCAGATCCCGGGCTCGGAGTGTTATATATGTTGTTCCGCTGGTAGATACTAATCTTCTTCAGCGCGCCACAGTTCTGTTGACTATTCCCTGCGCAAGGAGTAGAGCAGGCGCCTGTTGCGATGGTGCATCCGGGATTGAGATTGTTGGCGCAGAAGCACTGTATACGTCAGTCACCTATCTTCCAACCACTCCAAATTATTGCTCTTGGTTGAGTGGATAACAAAGCTGGATGCAGGTGATGATTTACCAAATTCCCATTCTCCACGCCATAGACGAAGTAATCACTACAGTAAGCCGCACAAGCACTGAGCGTCAACGCGGAAAAGGTTGCTCGTTTAGCGGAGAGAGCGTAGCCGGTAGCTGGTTCGGACCAGCAGCCTGCGTAGACCCATTCGGAGCGGCGTTCGAGGGGGGTGGAGGAGGTTAGGAGGGGGAGGACGGCGAGGGTGAGGATGGAAATGTGCATTTTGGGGGTTGAGTAACTGGGGAAAAGACTGTGAGATGGTAGAAAATAATTGTAGTGACTGTAGGGACTGTAGAGGATAAGTAATAGGGAGGAGGAAAGGGATGATGTGATAAATGGAGGGGATGAGAAACTGTGAGGTATGTTGGCTGAGTGTGATGGTATGCAAAAAAACGTGGGCGAGATGATGGATGGACTATCATGGTATGTGGGAAAACGTGGTGATTCAAAATGTGTGTCTGATACAAATTTCTGCGTCGTCAAAAATTGCATCTAAGATTTTATCAGCATAAACAACTTTTGAATATACACTTTTCTCCACCATAGCCCGAGATCCGAAACCAGCGCTTTGATTTCAGACCTCCTGTACTTGGTTGTAGTATTGAGTTGTTTACTGATGGATGTTCCAGGTAGAGAGTTGTGCCAGACATCGGTGAGGCATGCAAAAAAACGTGGTAAGTCGAATGGAGGAGGATATGATCTTGGAAAGACAGGAGAGACGATTAATGCCAAAGTGCCACAGTCTGTAAGTGGAGAAAATTTGTGATGTGCTCAAAGTTTATCAATGTGTTTGTTTTTGATGCTGTCTATCAAGTCGACCATTTCGCAGAGATACACTTCATCTAGTGTAGTGTTTGTGTAGAAGTTGCTGCCGATTGCCGAATCTTCAACAGCGCTGAAGAATGCTAAATAAAAGAATGTAGATCTCGGTGGAGAATTTACCCGTCCCCATGTCTTAGATCTGGCGCCCATTCCAATCTCCTTCGTCAGCATATGCTGTACCACCGAACAAACACATGCAAAAAAGAATGAGTGTCAGGTGGGAAGTGAACATGGTAATACACTCGACGACACGATAGAGGTTCGTCGCTTCAGATTCGAACACCATGCACCCTACCAGCCTATAAAGAATACACTGATACTACACTGCCCTTGAAATGTCCTCAAACTCCCAATTGCCAGCCCAATCTACCCACCAACAACAGCCAAGCCCTCATAAATTTTCCTTTTCACCGCGAAGAATGTACCACCAACCTGAGGTAACTCCCTGATCCCAGAACCCTCAATCTCAATCCTCCCAGTACCAGTCTTTTTCACAATTACAGTTCCATCTACCAGCAACGTTCCTTCACCCCTGAACTCAGCGGTATGTCCTGATCCCAACATCAACTTCCTTAGGTCAGCGAGACGGAGATCACCGACGTGAAGAGGTTGTGCGATGGAACGAGTGGCGGATGCCATCGCTGTAGGAAGAATGTCCAAAGTTGGGATCTCTGCTGGAGGAGATGCGACGAGATCCATACTCTCTGCAGTCTCATCTTTGATAAGCTTCTGCCGTTTTTTGTCAGACTCAATATTCACATTATCCGCGTGTGTAAGTTCCAATTGGCCAGTCAAAGTGACGATTCCCAATCCTTTCACTTGCTGCCATCGCAGGCGTTTGACGAGGGCATCTGAGAGTTTCAAAGCCCAAGCATTGGTATCAACACTGGCATCTACCCAATCGCCTACCATCGGTGTGAATATTTCAATCGCAGTTTCATCATTACCACTTTTCGCAGCTAGAATCTTGCGACAATCCACTGCCAAAGCCAGAGTCTCATCTTTCATACCACTGACAAATATCAGCTTTCGTGGTTGAATTAATGGAATCAACATCTGTAGCGATCTCTTGTCGTGCACGCCGCCAAAATCAACAAATGCCAGTCGTAAGTCAACATTGATTGTTTCCGTCTTTATTTCCACCCTCGATGGTCCTGTAATTTCTTCAACTTCCGGCTCAACAACATCATCATCCTCATCATCGTAACCAGGAATTAGGTCGCCCAGTGGTTTGGTGTTTTGCTGTCTCTTCATATCGCCACTCACATTTCGTTGGCCTGGAGTTTCATCCCATTTCCGCTTCTTTCCAAGCGTATCCTTAGTATCGAATTTGTTGGGCTGTCGACTGAGCCCTTCATCGTTGTTGTCTTTTGTATCCTGCATCACAAAATCTTCTGGTCGAACAAGCTCTCCATATTCATCTGTTCTTTTCCTGCGAACAACCAAAGGGAACATCTTCTCGCGACCCTTTTTTCCGCGCACATCATAATCGTACACACCTTTTTTGCGGAGAAGGATGTTAATACCAAGATCCTCGTCTGTGAGACCAATCTTCTTTCGATTTGCCTGGCCCATTGTTGCTGAAATGTTCAGAGCCTTACCTTGCTGTTCATTCTCTTCATCGTCATCATCAGAATCAGAAGAATCAGAAACAGCATCGTCAATCATATCTGCAGAAGACTCCAAGCTTGTTGCACCCCCAGCCTGGGTGGTTTGCAATTGTCGCTGTGTTGCAAGCCAATTCTGGTAAGCCGCCAAATCGTCTCCTTCCAGAGCGACTCGTGTCGTCTCGCGCATCTCTAGTTGGCGACCTCCCCCATAAACCTGTTCTAAAACATCCCCCGAAGCCGCCGTCTCAGTCGCAACTCCATCTGATCGATCTTCCCACCATGACCATAATGTTCTTGCCATACCTAGTTTTGGATTCTCCATTTTTGGTTGACCCATTCGCTCGGTGAAAATGACAAGATTCCTCCTGTCATCACATATGCGTCGGAATACCTCTTTCGAAAATCCCCACTCCAAAGAAGTGTCGCTTGCCAAGATGACTTTACCAATCGACCTGCCATGGTTATCAACCTCTTGCATGATCTTGTCAATCTGGCTCTTTCGTTCGAGTAAGCGGAGATGTTTAAAGTCAAAAGGTCCACCGATACCCCTCAATTTCGCATCTGGGTCGTCATCTTGCTTATTCTGTCCAGCAACAGCTTCAAATTCCCGCACGATTGATTCGTCCATCCACTCCAACATACTTCGAGCGTATCGCATAGTAGCTTGTATGTTTTTGCTAGCCAGATATGGTCTAGCAGACATGAGAGTGCTATCATCGCTCTCAGCATCTTCCCGCCACGCATGCTCCAAGAGATATGCGAGCTCGAGTACTCTTGCGCTTGAATCCGTTGGAATGAGCACGATTCCGCCCTTACTGACACAAGATTTGATGTTGTCCAAAAGAAGCTCATCTCGCTTTTTCTTTCCTCCTGCAATGGCCACTTTTTCTCCTCCTTTACTACTGCAAATTAAAGCGGTTGGTTTTCTCAATTGCTCAATGACCTCTGCACCACCACCTCCGGCCCCTCCAAGCCAAGCTGCTCCTGATAAGATATTCTCACGCGATTGATTCCAGTCGACTGCGTAGACAATCGATTCAAGACCGGCCTGGATCTGCCATATGGTGCCTCCAAGCGTATGTCCTGCATTGTAGGCCGTAATAACAAGATCATTGAGCGGAGGTGACCAGGGCGAACAAAGGGGTTGATGTGGCTGAGAGTACTTTAACGGATGTATAAGTTCGAAATATGAAGCTATTTCTTTGGCAGTAGGAGGCTGGAGCAGAATGCGACGGTTTTCGGCGGTGGCAGATGTCTGTGAGTAGGAATAAGAAGTTTCGATTAAGGATTCGGGAGGTATTATGGTCGAGGCAAGAGGCGTCGAACTGTAAAGATCTTGGATGAGAGTTCGCCCTAAGGAAATGACTGGCGTCGTGGCATATATTGGTATTCGTGTGAAGAGAGGAAAGTGTTTACAGCAGTGGGCAAATGCTGCTAAATGTGAAGTTGTCGCGTGTGTAAGAAGGATAAGTGAGAGGGTTGGTACTACTCTGATGGCACTGTTAGCATTGTCGAATGGAGGGAAACGAGGTATGGGCGAGGGATGGTGGTCGCATAGACTTCAAAGCATCGCAAATAGCAAATAAAGAGGTGGTGAATGTGTTGATTGATATCTGCTATACAAGAGTCCTTTCCAAGATGCGGATTCTGATGATTCTGCTGATCCCTCCCTCCACTCGCGCCGATGCCCAAATATCCTAAGAAAGAAATCGGAACCTACTTCTCAAGCTCCTTCAGCTTGGTGACATCGAAGGACTCATCCCATCCCAAGTCAATCAGGACTTTGACACCTCCATCGAGCTCCAACAATGATTGCGACGCCGACGATTCGGATTGCGCGCCTAGCAAGGAGCAGAAAGTAAACATTTTGACTCCAGCGCCCTACGTCCTTGTCAACACATCTGCGAAGATATTGTCGGATCGCTATATCGCATTCTTATATTGTTTTGACGTTTCTGGATCCCGAGATATCGTCGTAATGTGGTCGAGCGTGTAGTTGGCGGTGTTGTGGTTGCGATGGATGGAATGGAGTTGAAAGGAAGAAAGAAAGCCAGATAGAGATGGTCGCGATCGCGTTCCGTTCCCTTGTGCTGGGTCAGTGCATGTGATCTGCCACCACCCTCGAACCATCCTCCCGGGCGATTGCCAGGGCCTTGGACGCCTCACGCCTCGATCCGAATTATTTGCGAAATCGTGTCAACATCCAAGATCACCACAACACCATCCCTTTCTCCTGCCAACGAGCTTGCACTCTCGGATATAACAGCAATGCAATGACACGCTTCTCTTGACGCCTTCAAACCTCTTCTTCTCATGCCAGATTTGGCCACGATCTCCTTTCACGAAACCTCAGCGCACAGCAGAATAGAATACCCATCTCAACATGTCCGACTACCAACAGTATCACTCTTTGGCACAAGGGGATCCAAATGATCCAAGGAATCAAAACCGAAATGCACAACAAACACCAAACCAATTCCAACCTCCAGTAGCTCCTTCGCCGTATGGACAACCTGGCGCAACTTATGGTCAAGGACAAGTTCCACAACAGGTAGGTAGGCAATTGCACTCTGGTTGGCAATTCCATTCTGGCTTTGTGTCCTTACGATCTATACACTTTCCTTTTTGCAATTCAACACAGCTCCTTGTCCTCATGCACATCTGCGAGCGAGAAAGACGCTGACTCTGTCACCATAGCCTTACGGAGTCCCCCAAGCATCACCATATGGGGCACCGCAAGACCCCGGATATTTTCCAAATCAAGGTCAGCAACCACAAGATGGAGGTCTAGCAGCCCAGATGGGGGGTATGAGTCTAGGTGGAGGAGAAGTCGCCACATACGGGAGAAAGAAAAAGAAGGACAGACATGCCTACCATAATGTCGAAGCTCCATCTGGCTCCTCAGCTGCCTTCAATGGCATTCCAGCAAGCGGAGTCCCTCCTTCTGCCTATCTCAACGCGGATCCTTCGACGATGCCAGTTGGACCAAACAGTCAATTCATGAACCAACCGATTACGCCTCAGATGTCGCAGTTTCCAGCCCCCGTGGGCGCTCCTTTCAACCCCGCCGTGCCAGTCTCGCCAGCGGAGTTTGCCTCACGGAACGGTGCGGCACCAGATGGTTTCGCAACAAATATACAAGCTTCTGCGCAAGGTGCAGTGGATCCAGATCAGGTACCAAGTGTACCAAGGTCGAGAGATTCGCTAGCTCCGTACTATTTGAAAAATCAATACCCCACATTCGAACACCACATACCTCCTCCAGCCTCTGTTTCCTTTATTGCGTTCGACCAGGGCAATGCTTCACCCAAGTTTACACGTTTGACATTCAACAATATACCCTCGAACGCGGAGGCACTTGCAACTACGAGTCTTCCTCTAGGGCTGTTACTGCAACCTCTGGCACCCCTATCAGCGGGAGAGGTTGCGATTCCGGTACTGGATTTTGGCGACACGGGACCACCGAGATGTCATCGATGCCGAGCGTATATCAATCCATTCATGGTATTCAGATCTGGAGGGAACAAATTCGTCTGTAACATGTGTAACTATGCGAATGATTGCCCGCCAGAGTACTTTGCTGCAACCAATCCACAAGGCGCACGTGTAGATAGGGAAATGCGCCCGGAGCTGATGCGGGGGACAGTGGAATTTTTGGTACCAAAAGAATACTGGAATAAAGAACCAGTAGGGCTAAGGTGGCTATTCTTGATCGATGTCGGCCAGGAAGCCCTGAATAAAGGATTCTTGGAATCGTTCTGTGAGGGAATTATGGTCGCTCTATACGGCAATGACCACAATTCAGAGGAGAGGAAAATTCCAGAAGGTGCAAAGGTTGGCTTCGTGACGTTTGACAAAGATATCCACTTCTACAACATGAACGTAAGTTACTAGTCACATGCGTGGGTACAGCACTGACCTAAGCTCTAGCCCGTTCTCGAACAAGCTCAAATGATCTGTATGCCGGATATCGATGACCCTTTCTTACCTCTGAGCGAAGGACTGTTCGTTGATCCTTACGAAGCAAAGTACGGCCAGTAACCTTTTTCAGGTATTCTCAGCTAACATGGCATAGATCGAATATCACATCTTTACTAACCCAGCTACCTGCACTATTTTCACAAGTCAAAAACCCAGAACCAGCGCTTCTTCCAACATTAACTGCGGCATTGGCAGCTCTCGAGAAAACCGGCGGTAAAATAGTTTGCTCACTATCGGCACTGCCAACTTGGGGTCCTGGTCGATTGTTCCTCAGAGACGACGGAAAGCAACATGGAGATGCCGAGAAGAAGCTGTTTGCGACAGAGCATCCTGGCTGGAAAAAAATGGCTGAGAAGATGGTTGCTGCTGGAGTTGGTGTAGACTTTTTCTTGGCGGCCCCAGGAGGTGGTTACTTGGACATCGCAACCATCGGCCATGTTTCTGCATCAACTGGTGGAGAGACCTTCTACTACCCCAATTTTGTCTCACCAAGGGACTCGGCAAAGTTATCACAAGAGATAATGCACACCGTTCAGCGAGAGACCGGATTTCAAGCGCTGATGAAGGTTCGATGCTCGAATGGTTTGCAGGTATCCTCTTATCACGGCAATTTTGTACAACACAATTTTGGTGCCGATGTGGAATTTGGAGTTATTGATGCCGACAAAGCCATGGGTGTTATGTTCAGCTATGACGGCAAACTTGACGCAAAACTCGACGCCCATTTCCAGAGCGCCTTGCTTTATACCACAGCAAATGGCGAACGTAGGGTCAGATGCTCCAACGTAATTGCGAGCGTTAGCGACAGCGTCATGGACTGTATGAAATTTGTCGATCAGGATGCTGTTTATTGCCTTATGGCAAAGGAAGCAGCTTCAAAGATGACAACCTCTACCATGAAGGAGATTAGGGGTGCGTTGACGGAGAAGACTGTAGATATCGTAGCAGGATATCGGAAGATTCGCTCTGGGTCACATCCTCCTAGCGAACTTGTTCTCCCCGAAAACTTGAAGGAGTTAGGTATGTACATCCTAGGATTGATCAAATCACGATCATTCAAGGGTGGACAAGAGCCCACGGACAGAAGGGTCCATGATATGCGCATGCTCAAGGGTATGGGTGCTCTTGAACTGTCCCTTTACCTGTATCCACGGATGATTCCAATCCACAATCTCCAACCCGAAGATGGTTTCCCAGATCCGGAAACTGGTCACCTACGTATGCCACCCTCTGTTCGATGCTCATTCTCTCGGGTAGAGGAAGGTGGGGTCTATCTCATTGATAATGGTCAGAACTGCTATCTTTGGATGCATGCACAAACTTCGCCAAATCTCATCATTGATCTGTTCGGGGAAGACAAGGATTCTTTGAAGGCGCTGGATCCTTACAGCTCCTCACTACCAGTTCTACCTACACATATCAGTGCTCAAGTCCGAAACATTCTTGAGTTTTTGAAGACGATGCGTGGATCCAAGGCATTGACAATCCAGCTAGCTCGACAAGGGCTGGACGGTGCAGAATACGAATTCGCTCGCCTCTTGGTGGAAGATCGTAATAACGAAGCGCAAAGCTATGTGGATTGGCTGGTACATATCCACCGTCATGTGCAATTGGAGGTAAGACGTTTTCGCAGGGCTGATATTAACTTAAGCTGATGACAATCTAGTTGACTGGACAGAGAAAAAAGGATGATGGCGGAGATAACTCAGTAATCTCGAATTTTGCAGGACTAAGACCGCCATATTGGTAAACCTGAAGCGAGTTTTTGGAAGTTTAAGATCATGGAGTACATTTAGCGTGCATAGGGAGGGTTGTCGATCGAAAATTTAATCATTACCATCACGACACCTTCACAATCCGACTTCAGTCTCAGTTGTGGGGTGCTCATATCGGGAATGATACACGTCTGCTTTGTTTTGTTGGCGATCCACATGTCCTCATGAGAGAGGAGAATTCCGCGCATCACTAACAGTCTAGGGACTTGATCTTATCTCTTGAGGTTCCATTCCACATTCTTGAATACGCAAAAAAAATCTGGCATGTCTTTCATCAAATGCCTCCATCCACGATATGTGCTTCCAGAACAGATCAGCTGATGCCAACAATGGTACACGAGGCAGGTACGATGCTTCCCCTACCACAACAACTAAGGTTCCTACGTCGACTCAGGGTGCTCCTTCCGAATGCTGGGGCGACCTGCAGTCTTACTCTTCCATCTGCCACCGACCTCGTTCTCTTCTCTTTCTTTTCCAGCAGCTCAGTTATCATTCTCTCGTTACATCACCTATCATATCCGACAACTTTCATTATTCCTCTCAACGCCGATATCATTCTGACAACATCATTACCGCAGTTACATTCGTTTTATTGGTGTCCGCACATCATGGATTCTCTGTCCGCTTCATTTTCCAGGTTCTGCCGCCTCATTGTTCCTGTGTTTCTATGCATTATCATGATCCCGAGCATTTTCTTGGCCTTAGATAGTACACCTTGCTTGATTCTTGATACTTCTGGACTAAAAGAGAATCACTTTAAGACGCACGGCGAGTATCTGGCAATTTACGACGAGTACAAATTGGGACTGAGTTCGTACGATGCGATTGATAAGCAAGCTGGAACGGCAAAGCATTATGGATGTACGTTTTTACAGCCGACTTCTTGATACAGAGATCACTTCTCAAGCGGTAAAAACTAATATTCAGCAGATACTTTTATGCCTGGAATAAGCTTGCAAGACAACCTCAAGAATCCTTCTTCAACTGTTACTTTTGAAGATGTTAAATTCCCCAGTGAAATCAACCAGAGCTTTGACAACTTACAAAACCATTTTGGTTTCTCGCGAGTCGCGCTATGTGTATGTAGTTTGCTTACTGGATTTGCTTGCTTCGCGGGCATCATTTTGGCTCTGATTTCAAATTGGGAGGGAATACATAAGTACCTTGATCTCTTTCAAAAGGGAGAAACGGTCGAGAGGCTTTGGGTTTTATTGAGAGCTTGTACCATTGTAAGTTATCATCTGTATCTACGCCGTTGCCAGCCACACTACACGAAGCCCACATGTCTTTTTGGCATATAATTGACGTCGTCCATAGATTATAGCGTTGCTCTTATTGATCTCAGCCATTCTTACCGAAGCCGCATTAGTGACGGAGATGTATATGATCAATGAATATGGACCGCCGCATGGAATTTCAGGACACCGAAAATACACATTTTCGATTACCATATGGGCCATATCTGCTTTCGCCGCAGTAACGGCTGGTTTGGCATGGCGGGCGGAAAAACATCTGCCAGTCCACTGGAACGTTAATCGAGCGAATGCCATTACCGGTGTACCGCCACCAGCAAATCCACGCGTACCAGCGCAAAATGCTGGAGCTGGGTTGCAGGTCATACAAGAAGAACAGGAAGAAGAGGGTATCGAAATGGAAGATATGGCACCAGCGGGACAGGAAGATGGGGATGCTGAGTTACAAGATGTGCCACCACGACTAGAAGAGGATGGAGCTTTCGAAATGGTGGACATGGCGCCAGCAAGAAGGGAAGATGGAGACGTCGGACTGCGACATATGCCACCAGTAGTACACGAAGATGAGAATCCCGAAGGTCAAGACCTCTCTAGCCATCCTGCGCCAGTTGCTCGGGATCCGTCCCCCGAGGTTGAGGGTGCAGCTGGAAACAGAAATCTCCGGGCAAGGATCAGGCGTGCTAGTACAATCTTCACTCGTTCCAGCGGGGAGTCTGATTTGGAAAATGCTGTTTCGGCGAGGGATGGTGTTTGAGGGTTGAATTTCCAGTGGGAGGGTGGGTGGGTTTATAGCGTGTTTTTATTGTAATTTTATTGAGAATCGTGGAGCTGGGAAAGCGGGAGTTGGTGATTTGGGTGAGGTGTTATGTTTATTTGAGGAGTGGTCGTGTTTACTTAGCGAGTGGTTATGTTTTACTTTGCCAGTATGGTTAGTTGAATGTTAGCGAATGAAATATGTTTTTGCGAACAGGCTGTGTTTAACTTTTACACTTTCTTGATAAGCTACTATAGATGCCATATTCTATACTTGTTATACACTGAGTTGGGTGACTGACCAGAGGTTAACGGTTTCATTATAGTGATGAAAAAAGCATGGCAATTCCATAAAACGCATGGCATTACTCACTAAGCCTAAAGGACCATTCACTGGGAGTTTGCAACACTTGAGAGTTATTGTCAGTACAGTCATAGAAGCTTAATCAATTTAATGTAAAGCCTGAGGTCATTTTCTTGATCATTATTAGCGTCGATATTTTAATTTACACTTAAGGGCTTCAGGCGAGTTGAACAAAATCGACGGCCCCAAAGTCTTGAACATATATCTATCTAATTATAGGCGCTGAATTAATGGAACGAGCGCGAACTGCTATTGGGGTTGTTAAGAAGAGAGCTTATTGAGGGGGAAAGATTTTGAGGTGTTTGGATATATCGGTCCACCCCCTAAATAGGTGTTGTCGTTCTCGGTTATTCGGCACGGCTACTTAGATGGGCGAGGAGCTCGAATAGACATAGATTCTACTGTGTAGACAGGTTTCACGAGTCGATTGGTTTCTAGGAAGTTTAATGAAATAGAGAGATGGGCTTTATTTTAATTTCTTGCATCCTTTTATGCCAAAGCTTTAGAGCTGCCGGTTGATTTGTGGGATATCATACACGGCAGATCGAGAACAAGCATTGTATGCACGATGCTGCCAAGGGATTTCACGCCTCTTACGCCCTTTGCGATGTGAAGATTGTACGCCTTTGACATGCACGAAATACGGTGTGCAAGTACGGATCTATATCTGCATCCTACGATTATTTTTGTCATGCATGTAATGGTACAATGGACGTGGGTCCGCGGTTCGTGACTAATAATAATGTAACGAATTGGGAAGTTTCCTTCCGTCGATGCGACAAGTGTTTATGTGGATATTTCCCCATGTTTGACACGGGCTCGGAGGCGACTAGTGAGTGTACCCCACTTTGGGGATCATGACATGGAGCTTGAGATTTTTTATTTCAAGAGTATGACTCTACATCTAGAGCTGGATTCTATATATTGAGTCTTGTCACGATTGCAATATTGCGTGGTGGATGATTGAAGAGTGTCGAGGTTTGACAGAAGATAAGCTTGAGATACGAAATGACGGCACCGCTTCCTATTCCCGACGGTCAAGAACTGGATCGTTATTCGATACATTCGCTTGATACCGATATCGAGCGGGAAGCTGGAGATGTGAGAGCAACTGAAGATAGGAAGGAGTATGAGATGGGAAGTGGAAAGGGGAAAGGGGTGCTAGATGGGGTGGTGACGAGGACGAGTACGAAGGCGAGTTGGAAGGATCCTGGACCTCCTCCTGATGGGGGGATGGGTGCTTGGTTACAGGGTGAGTTTCTTTCTCTTTTTTAACATCGATTATAATACATTCTTCTTTTTGGGGAGATGGTTTCGTGGTGGTGTTGTGAGGTTTTGTTGGGTTGATTGAGGGTTGATGGTGTGAAAGGAGAGAGAGCTGGAGGAGAATTCATCTGATACAAGCTAACTACCACAGTACTCTATGGTCATCTAGTTATAATGAACACCTGGTACGTCTCCCACTCCTCCCGCAATCTCACCTCCTAACATTCTTTCAGGGGCTTCATAAACTCCTTCGGCGTCTTCCAAACCTACTACGTCTCCTCCCTCAACCGCGCCCCCTCCGACATATCCTGGATCGGCTCCGTTCAAATCTTCTGTCTCTTCTTCGTCGGCACCTTCTCCGGTCGTCTCACCGACGCAGGCTACTTCCGCCCAATCTTCATCGGCGGTTCCATCCTTGGCGTCATCGGCCTCTTCATGACATCGCTCTCCAAAACTTACCTCCAGATCTTCCTCGCGCAGGGCGTATGCTGCGGGTTGGGCAATGGTTGTATCTTCTGTCCGAGTGTGGCGCTTATTTCGACGTATTTTAGCAAGAAGAAGAGTCTTGCGATTGGGATTTGCGCGGCGGGGAGCGCGACGGGTGGGATTGTGTTTCCGTTGATGGTGCAGCAACTACTTCCCAAGATTGGATTTGCTTGGACGATCCGGTCACTTGCGTTTATTCAGTTGGGGTCGTTGGCTGTTTGCTGTGTTGGGATCAAACCGAGGGTACCGCCTAGGAGAACGGGTGCTATTATCGATATTGCGAGTTTCAAGGACGTTCCGTATATTCTGTTTGCGATTGCCATGTTCTTCGTAAGTTCCTCTCCTGGTATGAAGACTAAAACTGACATTTCCAGACATTTCTGGGAACCTATATCGCATTCTACTACGTCGGATCATTCGCCCGCTCCATCATAGGTCTCCCCTACGCAGAATCCATCAACCTCCTCGTCTGCATGAACGCAGTCGGAGTAATCGGTCGAGTCCTCCCCAGCTACCTAGCAGACCGCTACTTCGGCCCCCTCAACACCGTCATCCCCGCCGTGATCATCTCCTCGCTCCTCGCCTTCTGCTGGATCGCCGTCGACTCCCGCGCCGGTCTCTACATCTGGGCCGTCTTCTACGGCATCTCGAGCGCGTGCATCCAAGGCATGTTTCCGGCCGCTCTCAGCACGTTTACGACGGATCTGAGTAAAGCGGGGACGAGACTCGGTCAGGTGTTTACGGTGGTGAGTTTTGCGGTGTTGATTGGACCGCCGCTGGCGGGTGTGTTGGTGCAGAGAGCGGGTGGCAGTTATCAGTATGCGCAGACTTTTGCGGGGTGCGTCATGGCGGTGGGGAGTTGTTTTCATGTGTCTTCAAGGTTGACTAGGAGTAGGAAGTTGATGATTAAGATGTAGTGTTAGATGGTTGGATTGATTGTACATATGAATTGAAATGCTGTATATTGTTCAGATGTTGCTCAACATGGGTTACCTCGAATGTCACAAGACTCCACATACCGCATCTGTAAAATACCATACTTGTAAGTACTAACTTAACGTCTGATAGCAACTTAAAGCTGGTCTGGCCAATCTCAATAAACTCCCCCTAGTTGACTCTTTCTAGGCTTTGTACTGGTTCAAAAAGACCGCTCGCTCCATCTCGCTACGAGAACAAGAACAGAAACTAAACTTCCTAAGTTCGAACCGTTCTGAGGTGTAGTCAATGATCTGCTTAGGTCTAGGCTTTTCGTAAAAAGCCAAAGAGAAGGAAAAGAAACTCAAAAAGCCTAATTTCCCAATTCCTTGTACAACCGAAAGCTAGTATTTGAAGAAAAAGAAGGGGAGAACCAGCCAAACGATGATGAAGTGGAATGTTTACATTGGCATAAAATAATAGAATGTAAGGACATAGAACCTCGGAAACACCCCGTAATCAAATCTCGCTTTACTCTAGGCTAAATAAACGCGTCAATATTTGTGTAAGACGGAGTAATACAAACATAAACACGCGCTCACGTGATTCAGATGCAAGATTTTCTCTGAAATGTTTGAGCTATTCACGACAACAAAGCTGGGATGAAAAGTGGCAAAAATATAACAGGCCTACGTGTGTTTAGCTAAAAAACTAAAATGGCAAGGCAGAAACAAAACTTCGTCTGTTGGAGCAGTATTTTTCTGGTGGTCACCAACACATTGACCTCAAAATGACCCGCCACGATCCTAGCGGCACAGTCAAACATTCAACGTCTGCCTTACGCGCCCCTTCGCTCGTGAAAATTCGAATATAACCTCCTCCTCCCCCCCTTTTCCCCTCCCCCCTTTCTCCCCGACCATCAACACCACAACCACGCCATCATGGTCCAAAAAGCAACCTCCTCCCAATCCACCGCCTGGGGCGCCCTCCCCTCGGCCAAAGAAATGGCCGCCCGCAAGATCTCCTCCGTCTTCCTCATGGCCGGGCTCCTGACCGTGATAACGCCTTTCACGCCCTTCCAATGGGTTCTCCCCGCCTCGGGACCCTCTTTACTCGATGGTTTCCTCTCGCCTGTGCTCTACCTAGGTGCTATTTTCTTTCAGTGGCGCGTCGCGGGGATCGTGGGGAATCTGGTGTGCGTGGTGCATGATGTGGGCTTTGTGTGGCATCATGGGATGTATTGGACGGCGGCGTTGGCGGAGGTGTGTGTGTGTCTGGGTGTGGGAATGCTGCAACATGAGGTTTTGAGACGGGTTGTGGCCGGGGGGTTGGTCGGGGGATTGTGGTGGGTTGGGTGGTTTGCGACGCCGGAAAGTTATAAAAGGCAGGGGTGGGATATGGTGAAGTGGGTTTGGACTGTGCTTGCTATTGATCATGCGAGGAGTGCGTTGGGGGCGGGGGGGAGGAGGTCGAGGTATTAGGGGGGGGTGGATCGTGGTTGTGTTATCAGTTTTGGAGACTGGGTTTGGATGTGGAGATGGATATGGATCGGGGAGATTGAAAGGAGAGGAATTCGCGATGGTGTTATGTAGGATCGAAGTGTATCATGGTATAGAAATAGGGAAAGGAAAATGGATAATGACTAGGCGGCGATACTCGATGAGGGATGAGTCGGAGGTAGATGGATGGTCTAGACGAGGAAATATACAACCAGAGACAAATATGCTAGAGTAAAGTTGTCCCCTGTGATCTTCGAATTATAGCGCTCATACTTCGAATTCCTTCTAAAGCTGAACCCAAGATCAACAAACCACGTACCACGTGTGTAAACGAAACTCAAGATGAGCTCACTAGGCACACTAATATCAAGCAGTGTTCCTCTCGCGTGGGTTTGAAAATATGATGTGTTAACTACATTGTCACATCTGTTTCTATGTTTAGACTTTTTGTAGTGCTAAGGCTACGTGCTGGCTATTCGTGCAACGGATTGAGTGTTTCTAAGTATTGATAATAAAGTAATACCGGAAGCTAAGTCGGTGAGAAAATTCGACAGTTGATTTCATAACTCAAAGTTATCGGGGGTATCAGATCGTCAAATGCAAATCCTATAATTTGATTAGATGTTTGAAAGAAGAGGTAATTGCAATTTTGCGATTTCATCCTAGACTCACTTTCAGTATTTCAAACGTCAGCGCACTAGGCGAGCGCTTGATTAGGCACTAAAATCAGGTCAGATTTTACTGATGAAAATCTCGACATTGGACGGCATGACAGTTGGTAAACTAAAGTGTACCATGGGAAGTATTCCAGTGAATGGGTGCTTATTCTTGTATTTTGACCACACATTTAAATATGTTGTCGGATGATGACTGTTTGATACTGGTAGACTGTGCTATAAATGATCAATGAACGGGTTGCCTTTATTAGAACCCAGATATGATAGTGTATTAGTGGGCAATCTTGGTCGTCATGGTAATTTTACGACGAGAGAAGGACATTGATAAGGCATGCTACGGTTGGTTGGTGGGAGATTTTCATGAATGAGTCGGGCTTAGGATGTAGAAGTTGATGGTTTTGATGACCTACGGGATTTGGTATCTATAGGTATGGAATGGTCATTGAAGCAGGGTGGAAAGCACATCCTGAAGAAGCCGCAAATTGGATATCGATCGGTTAGTCCTCGGATATCTCCAGGCCGGTCGTACTGTGATTTCGAATCGAGTAAACTGAGGCGGATATGACTCGTAATTGTTCGAATCAATAGACTTGCAGTTAGCTTTACGTTGAAACGAAATTTTGAGAAAGATGTTGGAATCGGTCGCTTTGAAACGAGTGGCTACGGGGGCTGAGATATGATATGTGAGAAGTTTGCGGGGGGCCTTGCTTGACTCGTAGACTATGGTGTTTCGAGTATTCGATGGCCAGGCGTCGGATTCTTACCATTGAGGTCCAATGTAGACGAGATTTTCGGTTTAACAGACTATTCGGGTTATATCGACCTCATCGTCAGTCGTGTTCTTTGATTGAGGCAATTGGCCTTGGTAAGCCGATTAGCTCGAAAAAGCCGTTCTACTCACAGTTTTCTACTCACTGTCACAACAGGGTATCACACAAGGTTTTTACTAGGGCCATACAGCCAGTAGGTTGATAAGGATCTACTTAAAACTGGGTCGGTTTAATTAGACTCTTTGACGTCGTGAAGATGTTTTTTGCCAATATTTGATCGACACAAGGCTCTGTAGGTGTAAGATATCGGAGTAAGATTTGATTCCTACAAGATCACTTAAAACACCCCTGTTGTGACAGTGAGTAGAAAACTGTGAGTAGGATTCAAAAGAAGAATGGCGGAGGAGTGAGGAGATGAGATTGTGAAACATGGCTTTGTGTGTACTGTAGTAGGTGGATAAGAGTGGATAAGACGGGAGGTGTAAATGAATATATGAATATGACTGGAATGGCACTTCAACTCATTTTTTATAGCAACAGGTGGTGCAGCATTATGCGAGAGACTTGGTAAAGACAGAGTTAGCGATATCAATTGAGTGCAATAGCATGATCAAAAAACTATGGTAGCAAGGGAGGACTGTTGAGCGAAAATATTGAATCAGAAAGGTGTGAATTTCGACTTACATAAACCGCGCTAAAATGGCTAAGGTTATCTCTGTTTCTCCGCGTTGAATTGCATATCCAGCATAAACTCCATCACTTCAACTTATCAACTCTCTTTCAAGAAGATAAATCATTCTGCGACAGAAACAATCGGGCATACAGGTACGATAACTGCCAAACGCGTCTCGCGTCTCGCGTCTAACCGCACCCGCACATCAGCGTCGACTTTTCTTCGCGACGAGAATCTCCCGATTTCTCGCCGACACTCTGCCAGCCATCACCAGAGGATAAGCCGTCAATTGTCATGGCATCTCGCGATAATGCCGGCTTTGATCCCAGTGGTCATGTTAATGTCGACGTGAACAGCTACCATCCGCATCCTCCTGGTCCTCCTCCACCACATACCAACCATGGCAACAACCACGGGCAGGATGGCATCGACAATGGATCTCCCATGACCCAGCATCATCAAGGGATCCCGATTCCGCAGCCGTTTGTGTTTGATGGACTGCCTCAGACACCGCAGCAGCAGCAGCAACAGTCGCATCAACAGCTTCATCCGAATTTCAATGGGAATGGCAGACAGACGCCGGAAACACAGCACGGTGCTACACATATACATGCGCCAAGTGGAGGGGAAACCCAGAGTCAGAAGAGTAATCGGTTGAGGAAGGCGTGCGATTCGTGTAGTATTAGGAAAGTCAAGGTATGCGATTCAATTTACGAGTTTGAGAGAGAAGATGGATTCTCCTACACGACAATGGATATGATCAAGATTGCTTGCTTCTTGCGGCATGGTCATAGTCAAGATTATTGATTGATGGCATGGATATGATCAAGATGATTGCTTCTTGTGGTCATCGATAATCAAGACCACTTGCTTCTCATGGTCATGATGTGATAAACACTAACTGCTCTTACAGTGCGATGAATCAGGTCCTCCTTGTAAAGCGTGCGCCGCCCTCGAAATCCCATGTACACGAAACCGTCCCAGTCGTCGTCGAGGTCCACCGAATCGACATGCGGAAGCCATCAAGAAACGCAGATTCGGGTTCGACTCTCCTACAGATACAGGAGGCGGTGGTGGTGGATTTGACTCTCCAACATCACCAAACAATGTCGCCGCGACTCTGGCAAGATTCTCTTCTCATGCGGTTCTGAATGCCGAATCGATTTGCCCATTCGAGACACTCGAGCTCCTCGTCGACGACTTCTTCACCTACATCCATCCTCTATGCCCATTTCCACACGAACCCTCTTTCAGAGCTGCTTTCAAAAGTCGACAGGATCTCAGCAATCCACTCTTTCTAGCACTGCTGGCTTCTATGGTAGGAACTCTGGTTGCATCGTTTCCCAGAAAGCCAAGATTGCATTTGAAGAATCAGCGACGAGAGCATATGTTTCCCAACTCCATCAGCTTGGTCGAGAGATGTCACAAAGTTGCGGTAGAGGCGCGAGGGTCGGGATATCTTGATAAAGATCTCACAGTCTACGATGCAGCGACCAGCTACTTCCTCGGTTTGTCCGCCGCATATACTTTTCAATGGCGGCAATGCAGGTTGTACTTTGGCGAGACTCTAACCATTGTCAGAGTTCTCGGTGCTCATCGAGTCAAAGATCCTGGTTTCCAATCTGCTGGTGGTCTGCCTGCAACATTTGGTGCAGACGGGTCGGTTATGGAAACGCCAATGCAACCTGTGGATTGCATCAAACAAGAAATTGGTCGAAGAATATTCTGGATCATGGTCGTGGGAATCAGGTAAATATAGATAACATCCACGCGACCAAACTTTACTAACTCCTCAGATCCATGCAGCAATTCGGCGCAAGCTTTGGAGAGCTCATCATTCCTCCATCCACACCAAACGAACCCTATCCTCCATTCCCCTTGGAGATTGACGACGAATACATATATGTAGATCACATCGATCTGCAACCTCCTGGCACCATTTCCAAGCTCACTGGCTTTAACATTGGCATCAAAATTTACCTTACCGTTTCGCCCGTCGCAACCATGGAGATGGCATATGGTATTGATGAGGTTTTCGATTGGAGCCGACAGAAGCGCATAGTGGAGGACTGTTTGATGTCAGCAAAAAATGTTCTCAATGGGATCCCATCTGAGCTACTTCTACAACCTGGCACCCAACATGGTGGATTTCCAACAGATGATCAACAATGGTTCCCACCTGCTACCGAATACCCGGGAGCTAGGTCGAATGGTGTGGAAATTTTTGAGATGCCAACTACTCTTGATGGACGTAGAAGACTTCAATTTGAGATTCAAAAAGCGAATATTTACGCCAGTCAGCTTGCAACTAGATCATACCTCGTAGAAAAGTATTGGAATCTTCAAGAATCATACGAACGAAGAAAGGCGAATGCTGAAACAGCAGAAGCACTTGGTTCTCCTGGTCTTTCGACTGGATTGGATGGTCTGCTTCCAAAACAACCAGCATCTAGCAATCCTGATGATGTTGAAGAGATTGTTTTCAGAGAGAGAGAGGCTATCGTACAGGATTTGCTTCAGGTGTTGGGAAGTATTAACCAGACTAATATGGAACCTAATGCAGGCAGCTTCGTAAGTTACGACCTTCACTTACCCTCGGCTCAAGCTAACATTCTCAGATCAACAAAATCCGTCAAATCGCATCAACGTTAATCGACACACCCAACCAACGCAAAGGACCCCTCGCACTCAAATCCCAAGACTATCTAGAAAGATTCCTGGACGTCTTGATGAAACTCGAACGTGTGAGTCCCGGATTGAAGAATGAAACGGGTGAGGTTGATGAGGAAGAGGAGTTGAGGAATTGGGCGGATTTGAGACAGTATCAGATGGCCTTTGCGCAGGCTGGGGGGTTTTTGACGGAGATTGGGTGAGCGGAGTGGGACTGGTAGTTCTTAGTGGGGGTCGACTAATGAGCTCGTGGATGCGCTTTTGGGATGTTGATATGGTGTTATGGTTGGGATTGATGGGATTCTCTGGGATGTTAGGCACAATGGGAATGAAAAGATTTGATAATAGCCCCTGGGTCTTTTTAGTGAAGTGGATTCGGGAGGTAAAGATTGTTTGGTCTAGTGACTTGACGCGAAAGAGCGGTGCTGGATTAAGCAGTGTTTTGTTACTCGGGTCGCTGGTTCTTATTCCGTCATCTCAAGTGAGTTGTTTATTCTTCTCACTTGAAATTTCCTTTGATGAGCTCGGTTTACTTTTCGAGAAAATCGCGTGTTTTTGACTTCTAGTGGAGGTTCAAAACCATGGCTCCCTTTACGTGCTACATCATCTGCTTGTGGAACTCTAGGCACTAGATCGACTGAGTGGATATGACCACGAAACAGTTGATTATCCGCGATGTTCATGATGAAATCATACATTTCACAGCACCGCTTCGTCACCGAGTAGTTTGGTCAAAGGTCTGTTGTTGAGATTGTATGCTTTATTTCTACGCCCGCGTTCAACATTCTATCTGCGTTCTATGTAACTCAATGTATGCTCTTGTACTCCTGCTCTGCTCTATGCTCTTGTATTTATGTATCGCAGACTCGTCAGATTCTGAGATTTCCTCTCATTCATAATGTGGTGGTTGGCTGCGGATTGGTGGTGTTGTGATTTGTTGATTTCGGTGATATTGGTGTTTGATTGGGATTGGTATTAGGATAAAGATTAGTAGGTACTAGGTGGTTGATGGTGACTGATTATGTGTTGGTGCAATATATCCATATCAAAGGTGGTTTCCCCGGTTCACCAGTTCGTGTCTCATTCCAGCCTAATGAGGAGATTGGTTCTTTGACTTTTTTATCTTGGTCGCCCTGGGAGTGTTATTAGCATGGCACTTGGTCTGCGGTGTTCGGTTTTGAGGTGCGAGTGCGGATGCATGATGGAGATGTGGTCTAGAATGGGAGAGATGCTTCAAGTGAAGCCAAATGGAATGTCCTCTTCACCACCCCTCCATCCTTCTTCTCCCTTAACAACAAGACAAACAGAAAATCACTCACCCCAATCTCCATCCCCTTCAACCATCTCCCCCCTCCACTTTCTACAATCTCATACAACCGATTCTTCTTCGCTTCTGGGTTATTGCAACCAAGTTGTTTCATAAACTCTTTTATCGTTATGGTTGTTGGGACGTAAAGCTATATCTCATTAGCACCGCTCCCATCCCATCCTCCCATCCTCCCCATTCACCACACATACGAAGAAAACCAACATACCTTAGCAAACTTACACTCCGGATTCCCCGGCACGCTCCACGGCAACAACGGCACGCTACTCTGCCACGGCTTCTCCTTCGTCTTGAAAACATGAATCCGCGCGTGCGTCGCTGGGAACAGGTAGTCGTAACCTGGCGGTAGGCCTGTGCCGCCGAGATGGTTTTTTAGCTGCACGCCGGGGATGTCGGGGTTGTTCGGGGGGTAGGAGTAGGGTTGTTGAGGGGGGGTGGTGGTGGTTGATAGGGAGGATATTGGGTTGGGTAAGAGGGGTATGTGTAGACTGGGGGTGGGGCGAATGTTGGGGCGGCGGGGGGCCAGGCGTATCGTGGTTGTTGGAATGAGGGGGGTTGTGCGAATGTGGGGGGTGGTGGACCGGTGTCGAAACCGTGGTAGGTGTTGTAGCCTTGTCCTGGCATTTTCGTTCTTTTCGCTTCTCTGCTGTTCGAATTTCTTGTCCTCTCTCTCCTCGTTCTTCACTTCTTCCTCTCTCCTACAACCTCCCCTCCCTCCTCTCTCCTACAATCTACTCTCCCTCCTCTCTCTCCCTCCCCCCCCTATTCCTCCTTCAATCTCCTCTCTAGGCGGTCCTTCCCCCAGATCCCACCCCCAAAAACTATTATACCCCACGTCCGCACAGCTAACGCCCTGCAGGTGCTGATAGTACCCCACTGCTACCCCGGCGGCGTCGTAGAGGGTTACGCTGCAGAATGTGACGCGTTGGAGGGGCGACAGCGGGCTGGATAGGATGCGGTAGGTGAGGGTTAGAGAGGTTATTGGGGGTGGGGAGGGAGAGGGAGGGGGGGAGGGGGAGGTGGTGTGTTTGTAGGGGAGGGGAAGGGGAAGGGTGATAGGGGGTGGAGGATGCCAGATTGAGGGATGGGTGGTGGGTGAGGGGGGAGGGGGGAGGGGGGAGGGGTTGGTGGAGAGGTGTGATGTGGATGGGTGTGTTGTGGATGGGTTGAATGATGTGGATGTGGAAGCGTTAACCGTTCGAATATAAGGTGAGTACCTTGTTGAATATCGACTGACTGACTGGCTGAAAAGGAAGAAAGATGGAATCTTCGTGATGGATGGGAGATGATGTGAGACTCGCAGCGAGATCAAGATCTTGATATACAGCCATTTTTTGGATGTGATTCGGTTTTGGGGTTGATATGTGAGTAAAGGTTGGAAGGGGGGTGAGTAAGGATTTGGGGAAAGGGGGGTTTGGGAATGTAATGTAGTGTGGTTGTGAGGGGGAAGGGGAGGGCGGGGTGTGAGTAAAAGAGTCGGATGAGGGGAGGTTTGTGAGTAAATATTTTGAACAAAGGGGAATTTGGGGTGAGGGCTGTGAGTGTGCTGGTGTATGGTTGTGTGTGCTGCTGTATGAGATGGTTGGGGTTATGAATGGTTCATTGTCTAATGCAGGGGGTATGAATGTCTCAAAACCCTTAGGATGACCTTGTGATTTTGAGACGAGTGTTTAGGGGTATGAATGTCCTGCGTTGGATTTTGGGGTGAGGAGTGAGGAGTTGTGAGTGAGGAGTTTTTGGTGGTTGGATAGGTAGGAATAATATACGTAAGTGAGATGTGGATTTGAAAGATGGGTGGAGTAGGTAAGGTAATGCAATAATTGTGTTATTCGGAGTTTTGGGGTGTGGATTATGCTGGTTTTATTGTTTATCTGGGTTTTCTTGGTAGGAGATTATGATTCTTTGGTCGTTAGATTTTTTGTTGTTATGTAGGCGGTAGAATTTATTTGGGTGTTAAATTATGAGTGGTTTTCTTGAGTAGGATTTATGGGTTTGCATTTAGGTGGTGTGGTGGTGGTGTTGTATGGGTGTGATTTAGGCTGTGTTGGGAGTTTTGATGGGATTTTGTGTAATTTTGAGATTTTGGAATTCTGTGTAAGTTCTGTTGTGAATAAGTTGACTTGGTGTGGTACACGATTTGAGATGTGGGTATGGGTATGATTTTGCGTCGGATGGTATTTTGTGAGGGTGGTATTTTGTGAGTAGTGTTCTTGTGAGGCTATTAAGTGAGTGTGTTTTTGTTGTACCTATAGTTGTGTGGTGAGTGTGATTCGGTGGTAGATGTGCTTATTTTGTGTGCAAGTAGGTGGGTGAATAGTTTTGAGGTAATGTCGTAGTACAAGAAGGGTAGATATGATTATTGACTTGTGCTAAGCAGGAATCATGTTGTCATGATGGTTTTCTGTGTGTATTCTAAATTGAATAATCTACTCGTCGCACTTTGAAATAATGTTATTAGATAGTTCTTCGCCAAATCAACTTTACTTATCTCGGCGGCGCTTGCCTTCTTCGGGTTCATGCAGATAATAGAGTTCCATTTACTCTGATTTAAAAAATCCTAGTTCTTTATGTGTGGTAGGGAAAGGAATATCTCCATTTTAGATTTTGACGCTTATTTTAGTGCTTTTTAGATTTGAGTAGAAAAGCCGGGGATTTATGATGTGCGAATTTTGTGAAATTGATAGGGTAGTTGGACAGATGTATGCTT
Source organism: Glarea lozoyensis ATCC 20868 (assembly GCF_000409485.1). Lineage (NCBI taxonomy): Eukaryota > Fungi > Ascomycota > Leotiomycetes > Helotiales > Helotiaceae > Glarea > Glarea lozoyensis. Next base: position 79,195 of record NW_007360987.1, read on the forward strand.
CTTCTTATTTCTTTAAAAGAACCTGAAACATTATATATAAGGAAAAAAGTAGCTTTGATTTCTATTTTCTCTCTTAGGGTATAAGAGAAGTATTTTTTGTAGCCTTTATTTCTTTTCAACTTAATCTAAAGACTAAAGTTAAACGATTTAACGCAAATTTGTTTGTCGAGTATACTAATCTATGTTTCCATAGTGCAAAAAGCATAAGAGCTGACATATTATTAAAATTGTTAGGAATAGAACGCTCTGCTACAACTATATAGTTATTACTCTATTTGCTTGGAAATAACAGTCCTATTTAGATAATAATACTCACCTTCCATATTCCAATCATATAAGTTACAGAATTTTGCGTAAATTGGAATTTCTTGTACGAAAGTCCAAGTCTTACACTAAAATGAAAGGTTGTGTTTCAACATGAGCATAATTAAACTCACAAGCACCTAGGGATAACGTTATCGTATACTCGTGTATTGTGCACATATTTAATGATATTCGCTAGTCACAACGCAATCAGGCTCTTAACTACATAAAGCTAGTAAGAGAGTACTCCAGCTTTCAATTACGGATTAGCTATCGCACCACCACTGGACCTCTTCTATCATAGCACCTTAGGTATCGGCATACAGTTCTTTATGTTAAACAGCGAGACGTAAAAGCGATTATATACGATAAAATGAATTGTTTCAACTTACAGGAAGCAAATAAATTCCAAATATTGCCACGATTGGTGAAATTGTAAGGTGAGCAATATACCGTTAATGTACAAGAGCTTCGCTTCGTCGGTCGCTAGATACTTCGCACACGACTACAATAACCAGCCCTCCACATTTATGCACCCCAGTAAAGGTACGAGATGGGGTAGCGGTAGGGAAAGCTGGTGATTTCAGTCATGTACGAAGTACGATACATCTTTTTAACTTACGGAGTCGCTTTTTGAAAACATACCATTTCCTGAAAAAGAATTCTGAAAAAATGTGTCTTGTGAGTGCTTGTTTTCCATAGAGAGTGACGCAATCCGATTTTTTTTTTGGTTTTCTATGTTGCAAGAGGTCAAAATTCCCGTGCCTACTTGCCGAAACAAATATAGGTAATAGTTAGGAGTTTCGGTCGTCTAGGTATACCGCGGAAACCAGGAGAGCTGCTTTGTTTGAACTATGAGATAAGTCCATCAATAATGCCAGTTGGGTTCCTAAGTTGATTTGATTTCTTTGCTTTTGTAGGAAACCATTCGTGGACAAACTTCTAACGCTTTATCGTATTTTGACTTATTAAACATGTTATCGAATATCAATCCACAAGTCTTGTGGCCGAAAGACATTCTAGTTCTCCAAATGAGCCGAGTCTAGACTTAGGTACGAGCGTCGCAACAAATCGAAAGCGTAAATTTCCAGCAGGTCGGAATTACATCCTTTTGGCCGTAAGTTCCCCTGTTCATATCAATGTTAAAAAACTGTTACACCATACTAAAAAAACCTTTCGGATCTCGGATATTGAGCTTCTCCAGAAATACCATCTTTATGGAGATGAATCCATTCGGAATCAAATTAAATCCCGAACCCAGCAACCCGTCCAACTCCAAGCGTCCACCCAATTCAGCCCATTCAAGTCAAAGAATACGCGTTCAAAAGCCACCGACCCATCCCCAACTTTTGAGTCAGTCCAAGACGTCGCTTGTCACAACTGGTTTCGCTAGTCAACCAAGCCACGCCCCCTTATTCACCAATTGAAACCGTGACAGATGTAATGAACGGATATGCCAAGGGATCGCGGGAAGTAAATCCGCATTTGGTAAGAGCAGAAACGTGTGTATGGGATTGTGTAAAAAGCAGCATTACGGAGGGTTGGACGAGTGGTGAGGTGTAACTTGTGGTTTAAATTGCATGGAGTGAATACGAATTTTAGCCTACCATTATGTTTCCAACCAATTTCACAGCAATGATATCATCCCGAGAGTTTCAAAATATTAAATCATTGCTCATAGTGAATAAAACAGCTATTATCATTATCATTCACATCGCCGCTTTCGCCCATCGGAGATATCCCAAAACCGTCACGGGCGCCATTGGCGGGGAAATGCTGGGGTATTAAGCTGGGGAAGAAAGCTCTTCCACATTCGAAGAGCCGTCCAGGACAGCCGTCCACCTCCACCATCACCATCCAAGACTTCCCCAGATCTTTCCCCCGCATTCAACACATGGTCCAGACGGAGCGATTGAGTCTGTGCTAAAGATAAGCGACGTGATAAAGTTGTATAAGTTGCGCTTCGTTTGTCGGTGGATAGAGTCTCTTTTCCATTCTCACGAACAGATTACCAGAACGACTCGATACAATGGCGAATCTTGCTAGCGAGGAAAAGCAGGTTTCCGCTGGAATCAACCATTCTGATAAGAGCGAGAATGTCAATTATATTCATGCCGAGGATTTGAAGCATGGGAATGCCCATGATGTAGCGGAGAGAGGCCATGTTGCGACGGATCAGTGAGCCAGCCCGAGCATGTGAAGAAAATGCATAGCTAATCTAGGGCTCAGATATGGAAACTCTCTTGTTCATTTCGATCCGAAAGCAGTTTCCAGACTACGATTGAAGATTGATCTCTACATTGTCCCGACGGTAGCGCTTCTCTACCTCTTTTGCTTCATCGACCGAGCAAATATCGGTGAGTAACCTTCGTCAGTCAGCAACTTGTCGCTTACATTTGTAGGAAATGCAAAGCTTGCTGGGTTTGAAAAAGACATCAAACTCAAGAATTATGATTACAATAAAGTTCTGTCAATCTTTTACATTTCATATATCCTCTTTGAGATCCCGTCGAATATGGCTTGTAAGTGGATAGGGCCGGGATGGTATATTCCAGCGATTTCGCTGGGGTTTGGTGTGTGCTCGATTTGCACCGCTTTTGTTCATGACATACACGCTGTGTCTGGAGTTCGGTTTCTCTTGGGTGTTTTCGAAGCTGGTATGCTGCCAGGTATTGCATAGTAAGTCAAAGTCTTCAATTCTCACCACCTGCTCTCTTGAAAGGCTCATCCAGACGCGCGGATAACACTGACTCGTTACCCAGCTACATGTCTCGTTGGTACACCAGATCAGAACTCGCATTCCGACTCTCCCTCTACATCGTCATGGCACCACTCGCCGGCGCTTTTGGAGGTTTGCTCGCATCAGGCATCCTCAAGCTCGACCATTTCGGCGGACTCCGCACTTGGAGAATGATTTTCGCCATCGAAGGAATAATAACCTGCCTCCTCTCCGTCATCGCATTCTTCACCCTCACCGACCGTCCAGCAACCGCTAAATGGCTTTCTCAAGACGAAAAAGACATGGCCATCGCACGAGTCAAGGCAGAGCGCATCGCAGCAACCGAAGTTTTGGATAAAATCGACAGAAAGAAGTTCTTCATGGGACTTCTCTCTCCTGCTACAATCGCGACCTCGTTCATTTTCCTCCTCAACAACATCACCGTCCAAGGTCTAGCTTTCTTCGCACCGACCATCGTTCGCACCATTTATCCAAAGAACACCGTAGTCTCGCAACAACTCCACACCGTTCCACCCTATGTCGTCGGTGCATTTTTCACACTCCTCTTCCCATTCCTAAGCTGGAGATTTGACAGAAGAAATATCTTCTTCATCATGAGCGCACCGCTAATCATGTGTGGATACATCATGTTTCTCGCCAGCGAAAATTCACAGGTCCGGTACGGCGCAACATTCATCATTGCCAGCGGCGCATTCTCGTTCGGAGCTCTGTGTAACGCGCAGGTATCTGCGAATGTGGTGTCGGATACCGCGAGGTCTTCGGCGATTGGGTTGAATGTCATGGCTGGAAATATTGGAGGGTTGATCTCGACTTGGTCGTTCTTACCTTTTGACGCACCGAATTATCATGTTGGGAATGGACTTAATTTGGCTACCTCGTCGACGATATTGTTGTGTTCGATTGGCCTGTTGTTTTGGATGAAGATGGATAATAAGAAGCGTGCGAGTAGGGATATTGATAGTGAGCTAGCGGGACTGTCACAGGAGGCTATCCAGGTAAGTCAAGAACATCTGATAATGGACCGTAAAATGCTAACTCATTCTAGGATCTTGATTGGAAACACCCAGCTTTTAGATGGAGATCGTGATGCTTTTAATTAGCATTTTCATGGTTCGTGGCAACTTAAACTTCTGGATATAATATGGCAGTCATTGATGGTTCAGCTTTTCACACTTGAACAAGTCCAAGAAAGTCCTTCTCGTGATCATTTCTTGTTACCTGATACATCCTTTTTTGTGACATGTGATTCACATCAAACTTCTTCGAATCAGAAGTTTGGATAAGGATTTACCCACATCATATCAAACTCCAACACGATATTCACGACAAAAGCAAAAGATTCCAAGGTTTCTCACTTCGTGAATAACACATCTACTAGTACACTAAACCTATTATACACACCAATAACGCGTTTCCACATCAGGAAACCACACCCGCCAAGTCCCATCCTATATCCGACCCGCGGGTAACATTCGGGTGTTTACATGATTCGTTCATCTAGTCCAATTCTCCCATCCCAACTTTCGCCGCTGGTCTACTCCACAATGCACGCTCCCGCGAATCATGAGACTGCTTCTGCCTCCGCGTTGCCACTTTGGGCAGGCATATGCGAGAGTTTGAGCGATGGTGGGGTAGACAGAAGGTCACGATAAGGATTTCCCAACGGTGATATAAAGTGAAGATTTTCCATTCACTTTGGTGAGGGATTTGTGAATAAGAAGAGTCGAATTTCTTGGGTTCATCATCGTTTCCATCCCCAGCAAACATCTCATAACTTGATAGCAAAGATGTCTGTCGAGCAAATCGCCACTTCGCTTCCCATCATCAGTGGGAAGTCAACACCTCAACATCCTCTTGGCCCATTGACTGCCAGCGAAATCAAAGAATCGTCACGGCTCATCAAATCAGCATGGCCTTCAGATGTTAACATTCAGTTTAAGAGTATCACTTTGCAAGAGCCTCAAAAGGCTGAGTTATTGCATTTCTTGGCTGCCGAACACAGTGGTCAAGCGACCCCCACTATCGAGAGGCGAAGTTTTGTCGTGTATTACCTGCGCAATACTGTAAGTCTCAATAAATGCTATGTTGATTGGAGATCTGGTTAACAAAGATTAGGATAAACTTCACGAAGCTGTAGTCAGTCTGAGTGCTGGAAAGGTTGAAAGTAATCTTCGTCTTGGTCCAAATGTACACAGTAACGCAGATGGCGACGAGATTATTGCCGTCGAGCGAATTGCACTTGAAGATGAGAAAGTCCAAGCAGAGATTAAGAAGCTCCAATTGCCAGAAGGAACAGTAGTCATCAGTGATCCATGGATTTATGGTAAATTTCCCACAATGACTTTCGCATAACCCACTAATACTTTCAGGATCTGATGGTATCAATGAGGGCCTATTCTCGGACGACAAGCGAATGTTCCAATGCTTCCTCTACGTTCGGGATCCAAATAACTCTTCACAGGCAGATAGTAATCACTATGCCATGCCACTTAGCATCTCTCCAGTCGTCAGCGCAGAGACGATGAGAGTGACAAGAATTGATATCTTACCAACAGGAATTGATAACACCATCAAAGAACCATCACCATACAAAGTACAGCCACCAAACGAATATATCCACGAAGCTCAAGAGCTCCGAACAGATTTGAAACCTCTTAATGTCGTCCAACCAGAAGGTGCTTCTTTCAAGGTCTCCAACTACAGCGAACAGGGCCACAACATCGAATGGCAGAAATGGACCTTCAAAGTAGGTTTCAACCAGAGAGAAGGAATGGTCTTATACGATGTCCACTACGACGGTCGACCACTTTTCTACAGACTCTCCCTTTCCGATATGAACATCCCATACGCAGACCCTCGCCACCCCTTCCACAAGAAAGCGGCATTCGATCTCGGAGATGCTGGAGCAGGAATTATGGCCAACAACCTCCAATTAGGATGTGACTGTCTCGGCTCAATCCACTACCTCTCCGCTGTCCTCAACGACGACAAAGGAGAACCACTCGACATGCCCAACTGCGTCTGTATTCACGAACAAGACAACGGCATCGGATGGAAACACACCAACTACCGCACCGGTCGAGCAGCCGTAGTCCGTAACCGCGAACTAGTCCTCCAATCCATCATCACCGTCTCCAACTACGAATACATCCTGGCATTCATGTTCAACCAAGCCGGCGAAGTAACCTACGAAGTCCGCGCCACCGGTATCCTCTCCACCCAACCCATCGACGAAGGCATTTCTGTCCCATTCGGAACCGTCGTCCACCCCGGCGTCCTAGCAGTCCACCACCAACACATCTTCTCCCTCCGCGTCGACCCCATGATCGACGGCCCCCTCAACCGCGTGGTCTACGACGAAGCCCACGCAATGCCACGCTCCGACTTCAACCCCCACGGCGTTGGCTACACCGTGTCCGAAACGCCCATCACGACCTCGGGCGGCTACGACCTCGACTACGACGTGAACCGCACCTTCAAAATCCAAAACTCCGCCATCAAAAACCCCATCAACGGCAAACCAGTCGCCTATAAGATCCACGCCCCGCCGTTCCAGAAAATGCTCGCAGACCCACAATCCTACCACCACAAACGCGCCGAGTTCGCCGACCACAACATCTACGTGACATCCTACCGCGACGACGAGCTGTACGCCGGCGGGAAATACACGAATCAGTCCCGCGGCGGCACCGGCGTGCGGAGTTGGGCGGACCGCAAGGACGACGTGCAGGATCAGGATATTGTGGTGTGGGTGCAGTTCGGCATCAACCACGTCCCGCGCATCGAGGATTTCCCTGTTATGCCATGCGAGATCCTGAAGGTGTCCTTGAAGCCGGTGAATTTCTTTGAGAGGAATCCCGCGATCGATGTCCCGCCTAGCACGCAGACTTTTAATAAGAGTGTGCTTGCTAGTGTGGCGCATCAGCAGGAGGTGGGGGAGGCAGTTGTGGGTGGGGATGGCGAGTGTTGTGTTAGGGAGAGTAGTAAGTTGTAGATTGTTTGGGGGGGTTTGGGGGTAGGGTGGATTTGGTGGTTTGAGCGGGTGTTTGGGTTGATTTTTTTGGGTGCTTTGGATGCAAGGAGAATGGCTAGCTAGTGTAGCTGAAAGTCATGTAGAAATATTTATTACTCCAAAACTGATCTTCCTCTTGTGGTGATGTGGTAACACTGGTTTTCGTCCGGGCCAGCTTTAAGAGCATCTAATCTGGAACCCCTGTCAGGCCTCGAGACGTGTTAATTTAATATTTAAATCCTTAGTTATAATCTAGCAATATGTTAATAATATTTCTAAACAATAATATCGATAAATTTAAATTATTTTATATTTAAAATATATGAAAATAGGTACTGTATCCTGTTTTATACTTTCAAAAGTCGACTAGTTGCTTTTCGCTTGAATATTTAGAATAACTCAAATTTCGAATTATAAAAGACGTAACTAGCTATTACAGGATAGTTACATTCAAGCTCTCTGTTTTAAGAAGACAGACGGCAAGTTGTTCAAGATTTTCTATTTACTAAAAGGGTAATATCTATTTGATTAGTACTTAGTACACTTGGTAGTGTACACTAAAAGAGGTGTGAACACCTGGCCAGAGCCGGAGCCGGTCCAGGTCCCCCGCCCCCGCCATCCAATTGCCTCTACTAAGCTTCGAAGTTACCCACGGGCCGGTCCGCTCCAACGTACCTAATCTATTATACATTCATAATATTCGTGATTATTTGGCGTTACATGCATGGATCATTAAAGACGTATGATATTAAAGGAAAAGGTACATCATTGACCATCGGCTGCCCGAAGACGACTACTTTATACTTCAACGACATTATAACTCTTGTACGTTTGGGTCTTCTGAAATAGTAAAGCCAACCCTCACTGTTCAGTGATAGGACTCCTTGGAGTTGAATTCAGTCTCTTGTACTTACAACTCACGCTTGATCTAAAGGATTTATTCCAACGGGAGGAGAAGATCGCTGAAGAAAGACCATCCAGTTATATGACTGATAGTATGAACTGCTTTCTAGTAGTTGTCATCATGTATACTAGCTCATATTGCACTCGTGTTATCTTATGTACTTGAAACAACCTACCTATGTAGCTTATTACGTCCTCATACCCCATGGGAGGCTGCCGAACCAACTACTGTCGCAATTGGTCCGTCAGACCGAAATCAATAACATCATCATTCTTAAGCGAGGGAATTTTACTTCGAGTCGCGAAGATTGAGAGGTTTTGGCTTCGTGCTTGGCTTACAACTACTGTAACTACCCGCTTCCAAGCGTTTCGGTAATTACAGTAGTTGTAAGCCAAGCAGAGCCGCGAGTCGAGGCCCAGGCCTTTGGTATGACCTCTATCTATCTTTCTGTCATGGAGTTTACCCATCTTGTTCCGAACTGGATCTATTACTTGTCATCACCCGGATCAGAAGACTTTTGCGAGGCCTCGACGTGTTTTTAGCTAAACGCTATCCAACTCGAGAGTTGCAAGTAGTATCCTTCAACTGCCCAGTTACAGTATTGGCTCAAATGGAGCGACTCGAGACAAGAAAGAACGGGATTACTTGGATAATACCTTCACAAGTTACCCAAAAACATAAACGATTGAGCAATCATGACCTATATTCAAAAGAATTCTCCCGGCTCTTTTTGCTAGCAAAACAGCCAGATAATACCTAGAGTTTCCCCTCCTTGATCATCTCTCTCATCTTCGCAATCGTACCCTGCACAGCCCTTGGCGCATTCTCCTGATACTGCTTTTGCTTCTTCACAGCCTCTTCAGAACCCTCCTCAATCTCCTTATGTTCCCACTCAAAAGTAAATGTGAGATAGAGCTCCGAATCATGTGCGCCTGTAGAGACGACATTCTGGACTTTGTTGGCTGACTCCAAGGTAGAGAATATTTCGATGCCTGATCCTGCTGTCGACTGCGTTTACGTTAGCATTTTTACTCATAAGTTAGATGAGTGTAGCATACAGATACTGGTTTGATATGCGTAATCCGCTCTCTCATCGTCGGTCCTGCACCGGGATTCGCCATTCTGGCACCTGAGTTGCGAGATCAGTAAATATTCCACACAACCACTATTCCTCTTACTCACCTTCTTTAAAGGTCACATCTCGTACGACTACTTCTCCATCATTCTCAATCACTTCGCATTTCTCTACCACAGGCAAGAAGAGTTCCGGTTTACTGTATGGCATCAGCATTTTGTTGGTGATTGGTCAGCCTTCACGACGCACATGACTTTCAACTCGAGGCCCTTCCAGACTTGTTCTAATGTGAGTTTTGGAGAAGCTCCTGACGGATTGATGGGGGCGGTGGCGGCTGCGAAGATGATTGTCATTTTGAGGACTTGATTGAGATTTGATTGTTGTTGTTGTTGCGAGGAAGTTGATGGGTGCTTTATAGTCTGTAGCTGTGCGGAGGACCGTTGGATAAATATGGATGGGTTGAGACTAAGCTCAACTCTCTCTAGCGCTGTTTCACGACTTGAAAGATTATTCAAAGAATAGCTTATCAGAGCAAATACCGTGTAATTAAAAATGACAAGGATATTTGCTCTGTCAACAGCGAATGCCGAAAGGTGCTGGCGGTAGACTTATGGTTATGAGGTCGAGGACGTCTAGACAGGGATTAGATGTCTCAATTCCCAGGTTTCACTCACCACATCGACGATTCGAGCGAGCGAGAGGACTCTAAAGACAAGTCTTTAAACGGTCAAAATATAGTATTTTCACGTCCTAGACCCTACAAAATTATAATTCGCACCATCAAAAGTACCAGCTATCTCATACAACATCGTCCTCACATGACCATGAACTCCCGATTCATTGACCTTCTCGATCAATCCCGCTAGTTCAGTACGTGCATCATTCTCAAGATGTCCAGGCATAGTACATCTTGGAATCGTCCTCGCTAAAAATTCAAAACAATCTCGATATCGTTCGGCGTTCTGCCATCGATCGGCGAGAATCGCCAGCACAGATGCGCAATCTCGTATTGCGAGGTCTGCTTCCGTGGGTATTGTGATGCCTCGAGCCCAAATTATATAAAGGATTGTAACACCGGCTTGGAATTGTGTGAGTACCTGGAAAAGGTCAGCCTGTGTGGGATCGTCGTTGGATTGTCAACATACCACAAGCCACGGTTGAGCTACTTGCCGTTTCTTTTGTAACGCTCGAAAGGTCGTACATGCTTCACAAGATGCTCGTAATGCCATCTCACTAATCTCCGTATGTATATTTCGTTTGGAGGGACGACATAGAACTAGCCGAGACAGTTGTGCGATGAGATGGAGCCACAGAGGACTTTGATACCCCTCGGCATACATGAGACTGTCTCTTGTTAGCAGCAATTGGTTGTATCGTAGACGGATACCTGCCTATGAGACGGTATTTCCTTGGTCCATTCATCAATCTGCAGTCTCATACTTTCATGCCACTCTGGTGTAATGTCGCCCTCAAATGGAGATGAATGCAATGTATGCATTATGTAAGACTGCAACAACCGAATCTTGCAAGTATGTGCAAAGTTTCCGAGGCCCGGAATAGTGGTTTGTTCTGTTGAATTTGGTAGGTCATGCAGCCACGGCATTGCTGGAAGGACCTCTGGAAATTCGGTAAATAAAGGAGAGGAGATATATGAGTCCGCTAAACTGACAGGTATGTCCAAAGTGGCACTTGCACCTCTCTCTAGACTTAGAAGAAATTAGCTTTGAAAAACGTACAAATATCAAAAACTTACGCATAGGCACAAGACCAAACCCGAATTTTGATCCGGCTATCCTCATCACCAACGTCTCTGAGATGGTGAAATCCATGAAAAGTTGCGAGACGCATGATCGACCCACTGAGATGTGATATTGAAATTGTCGATTCAGAATGAAGAGCATATACCGCTGATAGCAGCATTGATTGCAAACGGATTATTGGACTGCAGCCTTGGTTCTGAATTGTAAGATTGTCGACCTGGGCATGTGACTTTAACTCATCATGTGGGAATCTCGTAACATCGTCCGACTTGGACTGAAGTAACGACCCAATTGCAAAAATCTGAAAATTGAATAAGCCAATCGTAAATTCAGCAGCAGCCAGAAGTTACCATTTTAACACAATACGCTGGCCATCCATCCAGAGGATCCGCGGGCGAAGCAACCTTCCACCTCGTATACCACTCACTGCATTTATCGAGTTCCAGAAAAGGATATTGAGGATGAACAAACTGGAAATATGTTCGAAAATAAGAAGCTGCAGTACAAACTGGTATATCATTCTGTCGACTTGCTACAGGACTTTTCGGATGTGAAAATCCTGACTCGAGAATTGACGGTTGGGACCAAGAGGAAAGTTGTGGAGGCGAGGTATTATTAACTCCAAATGCAATATGAGCGTTGCTGTTAGTCCTCATATCATGAGGTGTTTGAGGATTTTGCCATTGCCAGCTCATGTCAGATTCCGGAAGGGGTTGGAAGTTTGCATTCGCATTTGGAGATAACAGCGGCCTATTCGACACCACACCTAAGGAACCCTCGAAGTCCATATGGTCGGCAGCAGCACTTGGGAACTTTTGGCTTAGTTCTTTTTCCAATGATGCGGCGTGGTCTTCTAACGCAGAGACGTATCCTATAGGATACTGTTCTGTGCGTTCCTGGACGACAGATTCACATTCTGTATCAACATTAGCGAGGATTCGAATATCATCGGGGTGACTGACGAGCTCCAGATGTTCTACAATTATGGCACGGTTGCTCAAAGTCGCACTTCTGTTTTCTGTGGCGGCAGCGGCGACATGCTTTCTTTTTCTTTTTGGTGATTGTGGTTTCGGTGGATGGACTGGACATTCTAGGTTTGATCACTTCATCTCAAGATTTGGCTGCTTATAGAATGCGTCAGGAGGTTTCCGCTTCTTTATCATGCCTTGTTGAAAGATAGGTGAAACTCCTACGCGAGTGAGCCCTACCATCACGAGAAAAGTGGGCGGTGGAGAGTGGGATATGCCCCGCAATACGGAAGATAATACCCAGTGCCCAGTATCACGGGAATACATAAGGGATTGAGATATGGAACTTTAATTGTGTGTTTGAAAAGTATTCTATGGTTGTACCTGCGCGGGTCATTCTGAGTACCCGGATAAATTTTCAAGTCGAACACTTCGCCGAAGTACGAATCCAAGACCTTATCTGTATGGATTGGAAGCTCAATTATTCCAGCGCTGAATTCTTGATTTCTATGATTGGATGATATCTCACAAGGAGGATGGAACAAAGATCCAAGTATAAGTTTCATTACTTTTAGCCGCACAACAAAGCATTGTAATTCTACACGCAACTCTCCCACAAAACCTATTTATTTAGAAACTTCTGTGACAACCCTTTCATCCTCCTCGTAGATGTATACACGACGTAGATTCCGTAAAGCAGACCAAGAATGAATGTGAGACTAGAAGTGACTGTTAGCTTTTATTGCATTGACAGAGCGGAAGGGAGCATACAGGGTGAAGACCGCCAGTCCCAGACAGAAAAACAACTGAATGAGATTCAACCAGTCCATGAACTTCCACTCAACAGAAAGCTTGAATGCGGTGAGCCCAACCGAGCCTAATTCGAGAACCAACTTCACAATGCCAGAGATCAGGTAGAGGTTTGGTCGTAGATCTCGGTGTTGAAACATATTGATCTCGAGACAGATCAAAATGAGTGAGATCAAGCTTATCACAAGGTTCAAGACGTTAAGACTATTTATACTGATTAACTCGTATTCTACACTTGGGTCTGCTGTACTCACGGCTGAAATCTGTAACCTCCGCTCCTCGCAATAGAAACCAGCAACCCAAGAATAATAACATTGACCGGCAAAAACGCCAACTGGAACCCCCAAATAATACCCAGAATCAGTTTACTATATGGAGATCGATACGCGTCGCTTGCCGACACCACATCGGGGTAAGCCATGATTGTGCTTGAAAGAGTGTATTGCTGAACTACTGATGAATATTCGCAAATCGGAGAACAGGTCAAATCACTTCAAGAGCGCGAACTCCATCTTAAGTGTTCATTTTGAACCAACCCAACAGCCAACAATCCTGCATCGAAAGTCACGCTGCAACTGCTCAGCCCTAGGCTTCGCATCCTACGTTGGTGTTCCGTGAGGCTGCCAGACGTGGGTTTTGACGAACGTTGGGGGCACAGCGCAACTTTCGAACCTTGATTGGTGAGATGCCGTGCCAAGCTAAGCACAACTGCGAAATTTTGTGCACTGGACCTATAGATTGTGGGAATCTATAGGATCTTGTTGGTAAAAATCGTTTTCGGAAAGAATACGGATTTAAGGTTGGGCGTGGTTGGAAATGACCAGTATCATCGGCACTCCGACATTTTATGCACCAAATTGTTGGATTTCGACGCGGTCACCAGGGGCTGAGCCATTAGAGTGTTCTAAATTGCGATAAATCCGAACAATGCTCATGTTTGTATTTATTTATAGTTGTCAAGTAGCGCTCGCCTACCATACATATCTGAAGTGAATGTTCTCCTTGTCTGTGAGATCTTTGAAGTCGGTATCCGCATGAGTCTTCTGCCCTGATGTTGGATCCAACAGATTTCGCCGTCTATTTTCGCGAGCACAGTACGCCATGTATGCTAATATAGTGATGATCGAGAGCCCATACGACGCCAATATGGCCCCCATCCCCAGCGGGTAAAGTGGTGCTTGATGTGCCTTGAAGAACTGTGGTGCAATGATATTCGAAACACAGTACGCGATAAAAATCATCGCGTTGGTCGTGACCTTCTTCGTGTGGCCGCTGATTTGGTTAGTATGTTTTATAACAGCAGGATTGAGGAGGGAGCTTACGCTGTGTTAGCTGTTGCCATTCCTAGACCAACAATGTAACCTCCGAGATAGAAATAGGACATGTACAAAGCGGCCAGTCGGCTGTGAAGAGAGGTAACTGGAAGCGTGTAAAGAAACACGGCTGCTATCATTCCGACAACGCAGCTGAAAATTACCCAAATTCCACGAGTTTGATATCGAGGCAGATATTTGGCGCACAAAAACACGCCTCCGTTGCACATATAAGACGAAACAGTCTGCATGATACCGGTAGGCATTGTTAATAATGTAGAGCGCTGTGCAGAGTAGCCGAGTCCGTTGATAATGAGCGGCGCGAACTAATCATTGTTAGTATTGATGTGTTGCCAGCACAGAACTCTTACATTTGTTAGTCCTCCGTTGGGAATCGAGATCCAGATGTGGAAAAAGAACATCAACCAAGTCTTTGGATCAAGGAAGGTTTCAATCATCTGATCTTTCTTGAACGTCTTGTTTTCGATACCTGTTTGATCGGCTCGCACGCGATCAATGGAAATCGCTTTCTGGCGTTCGGTGATGAACTTCGCCTTTACGGGATTATCTGGAAGCAGAAGACCGACAACAATCGCCCAAGCGCAAGTTATCGCTCCAGTAATCCAGAAGAAATAGCGCCATTGTTCTCCACCTGGAATGTAGCCGATGGCGTATCCAATTGGACCCGTAAATAGGACGGAAAGACCAGTATACATGAGTCCGGTTCTAATCGGAGCTTCTCTGTCAGGTTGTTAGTAAATCAACGCAAAGCGGTCGTCTCAAGCCTACCTCCTACTGTACCACATTCCAACAACAAGGAAATTGCCAGGTACAATGGGAGCTTCCAAAATACCGAGTAAAACTCGTAAGGCTATCAAGGTTTCGAAATTCCTAGCAAATCCCGTTCCAATCAAGACGATCCCCCAAACCATCTGGACACTCGCCATCGTTTTGGCTACTGGCAATTTCTGGAGAATAGTACCTGAAGGAAAGCACCAGAGAAGATATCCGAACTGGTCAACAGTCAGTATCAATCACCGAATTTCTCGAAAGTTTTAGCTTACGTAGAACGCAGATCCCACCCAGGAGTATCTATCACCAGTCAAGTTCGTGTCTGTTCTCATACCATAGAGTGCCGCGGTCGAAGTCGTGACCTTGTCCATGGCAGAAAATGTAATGTTGAGCCACAAAATCGGCACTAGACGCATGTCGAGCTTCCATCTTAATCGTTTCTCCTCCTTTCGTGTGTATGCGTTCTCGCCCTCGAGCCGGTCTGCATAGGCTGCTGCAATGTCGCCATCCGAGTGAGTGAACATTTTGCCTTCTGTCACTTCGTGGGAGTCGTTTCCCGTGGCGGAGGCACCCTTTTTGAGATCCATGCTGACCATGTTAGGCCGAATTGGAGGGTTTAGTGCCTATATGTATCAATGCAACGAATCTTTGCAATTGATGTTAGAAGGCTGGAGAAAGAGATCGCAATTGAGTCCAGTGAGTCCCGTCCGTTACAATTGGGTGCCCGTTGGAATTAAAAGACCACGACTTGATGTTCAATGAGATATCAATCTGCCTTATACTTCTTGCTCGCCAATATCTCAGTGGTTTTAGAAGTGTGGAAGAGCCATCCGAGATTGATAGATAGCTGAATTCGGCCGACGTATCTATTATCACCAGAAGATTGGCAGTTCTTGGGAAAAGAGAACGCCTCAAGCATCTTGGTGACTCTGTAACCGACCGTCTAGAGCTCAGGTGATACGATAATGAGTCGCTACCATGATGAAAGTTAGTCTGTCGGGCTCCACGCCGACGACACTGGGAGTGTGTACAAGATAGGTTTAGCCGTCGGTCTTTTTGGCCGAAATGCAGCTGGATAACCACAGGATCCGCCCATCTGCAGGTACACGCGGGTGTATCGTCATTATCAGGTTTGTGTTGTAGCAAGAATGTTCCACTTGATACTTTAAATTTCAAAAGTGGTGGTTGTGGCAAAAAGGTCGGGGATCTGGCATGTTGACTTGACCGATCACTGGTTGTGAATACGCTCAGACGGCCCGCCAAGTACCCAGTTAAGATTACTACAAAGCGGGGAAGAACAACACCAAGATTGTCGTTTACTTTCTTCGCATTTTGACACCGACGGTGAAATGTGGCCGAAGCATTACAATGGACGAAATATAGACTGCTAAGGCTGTGGATGCGAGAATAGCTTACAAAGTTCTTCTGAACGAACGGTATGTGAAAGGTATTTTCTGCCCCTTCCAATTTTGGAAAACTTGAGTCTGTAGACCTATACTTCTTGCTGTATAAAAAAAACAATTCAAAAGATGCCTCGCATTAATCAGATCCCAGATGATGAACAGGCGGGATTCGATGCTAAAGTCAAAGAGCTAGAGGAGTGGTGGAAGAGCCCACGACAAGCTCACATCAAACGGTAAAATCAAATTAAAAGCCTCTATCTATATCTCTAAAATATCTACAGACCATATTCCGCGACTAGAATTGCATTGCTCGCCGGAGTCCTGCCCCAAAAATATGCGTCAAGTGACATGGCATTGAAGCTCTGGGAGCAACTCAACGAGCATCGCAAAAATGGCACTCACGAGATGACTTTCGGTGTCACGGACCCGATTATTGCGAGCCAGATGGCAAAGTATCAGGAGACTCTCTATGTTTCTGGGGCGTTGTGTGGGTTCTCAGAAGTGTCGGAGCCTGGAATGGATTGTTGCGATTATCCATTAGATACGGTGCCTAAAGTTGTGGACAAAATCTTTAAGAGTCAAGTATGGCATTCGCAGCGCCAGAGTCATTATCGTAAGCGCCGAATTCCACATCGAGTAATTATTTTTTACTAACTCTCTTTTCAGGCATGCTCCAGCCAAAGGAGAAGCGAGCTGAACTCGAGAATTGGGATTACTTGACTCCCATTGTGGCTGATGGCGATATGGGATTTGGAGGACTCACTTCAACCGTGAAGATGACAAAGCTGTTCGTTGAAGCTGGTGTTGCCATGTTTCATCTTGACGATCTGGCTATCGGAAAGAAGAAGTTCACAGTTGGAATGGGACGTACGGTTGTGCCAACGAGTGAATATCTTGATCGTCTTACTGCTGCGCGGATGCAGATTGATATCATGGGGTAAGACACCCAACACGAGGCCTATGGTTTTTGATCAGAACTAATGAGATTTATAGAGCAGATACCATGCTTTTGTGTCGTTGCGATGTCGATCACTCGGAATTCATTACGGATGTTATTGATCCTCGCGATCACAAGTACGTCCAGGGCGCAACAGTTGCCGTCAAATCACTCCAAGATACGTTAAGGGAAGCCGCAGAGGGAGGATCTCCAGATCTCCTCGCTACTCGCAAGGAATGGATTAAGAACGCTGAGCTCTGTACATTCGACGAAGCAGTGAAGAAAGTCGCTTCGGAATCAGAATACAAAGCTTATGTTTCGAAACTTGGATCAGGAACGAATTCCCTCAAAGACATGCGAGCAGCTGCCAAAGAAACAGTAAGCCAGGAGGTCTTCTTCGATTGGGATTTACCACGTTCAAGGGAAGGTCAATTTTTCTACAAATCCTGCGTCTCCGCTATCATCGAGCGCGCCCTTCTCGCCGCTCCTCTGGGTGACGTGACATGGGCACGAATGGACATGCCAAACTGGTCCGACCTCGTCGAATTCCACGTAGCCATTCGAAAAGTATATCCAGAACGGCTCTTCGCATTCGGCTACACGGGCGACTACGACTACCCCAAAGCCGGATTCTCGCCAGAAGCCGTCAAATCGCTGCCATCGGATCTCGCGAAGATGGGCGTGGCGTGGCAGGTGCAGCCGATCTGGGCGCTTCAGGGTCTGAATTACCAGACGCAGAAGTTTGCGAAGCTGTGGAGGGAACGTGGGATTGAGGGGTATGTGGAGGAGATTCAGAAACCGGCGTTGGCGACCAGCCCGATGACGGATGGGTTTGAGAAACCGAGTTATAGTGGGAGTTATCTGTGTGATGCGTTTTGGGATACTGTTGCTGTGAGGGATGTGGGTGAGGGGCCCAGTGGGACGGCGAGTTAGGTAGAGAGTTTATCAATTGAATATATTGCTTATGAACTTGACTTTGCATCTATTTGAAATGCATATTGTGATTGTGATTTTCACAATGAAAAATGTGAGCTGACAGCCTGATATGCAGAAAGAAGCCTTCTTGAACTCGTTGCTGTCATTATGTGGCTTGCCTGTCTGTGGCTATCTCAATGTTCTTCACTGGGTCCTGCTGATAGAGGTGTATGTTATGATGGAAGACCTTTCCCACTTTCGAGAGCAGTGTGGATCTGTAATAGACAATTATCATTTTCACTAAGAATGCGAGGTTCATTGATCTAGGTAATATGATAATTCCTTGTTCGAAGCACAGTTTCGCATTAGATAATAGCTGATACAGAGTGCAAGAACTAGGAAGCAGTTTGAAAGTTATCTATATTTAACTATGTCTGACATTCTTTAAGCATAATCCTCAACAACTTCGCCAGTCTTTCGATCCCCTCCTGCATCTCCTTCTCCTCATGCCACGCCCAGCACAACCTCGCACCCCTTCCAAACCCCTTATGCGACCTCTCAGAACTCGTCTTATCTCCCTGAACAACAAACATCTCCCCATAAGCAAATATTAGAGAATATTCTTCTTTTGCTCTCTTCGCAATTATATCGGCACTTGGAAGTTCGGGGGGGAAAGTGATATAGGTGAAGAACCCGCCTGCTGGCACGATTGTGGTGTTCTCTGTTGTTTCCATGTATGGGGAGCCTGTGGTTATGAGAACGCCGAGAGGTTGGAGGTATTGTTTTATAGCGGTCATGAGGACTCGGTAGCGGGATTGGTATGTTGGGATTAAGACCTCGTCGATGTGTTTTTGCAACGACCCGGAGGTAAGGAGGTGGTTGATGAAAGTTGAGGTTAGATGTGAGGGAGCGCCTCCTGATCGAGTCGATCCTCTGGAGAAATAGTATTAGCCATTGAAAACCTATCTTTCCTTCATTTCACTTACGTCTCACTGAGTCTAAGAATCTGCTTCGGTGACCCTTCAGCCCATCCAACCCGAACGCCTGGAGCCACGATTTTGGAAAACGAGCCGTTGCTGATTGCATTTCCCCATTCATCATCCGAGCTCGTAGCTCTATCAACATCTGATAATCGTGGAGGGATTGGTGTGAGCTTTGTTGACTCGCTAGTAGGTTCTTCTGGCCATCTCAAGAAATCGTATACATCATCCGAGATTATCAGAATATCATATTCTCGCACCAGATCTATTAGCTGTTCTCGAACGTTCGTACCCATAGTCTTCGCACTTGGATTTGAGAAGGTAGGTGTCAAGTACAAAACATGCCTGTAAATCTTTTGATACTGCTCTGACGGCTTTGTCCTATGACTGGAATGACTGTCACTACGACCTTCGAATTCAACGAGAGCTTTCCTGAGCCATTTTACGTCGATCCCCCCGTCATTCTCTGGAACACCTCTCAACTTTTCTGAAAACCCAGCATCCTGGAAAATGGTACATGCGAGGAAGTATGTTGGCTCTACCATCCATACTCGCTGCGTGACTTCTGGATCCGTAAACACTTGCAAGATATTGGCCAAATTTTGAGAAGCACCACCAGTAATCGCTATTCGTTCAGAGGGTATCTCTCCAGCGGCGGGTTGGTAAAAAGAAGATAGCCAGCTAGCGATTGACTTCCGCAATGGAGCATATCCTAAGTCTGGGCCATATATGAGAGCAGAACTTGCGACTTCAGGATCACTTAGGGCGGCCTGTGTAGCTTCAGCAAGTTGCTCGACTGGGAAAAGACGGGTCGATGGCCATCCTAATTGAAGATTGATTGGCTTTGACATGATTCTGAGCGAAGAAGACGATAAGATTTTCAGATGAATTTCAATCCAGCAACTAATGGAGTACCAAAGAAACGGCAGAGAAAAGGATAGAGAGGAAAAGAAAAGACATCCAGCATATTGCCGACCGCAACGTACAGAACCTAACACCAGCTCATAGCTCATAGCTAGATTCAAACCCAACAGTCAGGAGTGTCCAACTAATCGCCTTCCATCCATACTTCCTTTCGCTTTTGATGGCCGATGACAATCTTCGGAGACTTCGCTGAAGTTGACGGGATGTGGAGGCGATGGGGTTCTTGGTGGGAACACACCCCTGAAGCCAGGCTGGGGCAGTCCCGCAAGCTCGCTAAAATAGCTGCTTGGTTTCGGAGGCAGAGCCCGAAAGCCAAGTCGATACCCCTAAACCCCATCTTTGGATGACCCTGTGGTTTCCATCTCAGGAACAGGCGCGTCGGCCATTTGTGATACGCGATTTCGATAACCATTACGAAGTGCTGCAGCAAGCTCAACAATGGGGTACCGGAAGCCATTGTTAATTGTCGCCATGGATCGACAACTTCGTCAGGAGAGTCGTCGCCACGGGCCGACGAAGAGTTACGTGCTTCCTAAGGAGCAACTTTCAATACCGATATGAGCAGCGGATTCCCTCATTCTGGGAAAGCCTGAGTCTATTCGAACATCCCCTCCATTGCGACCACCACTATGCCTTCTGCCATCACCCCTCCTCCTGCGCCCCAAAGACCTGGTATCGAGATTGCAATCGATCGCGGAGGAACATTTACAGACTGTATTGCCACGAATATACCAGGCAGAGAGGATGTAGTGGTCAAACTTCTTAGTGTTGACCCCTCAAATTACGAGGATGCGCCAACGGTATGCTTGAGTTTCGGCGGACGAAATTTAAGCCAGAATACTGACCTTGTACAGGAAGGTATTCGAAGAATCTTGGAGACCGTAACGGGCGAGAAGTTAAATCGCGGAACTCCAATCGATACTTCACAGATTGGTCAGTCAAAGCTGCTACCCCTCCGAAGAGCGTTATGTTAATGGGGCTATAGCTTCAATAAAGATGGGGACCACGGTGGCTACAAACGCGCTTCTCGAACGGTCAGCGGAGTCTTGTGCTCTTGTGGTTTCAAAAGGACATGCGGATTTGTTAAGGATAGGAGACCAGACGAGGCCGAAGCTGTTTGATCTAAACATTAGACGACCGCCGCCTTTATTTTCGGAAGTTCTCGAGATTGATGAGAGAGTTACGCCGGAGGAATACACAGAAGACCCAAACCCAAAGTCATCTGCGGATTTGGATGCGCTGGTAGACGATGTCTATGTTGTAAAGGGAGTTGGCGGGGAATTGATTAGAATTATAAAGCCACTTGGTTCGTTTTCAATGGTTGTGCTTTCGAATTCAGTTGCAACTTGCTAATATATTGTGCGAAGATGTCGAAAAAGCACGAGAGGGTCTACAGAAGCTCTTCGATAGTGGTGCCAGGTCACTAGCTGTTGTATTACTCCATTCATATACATTCCCAAACCACGAACTCGCCATCGGAAAGCTAGCGAAAGAAATCGGATTCACTCAAATATCACTCTCTTCTCAGCTGCTTCCAATGATCAAGGCTGTATCGCGAGGTCAGTCTGCGGCAGTGGATGCATATTTGTCACCAGCGGTGCAGCAATATGTTGACGGGTTCCGTTCCGGGTTCGTTGGCAAACTTGAGGACAGTACTGGATCTGCTCGCTGCGAGTTTATGCAATCTGATGGTGGTTTAGTGGGCTGGCAACGATTCAATGGACTTAGAGCGATTCTGTCAGGCCCGGCGGGAGGTGTTGTAGGCTTTAGCAGGACTTGCTATGATAAAGAAGACAAAGTTCCTTGTATTGGTTTCGATATGGGTGGTAAGTAGTATCCTTCTTCCCCCGAAATCATGTATTGATTGGGCTCAGGCACTTCGACGGATGTCAGTCGATATGGCGGCCTCCTTACTCACACACTTGAGAATGTTATCGCTGGAGTCACGGTTCAATCACCTCAGCTTGACATCACTACAGTCGCTGCGGGTGGAGGTTCCATCCTTACCTATCGAAATGGCCTATTCAACGCAGGACCTCAATCAGCTGTGCGTGCATTTCCCGTTTCGAGATTACAATACTGACTTATTGCTCAGGGCGCTCATCCTGGTCCAGCTTGTTACCGAAAGGGAGGCCCATTAACTGTCACAGATGCAAATCTTGTTCTCGGTCGTCTTTCCGCAGATCACTTTCCTAAAATCTTCGGGCCAAATGAAAATGAGCCATTGGATTTTGCGACCTCAAGGAAAGCATTTGAAGAACTGACCGAAACCATTAATCATGACTTGAAAACCGCCGGCGGAAATACCTTGTCTGTTGAAGAGGTTTGTCTTGGATTTCTCGATGTTGCCAATGAGTCTATGTGTAGGCCCATTCGACAAATTACCGAATCAAAGGGTTACAATACATCAGATCACAATCTTGCTAGTTTTGGTGGTGCTGGGGGTCAGCACGCTTGTGTGAGTTAACATTTTCGCAACGACTTGAGATGTTCAACAACTAACACGTCGCAGGCGATTGCTGACCGACTTGGCATCAAAAGGGTCATCGTACACAAGCATGCGTCGATATTGAGTGCGTATGGTATGGCGCTGGCGGATACTGTGCAGGAGAAGTACGAGCCATGTTCTTGTGACTATTATGACTCTGTGGACGAAGTCAAAAGCAGACTCGGGAACATGGAAGTGAGTTTTTGACACTTTCTCAGGAAACCATCTAACCACTCAATAGGATCAAGTCACTTCACAACTGAAATCAGAAGGCTTCAGAGGTGACCAAATCACTTACGAGCGCTACGTCAATCTGCGTTATGCTGGTTCTGATACCATGATTATGATACTTGAACCAGCAGATGGAGATTACGCGGCTGCGTTCATCAAAGAGCATGAGCGCGAGTTCTCCTTCACATTACCGAATCGAAAAGTTTTGGTCGAGAATCTGCGCATTCGGGGACGTGGAAATGCAGGCATTCGTGGTTCCCAGAAGTCCATCAGCAAGGAGCAAGCAGCTCTGCTTCCTAGAACTGTCTCCAAGGATGGTTCCCGTATGCTGCCTGTTTATTTCGAAGGAGGCTGGAAGGAGACGCCTCTTTTTGTACTCAGAGATCGTATCCCCGGAGACATCATTCATGGTCCTGCCATGATCTACGATGAGACTCAAATGGTGGTAGTTCAACCTGGTGCTACCGCTCGGGTGTTACAATCTCATATTGTCATTGATATTAAGTCTGAGGATGCAGCTTCGACCTCGAAAGAGGACACTGATGTTGAAAGTCCTTTGACTGAAGACCCAATTCAGCTTTCAATTTTCTCCAATCGATTTATGGGAATTGCAGAACAGATGGGACTTACACTCATGAAAACAAGCGTTTCAGTAAACATCAAGGAGCGACTTGATTTTAGCTGTGCTCTTTTTGGTGTAAGCATAGACTCTAGTCTAGATTTCCCCCTGCTAATTCTCTCTAGCCTGACGGAGGATTAGTCGCCAATGCGCCTCATGTTCCAGTACATCTCGGTAGTATGGAGCATGCTGTACGCTTCCAGCATAAATTACATTCACAACATCTACGTCCTGGTGATGTTCTAGTGTCGAATACGTAAGTCGCCTCCGACATTGCAAATTCCTTTTCTAATTTTCATAGTCCACTGGCTGGAGGAACACATTTACCCGACATCACCGTCATCACACCTATTTTTGACAACGCTGGGAAGAACATCATCTTCTACACCGCATCAAGAGGGCATCACGCTGAGATTGGAGGCATTCTTCCAGGATCCATGCCTGCAAGTAGTACTCGACTTTACGAGGAAGGTGTCCAGATCGAGTCCATGTTTCTGGTTCGGGACGGGATTTTCCACGAAGAAGAGATTTCTCGAGTTTTGGTAGAAGAGACTGGAGCGCATCCTGGGTGCAGTGGAACGAGAAGCTTGAGTGACAATCTGAACGATCTGAAGGCTCAAATTGCAGCGAATGCAAAGGGTGCGAACCTCGTACATTCTCTTATTGAAGAAGGTGGCATTCGAAAGGTGTGTTTAGTCATAATAGGATGTGAGTATACCGCTTACTGACAATTATTAGGTACATTTTTACATGGATGCTATCAAGAGAAATGCGTCGACAGCAGTTCGCGCCTTCCTACAGCGCACACATGATAAGTTCGAGGGCAAACCATTAACAGCAACCGACCATATGGACGATGGTACACCAATATCGGTAAACATCACGATCTCGCCGGAGGGAACGGCAGACTTTGATTTCACAGGCACTGGATTGGAGGGACTACACTGCTTCAACGCCCCCTCTGCTATCACTAAGTCTGCTACAATGTACGTTCTACGGTGTTTGATTAACGAAGACATCCCTCTCAACGAAGGATGTCTGCTTCCCATCAGCTTCAACATTCCGCCTGGAACAATCCTCAACCCCAGTGGCACTGCCGCCGTCTGTGCAGGTAATCCTATTACTTCTCAGCGCATCACCGATGTCCTGATCAATGCTTTCCAAGCCTGCGCCGCAAGTCAAGGTGACTGCAATGTCTTCTCATTTGGCTTCGGAGGCAAAGATCCTGAAAGTGGCAAGGAAACTAAAGGGTTTGGTTTCGGAGAAACGATATGTGGCGGTTCTGGCGCTGGCGAGACCTGGAATGGTACTTCTGGTGTTCATATTAACATGACCAACACACGAATCACTGATGCAGAAGTCCTCGAGAAGCGATACCCAGCCATTCTCAACCGCTTCACCCTGCGACCTGGTAGTGAGGGGATAGGCCAGAACAACGGCGGAACTGGTATCATTCGAGAGTACGAATTCAGAAGACCCCTGAGTGCCTCGATTGTCAGCGAGAGGCGGGTCTATCAGCCTTACGGAATGGCTGGTGGTGGTTCAGGCATGAGCGGTCGCAACACGCTCGTTGAAAAGCTGAGTGATGGTAGTGAACGAAGGGTTAACATTGGAGGCCGAAAGGATTTCAAGGTCAACACTGGGGATAAGGTTATTATTGAGACGCCGGGTGGTGGTGGGTGGGGTGTACCCGGGTCTGAGAAGATGAAGATGATACCCGCGGAGACGCAGCCGGCTTGGGGGTTTGCTAATATGTGGCAAACGAGGTTGGAGCAGAGTAATTAATACTGAAGAATGATATCAAGTTCGAACGTTCCTTATCTGTCGTGCTTTGAGGGGTGATGGGTGGGATTGGTCTGGTTCGTCCTTGATTTCGCCATGGCTTGAGATCCTGGATACAAGTTAAGTCAATCTTACCTGAGACCGGGACAAGACACTTATTGATTGTTATCCCTAGTCAATCCAGCGTGCACCAATTAGTCAGAGGTTTTCCATTTTGACAACACAAATAAAACAAATAAGTTTTATTTGCCATACCTTCGCTTGATCCCAGTGTACAGATTCTTGAATAATGGATATTGAATCTATCCAAAGATACTTGTTCTCGATAAAGTCTCTTGCAACCTTTCCAGCCAACCGTGAGTATTGCTGTTTGGCATTCTAGTAAAGCAGTTGACAAAAAGAACAACCGGCTTCAGCTGCTCGGAAGATGTGTCCGACGGTAATCACATATTTGTTATCTATAAAGGCGCTGAAGTGGTGGAGGTCAAAGCCTTGACATGACTTGCAGAGAGCTGCTGATAGGGTCATTATGTATAGTTTTGAACAGTTAGAAGGCTTTCAACGGGCATAGAGGCTAAGCGAATCTAAAGAGATAAGAACATAAAGCTTGGTGTTGTCTCTAGTATCCGGTGTCTTGTTTTGTGCGGCTGAAGTTGAAACTCCAGTTACCTGTTCAGGATATGGGTGACCTACCTCTTGCGCAGCGCAACAAGCAGGCAGATCGTAGCGTCAGCGTCTAACCATAACAAAAGTTATTTGATACTTTAAGCTCACCTTCCAACTCCTCAGACTCCGTCCCTAGTCTCTCAAGCCCCTCTTATGCATCCTCAATTGCCTTATCAAGCTCATTAATCGTCGCTCTGGCCCTCTCAACTAACTGATCAATTTCGACAGTATCGCTTCCGCCTCTCCTCTCCGTCAATCGTGACCCATCTCGGACAAACAAGAATCATAAAAGGGAAACCGAACAACATGGACTTAAAATACAAATCTCCTCATGCTCTGCTGTTGTCACGAAAGTAGATGGACATCTTCTCCCAGATGATTCGATCTTCCTTAGACTTTGCAGCCTCACAAGTCAGTATTGAGGCACCTCAAAAGTAGGAATATAAACCCGATGTGCTTGCAAGAAAGAAGACGTGAAAGTCACCAGACTTACCATTCTCTCAACTTCAATCTTACTAACGTTTCCCTCCCTGATAACGTTTAAGATCGCCTCTGGGATAGCTTTCCCTGTTGTCTCCAAAGAAACTACATTCGCCTTTCTAATCGCCACCTCTCGATTTCTCTCATCACCCTCGCAGCTGCTACAGTATCCATTTGAAAGGAAGTCCCTGGTATGTGCACCGCAGTACGAGCGATTACAATCTTCTCCTCGACAAGACCTGAACTCGTCAGTCCAGCATACTTCGGACCCGCTGAAGGTCCTCTCGCCATCGTTGAATAGATTGTTTCGTGCACCGCAGCGAGAGGATGATTGTTCGTTGCCCATTTTAATCGGTGGTGTGGAGAAATAAAACTGGGTGGTGTTGATCGATTGATGGGGGTTTGAAGATTCAGATACGGTTGGCTTGGCCGTTGTGTCAAACGGAATGGATTTAGCACACTCTCAAATTTTGGTCAACTCTGGGTTCAATGGGCTGCAGACGAGAAATCTATCCAGAGAGACTTCCCACACTCCCGAGCCGCCTACCTGATGACAACGTGGCGTCGTGTTATTGGAGGACGGAGAAAATTGTCGCTGGTAAGGCTGTGAGAATCCTTCGAGTATATAAATACCTAGATTATGAAAATAAACAAACAGTCTTTTGTATTTGATCTGTTGTTGTCGTTCCCTAATATCCAGAAAGAAAGAGGAAAGTTTTCACGGCTTCTACTTGCAAGACGACTGCCTTCCAGGTGACTAGATTTCCTCGTATGCCCATCATGACTGCAACGGACAAGATGATATAGAGTGTTTCTGCCTGTTAGCTGCAGGTTGGTCAAAAGATTTTAATGAATAAAGAAGAATCTAATTTCCCATGATGATGTTCCTCGAAATTGTATTACATTTTCTTTTCCGCAGCGCTTCTTTCAGAGGACCTTTGTGCGGGACCTTTTTCGAACGGAATGTGTTCCTTCTTCAAATCTAAAATACACGGCCCTTCACTTGCTTAATGTGTTTGACATTTATGTCTCTCCAGAAAGCAACACATATGAGAGCTCCTGCCAGCAAGCATACACTAGTGATAAGCATCAATCTTTGAGCATCTCCATACGCTCTGTTGATAGCGTTTCTAGCCGGTGTGCCCTTTTCATAAAACATCTGCCAGAGAATAGAGCCGTACACCATCTTGTAGTCCACATCCGGTGGCAGGTACTTCTTCAAAGCAGCTGGGAAAACGCTGGTCCAAATGGATGTAGCGACTGTTCCACCTAGAGCACTTCCAATGCTCGAGAAGAGATTTAGTATGGCGATGATGACTGCAATGTGCTGGTGATCAGATGGTGCCATCATAGCCATTTCTCCGCAGAGAACAATGGTGCCTCCCGAGAAAGCTACGAAAATCTGTGTCATGATGATATAGCCTATGTCGCTATTTGGTTGGCGGAAGTGTATCATCAAACCAACCCCAAGCATCATTAGTGGAATCGCAAAATAGAGCGCAATCCATTTGAATCTCCCAGTCCAACGAATCGCAACTCCGACCAGAATCGCAAAGAAGCAAGATCCAACACGGTAAATGGCGCTGACGTAACTAGCATTGATCACGCTAAGTCCCCAGACGACTTGCAACATCGAAAAGAAATAGCTTCCCCAGACGATGGAGTTGAAAAACACCAGTGTGAACATGATGCCTGCCAGGAACACAGTGCGATCCAAAAGCAGCTCGAAGGGGATGAAAGTAACAGGTGCAACGTATTTTTCGTAGAAGGCGAATGCAATGATCAATAGTCCGCCAAAGATTATCATGCAGATAATCATCGGAGACCTCCACTGGTCGGGTTGGTAGGAATACAGACTGAATGGAAGCAGAAACAACGCCATACCAGAAGCCAGCATCAGTATTCCAACAAGATCGACCTCAATGGCATAGTTTATGATGGATTTTGGACTGAGACTGATTGGTGTGCTTGAAATGAGGCCGGCTTTTCTTGCTTTTCGGTGATTCCAGAGAAACAGGAAGATCAGTGGCGACACCACGACTGGAACCACTATGGAGAAAATTCCAAATCCCCATCTCCATCCTGGACCACCTCTCGTCACAACACTTTGCGCGACCGGTCCACCAATCCAACTCGTTATGATATATGGTGATGTCGCAAATGCCAGCATAAGAGGTCTGCTTTTCAGAGCCGTCGTATCGGCTATAAAGACAGTCAAGCAGTAGCTGATTCCTTGGGATCTTGAATAGTGTTAGAGCAAGGCACAGAATAGAGGATTTGATCAACATACCCAGTCGAGGAGAATACCTGAGCAGCAGCATACGTTTGCACGTTTTTGCACGTCGCCATCATGATATAACCCAGCACCCAAACGAGGAGCATCAGCGACATACCCTGCGGTCTGCCCCAGGTATCCAAGATCTTTGCCAGAGGTATCTTGGCTAGACCTCCTATTATACTCGCCATGATGCCGGTAGCTGCAGTCAACGAGTGTAGAGAGAATGAGCTGGTAACATATGGATTCAGAGATCGAATCACCAGCTCCTCCAGTGAAGCTACGAAGTATATGAGCCAGATCCTATGCGGAAGTCAGTACACGACAGATCGAAGCTATTCTTTGCTGGAAGTGCTTCTTACAGCGCATATGCTGTGATCAGATGTCCCTTTGTCCAAACCGACGTTGCAGCTTGCATCTTCTGCACACCAGCTTGCGCATCGTGTTCGATGAATTCTTTCTCTCCATCCTCCACATCATCTTTACGAGAAGCTGAGACTATCTCATCTTGTTTCTCCGGAGCAATCTCATGTAGAGGGACGGAGTTCGTCGAGGGCGTCGATATTTTATCCATTTGATTTTGAGTCAACAAATCGCCCTTGGCAATGAGGGGAAGAAGGCAGTGTGAAGAGCTCTCGACGACAACAACTGATGTGAGTGCCCTGTCGCCAATCATGCAGCACAATAAAAGTCGCAGCTCACAGAACTTGGGAATTGAAAGTGACAACTGCAGATATGCAACAACGGCACGAAACCAACTCACTCCTCACGGATACCCACGGCAAATAACGCGATGTCACGCCAAGCTCGCACTCCAACTTCCTAACCCTTCAAACTGACCACTTTCCCACCCAAATCAGCTGTCAAAGTTTACGAGCTTCCTTTCATGCCCATCCCGCGTGCGATACCGGGAGCACAAACATTGGCTTGAGGTGGTTGTTTGGCGGGTGGGGGGGTGGGGCGGGGCCATGGCAAGGGGGGAAAGATCTGATTAGATGGTGCAAGCGAGGATCTGATAAGATTATGAAAATCTCTGTCATGCGGGTGGGCATTGGCAATGCAGCCACACCTTCCCGCTTCTATATAATTGCTGGATTGAGATGGGAGGCCGTGATATAATTGCTGATATGTTGGGGATTGCAGGCAAATTATGCGGGATGTGATGAATGTGCGTTTATAACCTCAGCTGATGCTACTGTCGACCGGGGAGATGATTGTTATTGGAATGTTTACTTCTGATCGTTCTCGAAGCATGGGTAATTGAACAATAAACTGCCACGTAAAGTCTAGCTCAATATTGTCTCTCACATGGCCAGCTTCCCTGCATAAGCAAGGTACCGCGCTGAATAGCATCTCATCACCGTGCTTGCCACAGAGCTCTGTTCCATCCAACACAGCTCTTCACCTGCAAAATATTTCTTGCTCCATCGACAAATCTAATTAAATTTCAATTTCACTACCTATCGCCGAGAATTCGAGCTCAGATTCCAAAAATGAAGCTCTTCACCCTCACCCTCGTCTTCACTCTCACCCTCTTCACCTACGCTCAAGACATCCGCTCCCTCCCTCAATGCGCAGTAAGTTAACTTCTCCCTAACCCCCTCAGTCACCAAACTAACCACAGTTTCCAGCAAGGTCCAGTACTAGACGCCATATCCGCCTCCGGCTGTCCCCTCACAGACATAAAATGCATCTGCGCAAACAAAGAATTCATCGCCGGTCTCCTCGAGAAGATTCCCAAGGTCTGCACTTCAGCGGAAGTAGATCGTATGCCCATCCTTTCTCATCCATCTCCCCCATCTATCCCTTCTGCTCTGAGTGATGTTGATAAATGTGTAGCGACTGTTGATTTCGCGAATAAACTCTGCGCAGCAGCAGGCGTGACGTTGAATCTGGTTAATCCGCTTGCGTCGTCTACGACGTCTGCTGTTTCATCGACGAGCTCTAGTGCAGTGGCTACAACTTCGTCGGTGGGGAATAGTACTATTACTTCTGCTGCGACGCCGAATTCGGCATCAACTACGAGTGCGGCGCCGGCAACGTCGAGTTCGGCGGCTGCAGCTGGGAGAGTTGAGGGGTTTGCTATGAGAGTGGTTGGTGGTGGGTTGGCGATGGCGGTTGGGTTGGTGTTGTAGATCAATTCAGGGAGGTGAAGGTAAGATAATCGATAGTTAGAGTTGGAGTTAGAGAGTATGAGATAGGTTGGGTGATTTGGTGGAGGGAGAAGATCGAGCTAAATCCTGCTGAGGAGCAGAAATGATCTAATTGCAGAAAGGCATGTTGCCATAGCACTCATGTTGAAACTTCAGTCGTGGAATACAAAGTCTGTTTCCATAACTATATTCTAAGCGCAATCTAATTGAAACGTTTATTCAATCCGTCTTACTCTCCCCATACTCATCTTCAAAAGGAACAACCCCCCAATGTCTCCACGACCCGTCACACATCAACGCAAGATCATTTTCCACAGCAGGAAACAACAATTCTGTCCCATCCTTCCCAAAATGCGTCACAGACTTATCCAATCCCAGTGTTAACTTAATTACAGACTCCGCCCAGTGCGGCTTGTATTTATATTGTTTACTCTTCCCTCGCGCAGCAAGCACAATATTGTCCGCGGCAATCTTTGCTTGTTGCATTGCGTGTCGAGCGTTTGGATTGTGTTCTCCGGTGTCAGCGACGTCTCCGCAGACGTATATATTTGGGTGATTGTTGTCGAGAATTTGAAGTGTGGGTTTGACGCTGAGGTGGCCGGAAGGCGTTATTGACGATGGTGTGAGCGAGGATAGGATACTGGATGATGGTTTTTGTCCACCACAATGAATCTGATCGCAGAATCAGCACATGGCTAGAGGAAATTGATGTAATAACTTACTAGAAAGTCACACCGCACTTCCCTCCCTGAACTCAGTGTAGCCGTTTTTCCCTCCACATTTTCGCTCACCAATCTCTCCCCAAGGATCACTTCCACACCAAGATCTTCCAGCCCCTTCAACGCTGCTACTTGCAACTCGACTCCAAACCGATTCATAACCGCCTGCCTCGAATGCACCAAAACGACGTTTTTATCCCGATACAAATGCTTTGCGTCAGCAGCCAACTCCACACCCGCCGCACCACCACCCACAACAACCAAATGTCTCGCCTCCTCAATTCTATCCTGCATCTCCCTCAACAACACCACCCCATCTTTCTTCTCATCTACTCCAGCTCGGCTTGGGAGGCCATCAGTTGCACCCGAGCCTGTCGCTACAAGCAAGTATTCATACAAAATTCTCTGTCCATTCGTCAACACCACCTGCTCTTTTTCCACCCTCTCAACACGAGCTTGCACCCATCTCACTAATTCCGCGGGAACGTATCTCCCATACGGGATAAACGCTTTATGTTCATGTTCCTTCACAACACAGAAACGCGGAAACACCCATGTGAAATTGAAATGACTGTGTGGTTCAATGACCACCACACGGAATGGACTATTGGGCGGTAAAGAAGTTGCGATGATTTTCGCTGCAAAATAGCCTGCGAATGAGGCGCCGATTATGATGATATTTTTGTCCTTGGAATCTTCGGGCTTGGTTGGATTGGGGAAGCGGAATTGGTAGTATGTTCGTTTGAATGATGTGGTTAGGGCACGGGTGAGTATGGAGAAGTATGCTCGGATGGAATAGAAGACTAGTCTTAGTAAGAGGATCTTTTTCTCGAACATGGCGAGTTATGGTGTTGTGGTGCCTCAACGAGATCGAATTGAGAAGATGATCAGATAAGATTAGATAAAAATTAGCGAACTTACGAGCTGTCCCTGCATCCGATTTAGCCTACTGCAATGAAACTTTCAAATTCCTTCCACGCAAACCAATGCATACTTGGCATAATTCCAACATTCTCCGAAGCCGGACATTCCCATAACAAATTCTTCTTCCATCACAGGAAGCGAGCCGTGCTTAACGGAGACATCTCGAATCAGCATAGCTTTGCTGTTGAGCTGGCTCGATTCGACGGCCAAGAAAGAAACATGACACGGGATACGAGGTCGTGGTGTGCTTGGGAGATGAAAATTTTAATCTGATAAGATATTGGTGGGACGATCTATTGGCTCGTTTGGGAGGACCCCTGGACTTGGCGTGTTTAAGTGGTAAATGTGAGGGATTGGTTTACGGAATATTTTGTTATGGAGGTTATATCGCAGTAATTAAGTTATTGGGTGTGTAGTGCTAGTGGCTTTGTGCAAGACTGAAGTCATAATATTTCATTGTTCTTGTAATTTACTGCCATTCAAGTATAACGACCTCTCTTAAATCTTGATGGACACTTTATTCTTATGACCTTGAACTCCAGTGAAGTTTCCAACTCTGGATATGAGTGAGGAACATAGTCCCTTGCCTGAAAATCTATCCTATGTATGCCCAGCTGCAGATAGCCAAGAGGCTTTATGTAAAGCGGGAAGTGATACGACCCAGACACTTGACAGCCAAGATTTGGATTTGTGGTAGAAAGGCGCCACTTTTCGAGTAACAGCGGAACATGTCGTTCGGGCAGGTGCTTCAAGAAGTTTTGAGATCCCATATTCAAGTGTTGCTGCTCTCCAGTTGAAGTTGAGAAGTTCCTAACTCCCATCTCATCCAAACACCTCATCCCCGATTACCCTTCAAAACCACCACAATGCCCTTTGCCGTCCTCCCTGCTCTCCTTCCAGACATCCACAATGTCTACGACATCTACTTCTCCTCCTTCACTGCCGACACCATGGGCTCTCTCATGGTCAAAATCCTCTTCCCCTCCGGCATCACCCCCGAGTTCCGCGAGCAGCACACCGCAGGCACGCTCGCCTATCTACACCAAAGCCGTTTCCAATACACCTGGAAATGTGTGGACATGGAGACCGGCGAGATCGTGGGCATGGCGTTAGGTGATATTTACTTACATGAGCGGAGTGAAGAGGAAAGGCGGGATCATGGGGTGCCTTGGTTGACTGGCGAGGATAGAGAGAGGGCCGAGAGGATTTTGGGTCCGTTGCATGAGGTGAGGGAGAGGTTGTGGGGAGGACATAAGTATATTTGTATGTTATAACATGAATCCTGAATGGCTCAAGCTGATCCTGTATAGATGTCCACGTGGTAGGCGTTGACCCGAAAAACCAGGGACGCAAAGCTGGTGCTGCACTGGTCCAATGGGGGTCAGACCTGTGCGATCATGCCGGAATACCCATATACTTCGAATCATCGCCGTCGACTGTGAAATTGTACGAAAAGATGGGTTGGCATAGACTCCCCGAGAGCATCGTTCATAAAGCTGCGGATTTGGGAGTAGATGAGGATATTGAGGTTCCTTTGATGGTAAAATTTCCTACGTATGCTGGAAAGATTACGTTTGATGAGTACAAAGCACAGGGGTATCCTATATTTTCAAGATGAAAGTTAAGAGCGCCGGGTAGTACAAAATGCATATAAATACCAAGTACAGGTACAGAGAGATACTTTACAAACTGTGATTTTCCTGAGAAAAGTTCTATGACTCGACGCTCTTGCGCTACAGGATAGACAGGAAGTAAATTCGCCATCAACGGGAAACAACGATACTTCTTACCTCATCGTCCAAAGATCAATGTAAATAGAGAAGTCTTTTGATGAAGAGTAGGGGCTGTCATTAGGTATCGAAAATGGAAGATCGTTAGGGAAGGCGTTCGCGCTGATGATCCAAGACGCGTCGAGATTGCGGGGTCGAGATCACCTGACCATCCTCTACAGCACGCGTCTCCCAAATCTCTGAAGTAAACCATTACTCGTATTTCGACCTGCTTCATGTCATCGACGACTCACTCTCAAAAGTATTTATTTGAACTGCTCAACGAGTCTCCTGGTATGAGCAGCCATGTCTTTGCAACTATGGCCACCTCATCAAGGCTTCCTATTTGTTCAATACACAGCTCAAGTAGCTCTGCAGACTATACAAACACCCACAAGGAAACATTCGATGGCTGCGATGTAATTGCACATAGGTCTTCTTGAAACCACGATCCCCGAGCCATCATAGCGATCAACTATCAGAAGACAGCTGGCCATTGGGATTGGTCTCTTCATGCGCTCAATGGAGCCTGGTAACCTACGAACGGGTACCCAACGACGGACTCGTCTCTTGCGGAGTCAATAACTGCGAAAAGATATCAAAATACACGAAATTCTACGCGCCTATGCGTAGGAGCTTCGAAGGCGGCGTTATTCTGTGTTGGACTCTGCAAATCAACTCCCGAACCTCCTACTTGCAAACAAAACGCAACTTTTCCTGCCTGCGAGCTTTCCCCTACCTACTCTACCTCGAACCACATACTCCAACATCCTCATCTATGAACCTATAAGTTGCTGGGTCGGTCTGGGCTGCGGAATATTCTTTCCTTGGATGAAAAGTTGACGGACTGGATCTGAGAAGGAAATGCATTGGTCGCGGAGCGTGGTCCATTCTGATGGAATAGCATTTGTGCCTATGCAAGCGCCGTCTGCTACGATTGCAGCAAGAGCTCGTTCAACCCATGTTTGACAATTGAAGACCTCCCAGGGTGCGTCTATCTCGATGGGGATGGCTCCGCATATCTGCTCCAGTCGTCCTAGGTCGATGATCTTGGCGACGGCCGTGTATGTGAGCAAATCTGTCGAATTCGATGGTGAGAGCTTGCGAGGAGGCTCTTCAAGTTGCCATCGTACTCCGTCTGCGGATATGGTGGTGCGCACGTGGTAGAGAAGCTTGCCGTTTGTCATATCGCCTTTCCGGCCGCTGGCAAGAGCCCAGTGATATCGATCTGGATTTCCGGTCGCCTTCGGGGCACGAAAGAAACAAACTACGTATAATCTGGGCTTGTTCTTGAACATCGTACGATTCGTGTCGGGATCTTTCGAGCGTTCACACAGGCGATACGGAAACCGACCAACTCTGTGTGCAGATCGGTCTCGTAGGATGATGGGTTGCACTTGATGTGGATATTCAAAATAGGAGGGCTGGGCGGTGGTGGGGAATCATATACAAACACTTTCGAATCTCTTATATCACGAGCGACCCAGCAACCATATGGAACTGTCATGCCAACAACGCATAGCGCTTAACGAACGTGAGCAGAACTACAAGTTTCGGCCTCGTCTTTTCTCTTAATCTCCAACATATTAATTCTCAACTGTGCGAAGCAATCACTACTCAGAACGGAAACTTTTCACCAACATCAGCCCACGATATCACATCTATATTCCAAGGTATCTATACTTTCTATTCTTATAGACCTGAATTGGTAAAGGTAAGCTTGATGGCAACAACCGGAAATCATACGGAAGCGTAACAAGTGTTGCCTGTTTCTATTGAAGTCTTCCAATTTTAATCGGCCGGCGCTACAGCATAAGCACAACATCACACGTTTGAACAATACTCTGATTTCTGGAATTTTGATTTCTGCTGTATGTAACACTTCTGCATTAACCACGCACGACTGCCCCAGAATACTTTCATTCTTGCGCATCCAAGTTCTCCAGCGTGCCAGGGTTATGGGCGACTTTGTGCCCATGCTGATCGTGGAAAACAACTATTCTTCTTTAGCCATTGGCAGTTGCGAGGGTCGGTCAGCACACCTTTTGGGGGATTTTTCACTTTTTCTTTTTGAGCTTCTTCTTGCGTCGTTACTATGTCTTCAACCTAGCCAGAATTAGAAAGTTTCAAATGATGATTCCGAGATGAGCATACTTCGCCTTCGCGTTTTCCGCCTCGGATTTTGGTGAATACTCTATCTCCTTCGTCGATGGCATTCCCGTTCTTGTCTTGCACTTGACTTGCCATGGTTTGATGTTATAACTTTGGACGATTTTGGTTCTGAATATTGGATTCTCTTATATGTTCCGTTGTTTTGCCTGAGATTGTTGGATGATATGAGGTGGTTTTGAAATCGAATTTTCGATAACGTCATTGAGCAGTTACTCGTCTGTCAGCCACCACATCACTTGCAAAACTCTCAGATTGCTTTGAAATTCACCGAAATAATGCGTATTTCTTTGAGATTAGTTTGGCAGCTGAAAGTTATTGGGTACATATGCCCGCGTTTTTTAGTCCTCATCATCTGAACCCAAGTCGGAGTACTCTACATCTTGTCCCAGAACATACTCTCCATCCACCCAGTACTTCCTGTTATCAGACACCCATGACCTGTGCCCACCTAACCAAGGCTCATCCGCATCTTTGCCCTCAAAATCACCTTCTATCTCTAAAGGGGTATTCGTGACGGCTGTCTGATCCTCTTGATATATAGCTTCCAATCTGGAGACCCAAACTGTCTTTTTTGTGATATTGTTTGGTTCTTGTTCGCTTGGGCGGCGTCGACAAAATACGGCCTTCTCAGGAATGAGCCCAGTACTTCGATCTACATCTGCAATCCAGGCACTGATATCCAAGGAGTGCAGCCGTGTCATGGATTTGAAAATCTTGATCGGCAGCTCTGCAACTGGGTCGAAATCTTCGTCTTCGTCTGCGACGACATCATCGTTAGCCAGCTCGATGTACAATTCCTCAATCGACTGAGGGAGATTTTCTATGAAACTCAGGATTTGCTTTCAAAAGTTAGTGTGCTGGAAAGATTCATTAGGAGCATGTGATCAAAGAGCTGACTTACAGGTACGACGTCATCAAATTGTGGTCGACCATCGTCCCCAGATAGAGGAACCCCAATCTTCAACACTCTGAGAGTCGTCCAGTCGGAGAAGAACCTGCCAATTTCATGAGAAAATGAACACCCGATGTTCCACATCTGAAAAATATCGATTCCATTCGATGGGCTCGCATGAGGATATGTTGAAGTTGACCAGACAGGGAGTTTGTGGCTCCTCCATCGATCTTCTCGATATCTTTCTGGAATCGTGAAAGAGGTAAGCTTTGGGGCTACGTCGCGAATCTTCCGGAGAAATTTGATCATTGGTTGATTTAATTTTTGAAACCCAAAAGGCATATCGAGCGAACTCAACGTGCCCTGATTTCTCTGAATGAAACGAAGTATAGATTCATGATCTTCATCTTTGACCTTGCCTCGATATGAGAACCTACGCAGGCGCGGCAATGAAACAGGTTCATTAGACTTAATCGCAACTTGAGCTAGAGGTTCGGGGACAGGATTGAAGCCTGTGGTGTAGCGAGTTGTTATTTCAAGCTCCACAGTCTGCGGAAAAACAGTTCCTGCAATATCCAATATACTGGCAGCTGTGCTCCAGCGGTCTATCGCATTTATTTTAGTATAATCAGCCGCGATCGTCCATTGGAGCTTCTCTACGGTTGTGGGTTCGTTGCCCCATTCCCGAGCATCCGGTCGAATTCGGAGACTGAGTTCCCTAAGTTGCTGATACTTAGTGATGTTGGCAACAATATGTCGAGTGAGTCCACTTTCGGGCAGTACCGCCTTGGTCAAAAAAGCCATGTTCTTGGCCGCTTTCTTGCCATGCTCCTGGCCGAAAGTAATGAAATTATCTATGGGTGTCCTAGGCACATCTGGGAAGCTTATGGATAATGTCCTGACCTTTGCGCCTAGTGACGGATTTCTATATTCGAAATCAATATCAGAGGACTTCAAAAGCAGATTTTGGCACTTACAAAGCGAGTGTTTTTATGATCTTTTCGTCATCGTTGATAAATCTGTACTCCATGTCCTGGATCCATTCATCGCTGGCTTTCAATTCTATATTCGCGTACAAAAAAGACGTCGCCACATCCCCGAGCTGTCGGCTTACGAGACTGAAGCTCCATAGATCTTTGTAGTTTCCCGCACTGTGGGAGAATATATTGTGTAGAATCTCTACGGGGAGTGATTCAAATGGCATTTTGTTTTCGGGTGTGTGTTGTGTTGAGGTACGAGGATTGTGAGTTGGGTTTGTGTCTAGGCAACCGTGCTGAAGAGGCGGGAAATCTAACCTGAAATAGGGCGGGGTTTAGCGAACCAATTGCTGGGGGGTTGGTAAGACGGGGTAATTGTTAGATGTATTTTAAAAAAGATTTAAGAGTTCTGGAATTTTATAAGGGTTCGGGTCTTGATTTGAGAGATAACGCTGGATTAAAGGTACTTGGCAGATGGCGAAATATTTGTTTTGTTAAAAAAATACAAGATGGTCGAGTCTAAGTACCCAGTCACACACTTCCACTTTCACACTCTCCAGCGGAGCTTTGAACACCCATTTATAATACTAAAGAAAAAGGCTACTTAATCGATGCACTTTGTTCCTAATTCGAGAGGCCTTCATCAAATCAATTAGTGACTTAAAAGTGATGAGCTGGTAATTTTTATTGTGACAAGCTCCTGCTTTCTGTGAGATGCATGTAGACAGAGGACTCTGCTCGTGTCAAGATCACTCCGCAGAAGAATGATTGGATTCAAGTTTGAGTCTGGAAGGTTCTCAAGAACCAAGTGTGCGCTTAACGAATAATAGGAATGTAAGTCATCGTGAGAAGGCAAACCACCTGTGGTTGGACTTTGATATTTTAAGTTATGTGCGCGATTACAGTTCGATGGAACCACTTGGAGCAGATTAAAGATAATCAAATTCTTTCACTGCGACTTCAAAATGTGGGAGGATTATGAGCATGATGTCTAGGATGCCTGAAGTGATTTGGACAGAACATGCAACTAATGTTTGCAATCCCCTCGTTTGATACCCTATTTTACGTATCACTCGACAGAATGATAAATACATCAGAATTGTATAAGTAAGAAAATTAATGACTTGAAAAGAACTCAAGTCTTCAAAACGCACTATCTAATCAGTCGTTAAACGTGTTCAACCCTTTCACACTTCGATCGTCATAGCGGTACGAAAAGAGAATTTTCATATGCCTTTACATACTAGTAATTGCTAACACTATCCAGATTTTCTCAGAGAGAACTAACTTAGTTGCTGGCTCTACACCGTTTAAAATATCGAATAGGAGACTTTAGAAAATCGTTTGTCAAGTCACACTTCTCCAGTCACGAGGTCTACCAATGAGGAGAGGAGAGCAATGTTGGGCTCGCATGTTTTACCAACAGAACATTGTTTCTCGGGATCAATTCATGTCGTGTTGATTACAGAATTTGTGTTATTAAATCTATAAGTGTTTGGAATTAAAGTAGGCTTTATCACCGAAATCATGATTACTACCGAAATTGGGTTTTCGAGACAACATAAACGGAGGTGATAGCGAAAACTATTCCTCTCTTAGGAAATTCTACTTATACTATACTGTCTTTTACTTAATAAATAGAGCCTTATGTTTTTGTAATCTCTCGACTTCTTTATTACTACTAATATTTTCGTTACTCTATTCTATTTTACTAAGTAATTATTTGATACTACTCGATTTATTTTTAAGAGAAGTTCTTCTTTATTCTAATTGACTGATGACAAAATAATTTCTGTCGCTCGTGTTGAGTTGGTCTTTATCTTAGCAATATTAACCAGAACTCATTTGCGTAAAATGGTTGAAAGTACAATGTTCAAGCTACATTAAGTTTGGCGAATTACTGCGTATCTAAAAAAGCTTTCTTGAACAAAGTTACTTATACTTCTACCAAAAGAAACACTCACAAAATGCGTCACGAGATACTTCATCCTTAGAGAGAGATGGTGATTGCAGCTTGAAACGGAGTTCTTAATCGTGACCCCAAAGTTACCCACTTGTAGTATTTTCCCCAATTATAGCAGTCACAACATTTTTTTTACCAGTGTGTAGTCTTCTAGAGTAAGTTAGTTGTCCATCAAAATGACCATGCCCAATGTGCCGAAAACTTGTTCCCTTTCCTGACACAAGTGACGCATCACTTTACAGGAAATGACTTTTTGGTTTCCATACACCATTCAATAATTGTATACAAGTACAACCAGAAGTTCAGAAACTCAAGAAATATCAGAAATTCCTGACAAGAGAACTTGTTGTTCCCGAATCCAAATCCACCACCGAATCACCAACATCACCCACCAATGCCCCACTTGAAAGCCATCGCACAAAGGAATACCCCCTTGACTATCCAGCAAATAGTTTGTTGCGTAAGTTGAATAATAAAGTCAACGATATCTACATAGCCACCGTTCACATTCTGACTGACTTCCCATATCTGTGTATGATGAAATTGGCCGACTATGTTTTTTGAGAATAATAAAAATGGTCTTATATACAAAGATAGAGTTAAAAACCTTGGAAGCAAGTTATCTGATACCATTGTTTCGTTAAAATAATGGTCAACCATATTCTTCGTTACCCACCTCTACTTTTACACATGTAGAACTAACTTCTCAATCATGAGCGCAGATGTGGCTGGCTATTCCGTCCAAGAAAGGAGTACAGATATCCTATTTGATTATCATCTCCCCTGCATTTTCTAATATCTCGTGGAAGGTATATTGCTGAAAATTTTCTGCTCGACGCCAATTCTTTGTACTTTGACCAATTGGTAAGTATTTTCTAAAAATAGAACTTAAACTTCTCAGTCAACCGATCACATTGAGAAAACGCCTTTCATTCATCCTCCTTTGTTCTGCGCATTGTGTCAAAGCCTTGTTTCAATTGTTTCTTTGTCCCCATATTTTTTTAAAGTCTTTTGTACCTTTATTATTTTTCCTTTGTAGACATCTCTCGTCAACAACATAAAGTAGTTCCATCCTCCTCCTTGTCCCAGATGGCCAGATACTAGTAAGCAAGTGTGTTACAATTTCAGAACTCTTCATTTGGAAATTACCACAAACGCCAATTTTCTTTTACACTCATTTCTGTTTCAAAAATCGCAATTATGTTCTCCGCAAATGTGGCAAATTGTAGCACCACACCCGTAACCCCGCGCCAAAGTCTCCCAGCCCGAACACTCAACCTCAAAATTGATAAGCCTCACCTACCCAAAGAAATCCGAGCCATAATCTACAAAAACTTAGGTGGTCCACCTAGACGCATTAGATTTCACTTGCACGCTTACACTGGACATGATCCCTGGAGTCCACGCAGAGCTATCCATTATCTCTCCTCCTCGGCTCGGCTACCAGTGACCTTCTCAATCGAGTCCTGGAGTCGAACTCTTGCGCTCCAAGAGTATGTTTTACTTCACCCACAAACCGAATCTCAGGACTGGCCCATCTACTTCCGGCCCTCGATCGACACGGTCGTCTTACCATACCAGATCTTCACTGCTATACGAGACGATGATTGGTTTCGTTATTATACGGAACTGGACCAGCAAGGTTTGTGTTTTAAGATGTTGGATAATGTTCAAAACCTAGAGATTTTGCTAAACGATGATGATTTGTCGCAGGTAAGTGATAACGAACATCACAGACTTGTAGGCCCCGCCGGACCGCACTATGGCCCGCAGGATGCGAAGGTGTTAAAAGTAAGACCCATGTTTCTTAATATCGATGAAGGCTACATGGAAGATGTTGGTTCTGTGGACTTCTGGACTACGTTGATTGAGACGATTATTGCGGACTTTTTTAAGGGTCACAGTCGTCCGGATGAGGTGGACGATTATTTAGAGTTAGATATCGAGAGACGTCTAAAGCAGAGGAAGATCCTTTTCTTGTGGGACCATCTTGAGATTTTTCGGGATCATGAGATGGTAGATGAGTCTACTGAAGAGGTGGGGGCTGGGCAAGTGCCGCCTGCTAATGTGGAGATGCTGCAATATGATTATTCATCGTAGCCACTTATTGAGGGCGGTTTGAATGCAAAGGAAAATAAGAAGAATATTGTAATATCTTAATTACAACGAACGTGCACATTTCGCAAGTGAGCGATCAGAAACGAAATCAGTAAGTAGTTTATTGACAATCTTGAAAGACTTTTGGCGAAAATGTTCGGAAACGAGTGGAGACTTGTTAGAATTTGTAATGATTCCAAGTGTTCGCTTCTTGTTCAGAGGGTGATATCTTATTTTTAGGTCAGATCAGCTCAGGCATTTCACTATACCGCTCAACATTATTTCATTTACTTCATGCATTATGCACGGCCGCACGAAGAGATTCATAATAAAACTATTTTCTCTCATTGTTACTACCCTTTTCAGTGCCTCTAGCCCAATCATTTTATTGTCTTTAGATGGAATATTCTGTCGATTACGTTTGCTTCTACTCTATCCCAATTAAGTATCTAGTACTACCACGCAATGAGGCGTTTGAACAATATCGTGGCTTACTGGAAGTCCGGTGGATTTCAAGACTTGAATAACTAGCGGTTTGATTGATATTATAACATACCAGCAGAAGTATCTGATATCCTCCCCATGCCTCAACTTGCTTCTGCACCAAAACCCTCCTTCCCTCCTGCAAGATCACTACCTTCAAACACTTTCTGACAACTATCACATGATTGCAATCCGTACTCGTCTTTCTTGTACGAAGTAGTCGATTCCGTGTGTTCGCATTTTTCCGAATGGAAGTTCGCATTTCGTTAAGACCGCGCTTAGTTTTCGCTCGCAGACGGGACAGATTATGATTAAGATTTGACACATGTTTGGAAATCTATCTGCGGATGCGGATTATCGTTAGTTCTCTCAGAGGAAAATTGTTGAGAGCGGGCCTTACATTTTCGCAGCAAAGGTGTGTTGTGTGTTGTGTGTCGTTGGTGTTGGAGAATTGTAAATAGTGTAGTAAGTTTCTGTGATGAAAGATGGTTGGGACGGATCCTGAAAAGAAAAGACCCTTGATTCTTTCTGGAATATTATGGCTATTATATTTACATATTCCAT
Source organism: Glarea lozoyensis ATCC 20868 (assembly GCF_000409485.1). Taxonomy (NCBI): domain Eukaryota; kingdom Fungi; phylum Ascomycota; class Leotiomycetes; order Helotiales; family Helotiaceae; genus Glarea; species Glarea lozoyensis. The sequence goes on from NW_007360987.1 coordinate 122,285, forward strand.
AGACTACTAGTCGGAAAATATGAATCAATTACAGTTCTTTATGATGATTTGGTGATGATTTGGACTGGATTCAATAACTGTCGTATTCCTCATCGTTCTGGGCCTGTCCAGGCTTCTCGAAAGATTATGTCTGGGAATAAGGTTTAGTCAGTATTACAACTATGTTTGTTAATAAATTACTGTATCAAGTTCTATTTGCGGTATAATTCTTTTGATAGATGTCTTATCTGAAGCTTGTGAATAATCTTGTAACATTCAGATTGATCGTACTTGTCAACTAATTTTGTCAAATTACCAGAACGTGTTGGAAAAGTGATACATAACAAACACTATTCCATCCGCTTCAACCTGAGAATGGGAGTCAACATGCTCTGTCCAAGCATCAATCGACTCATCTCCTTTCAAAACAACTTTCACCTTTTCTCAATATATCCTTCATCCCTCCAACGCCACACATCTCTTTTTACAAAATATCCAAGAAACATCCACTCCATACGCCCTCAAAACATCAGATGATTCCTGCCCTATTCCTCCAAATTGATTCCGGATGCCTGCCACAACAACCCCAAACCAAGAAGCACTCCCTTCCAAAACTCCGCCAACCCCCCTCTAGTCATTCTCGTTCACGTGGTGTTTTACCTCGCATTGTGCGCAAGGTAGTCGCAGCACTTATCACAATGATAAAGTTGCTCCGAAGACGTTTGTGTGGTGCCTTTGCATTTGCCGGTTTTGGACTTGGACTCCGCACAGGGTGTAACGACTTGGCTAACAAGGCATTGAGATAGAGGACACTTGACGGTGTGGACGTTGCACATACTGGTAGACTGAATTGGTGAGTACATAGGCACAAAAAGGGTGAATTTTGTGGGATCTTACGGGTGGTAGAGTTGAAAAGAGAGAAATCGACTTGATAGGAGGTGGCTGCAGTGCCAAAGAGGATGTTGCCAATCACGGCAAATGTTGCGTTTTCAATCGCTCGTGAAATTGTTGATGAAGCTTCTGCAAGATGCAAAGGAAACTTGAAAAAAATCTTCTTAGACAATGCTTCTGCTCAGTCCGTGGACAACAATTCAACTCACAACTCCATCGTCAGAGCTATTGCGCTCAGGTGAATGTGATCTCAAATTTTCAAGCCGCAGAATCCCTTGAATTCTTCTCCCGCATTCACCATGTAGCAGTTGCGATTAGCATTCATTTTACCTCCATATTTCTACTCTCTAATGATTGTATCCTTTGTTACCGGCACTTGTCCTGCATCGTGTAACGGATCAACTCGCTTAAGACGACCCGACCCCCCCTTGCTTTGACTTCAACTAATGGACGACAACAAAAGGTTCCGGCAACCGATGTAACTTTAAATTTTCCGCAATATTCGACTAAAGTGGTCTCTCGAGCTATTAGAATTACCACCTCTCGACTCTCTTCTTACGCGTCGACATAGTGAAAGGAGACCGCTAATGGTTACTTGAGGTCTACTCTTCGATGGCATCTATCTCAACTCAACTCACCATTGTGATAACAATTGCAATGGTTAATCCCCGGTGATTAGCACCCACTGCAATGGACTCGCTTCTTAATCTTTTGCCTTCGCATTCACTGAAAGATCCAAGGAAGTGTCAAGAAAGGCAATTCCAATTCTGCCTATTTCCGCTACAGTCTCCCGAATGACTTCGAAGCGTTCATAAATACACACCACATTCTACTGAGAAGGAGACCAAAGTAGCGTTGGTACCTTACAATAATCTTTGTCAGGTGGTGGACGAAGAAGTCAGTGCTAGACCCCGCAGCAAAGGATAAGATTCACAGCACAAAACGTTACTATGTGGAGAGTCCTGGCACCAAGTATAAGTTGTGCTCAATCTAATATTGGGAAGCTGATTTTGTGACTCTTGTTGTTTGTGTTTTCCGCTGTCTCACAGCCCCCTTGGAATTCCAAACCATCAGGAGAAGGAAAATGGCCGGTAGACATTTGAAGGTTGACTTTCTAGTTTGGTTATTTTCTCTAACGACCTAATAATTTGAGCAACCTGCGAGCGCCGCTCTTCGGTGTCCAGTTTGCGCATGCGAATTCAGACTGCCCTTTTTCCTCAACCACGACATTTCAACCTGACTTCCATACATTGACACCCCACGTCCTTCGTGACCCAGGAAAGATTTAGTAATAAAAGACCGGATCACCGTATTGAGGCTTGGAAAATCAACTTTCAGTTGACCATGAGGTTCTCACGAGGCATTATCATCCACACTTGTTTCAATCCCTTGCGCGTCAAGGCTTCGTCTGGTCAACAGGACACAGGCAACAAGACCAGGGGAATTTATATGTCCACTTTTGCTTGCTGAAAACATCATCAACAATTAGTAAGTGATTGAGGAAACCGCCTCGTCGATTAAATGACATGGTTTTGCTATCAACTCTCTCGTGTCATGTTGGCCAAATTCATCATGTGCCAAATATCAAACGCGGGATGTACCATTGTACTTGAGAAAACGCCAACAATCACACCGTCTATAGGCGCTTTCACAGCCCGAAAGTTCCCGTAATCTACTCACCGATATATCCCTCATCAAGAACATATACTCCAACTCAAAAGCCGCGGCTCAAGTTTCGACGCCCTTGCAAGGAGAACAACCAACACCAGAACGGCCCGCCATGTGACGCCCACCTCCAGAATGTTCGAGATAGGAGAATGAACGGAGATCTTCACTTCCCCGGCTTCCAACAATGAATTGATCCAGTCAACGAAGCTATTTTCGACATCTTCAGCCCTCGGCCAAGTACCAACATTCGCTTCGCCCCTCGATGTGACTTCGTACCTAGGTACCCTCGCTCGCTTAAGGTCGCGACCTCTCACGATGGATACCAGCGCAGGTAGCAGCGCGGCAACGCAACACTCCGTTCCAATCACGATTCCAATTCATTGTTGGAGGTTTCTATGACTACCCCTCATATGCAAAGAGGTTGGATTCTGGGGACCTTCAGCGTAGATAAGGTCGTTGAATTGGCCAGATGCTGTCATGGAGGTCCTGTGACGCTCATATCGCGCGGTTGGGCCCATGGCTTTGATAGCCAACCAATAATGCATTGGGCAGATTATGAATGAAATGGAGAATGTTTGCGGAAAGATGGCTGCAGATCCAGAGAGACGGTATCGAATCATTGCGCTGGAAAGTGTAGAAGCGCGGCAAGTTTCGAAAGCGCCTAATTTTTCAGCATGTCGCTTCGCGCATTGTATTTTCATGGCCTAGCTTCACGGGCAACCATTGAAGTAACTCGGTATTGTTTGGTTGCATCCATTACGATGAGCTCGACCATGGTAACCAGATAATATTGGGAATTTTCGAGGTTCCGAGAGTCTGGTCCCAATTAGCAGATATATTAGTGTGTGTGAGTGTTATCTGATGGGATAGTTGGAGAATACTATTGGAGAATGCATGTAAGAAGGGTAAAATCTCCGGGCTGTCGGCAGCAATCTAGATTTCTATTTCCGCAAGATATGACGGGAAAGGGCGCTTCAAGCTTTAAGACACTCAAATGGGGTGCCCGAGTTGGTTTGCGGGCAACGGTTTCGCAACAGACAGGAGTCCCCGGGCCGAAAAGCAACCAAAATACATGGACGGCAAGCCGTGGCTATGAAAGTGCGGCGGCAACAAGGTCATTTGATCGAAATATGAAGAATACCTGAAATATTATGAGCCAGGTGATTCAGAACCCCTTGAATAAGAGTGTTGTAATAAAGCCATGCTGATAAAGAACGTAGAAACCCCTTGAGGTCCCCTTTGGGGAATTCCAACTGAACTAGAGGTGCAGCTACCAGGAGCTGTATCAATCTAGTAAAGAAAATATCAAGACGTTATCGGTCACCGAAGTCGGCGAAGCTACGACTATCAACTGAATGAACCCAGCCTAGGCGTTTTAATAGCGATGGCTATTAAGCGCTGCAGTGAAGAGGGATGAAGTAACCTGGTCTTACCAGATCAAAACCTTTTTACGCCTATATTCTCTTATCTCGGGCACGAGGAGTAAATACTGCTAAATCAAGAGTGTCGATATCAATGCGATATCAACATGAATCGCTGAGCATGGGACTATAGGAAGTCATTATAGCATGACAAAAAACACTTCTTCATTCCGTAACAACAGACGAAGATTACGACTTCAGCATGATATAGGCATCCAATGTAACCGACGATGGTTGCAACGAAATAAGATGGACAACAATTAGAATGCAAGTCAGATTCCTCTATGCTGCAGAAGTGAGAATTGTGAAGGTTGAGGCAATTATGCAACCAACTGCTTAAATACAACCTTCTTTGCAACAAGATTTGACACCAATCCCCAGGATGGTGTGTTGCACTTGAGAAAGATGTAGGATTTATACGTCAAACAGAAGCCACTCAAATCTATCGGCAATATCCATTAGTTAAAGTTCTAGAATGTCGCCATTCGACAAATCGTATGCAGTCAGACCTCGTCAACAGGAAATCAGGAAGAAATAAATCCAAATTGCTTCGCACCTCAAGAATCTCACTACCGTAAGACTGACCTACTCGGCAGTCAAAGGTGTGGTAAGAAATGCAGATCATGAATTGCGAAAGGAGTTCTGTCACCCCATACGACCCTTCACCACATTCGGCCGAAGTACGCTTGTTAAACGATAAGACGGATGTTCCCACAATGCCGCTCCCTTTTCGACAAACCAAACAAGAGAAAATGCGCCGAATAAGCCTCCTAGAAAGTGCGAAAAGAGCGTCGTTATTGGCAGCCTCGTCTTTGAATAATCGATCCGTAAGAGGATATTTCCAGTCCCACCAGACCCCAAAATAGAGTACCGCGCCCCAACACACAGAATAGAAACTTCCTATTCTCCATGAAGCAAGATCAACGACGCACGCAGTCAGAAAACCAACACGCAGACAGACGAACAAACAAACACAAATACACTCCTCTTCCCTCTCTCACTCGAGGAATGGGAGACTCACGATAGGGGACCCGAGCACCCGGGACAAGACCTCGATAATAAAAGGCTACTCGGTGTGCGAATTTAAGTTAGCCCGGCAGGGCCGTGGCTTGCAGCACACCTACATAACCGTATCGCAAAGGTATGAAAATGCAACGCTGATCGGGATTTTGCTTTACCCATCCCCCCCAGCATGCGACGGCGCGCGCACGATTGGACGATGCGTATATCTGGGGATGTACGAAGAATCTCACGTCATGGTCTGGCAAATGCGGAATTTTTCCTCGTTAGGAAGGGGGAGGAATGGAAGGACGTGGGTGATGTGATTGGGAGGCTCGTACGACGGGTGCTTACGGTTTTTGATTCCGTTGAAGATGTGAGGGTGGGAGGGCATTTAGACGTGTGGTTTTAGGAGGTTTTCGGTAGCGGATTCAGGTGAGAGGTTGCGTTTGTGAATTGACTCATATCATTATTTACGAGTAAGACGGGGTGATAATTATTTTTTCGATATGTGGGCAATTTCTGAATGTGTGACCGTGTTTTCAGCTTGCTCAACGGTATTGCATCGTTTAATTTCACGTGTCATTTTAAGGTTATTTCACTCGTTTGATCTGATCCGATAAGTCTCCTTTAGGAAGAAACTCCAGGAATTAAAGTACGCTTCTTGGCGTCTTGTCTCGCTTGGCACTACTTTATCGTTTTCTTGAATCGGGGCGTGCCTAGGTCTTGTGCCACCGGGTTTATGAGTGCAGTATCTTGGCTTGTTGCTGAAGAACTTCCTCTTTTGTGCGAATTTTTGGAGGCGTAGAACATTTGAGAGAAGAAAGAAAGAGTCTTATCAAGAATCTATCGCATCTCATATCTCAAACCCTCTGTTCGTCGGTCCTCGTGGCCACCACGAAGCGAACAATTCAGACATCCCAAGATGCCGAAAAACCCATAAGATAACGCCTAGCCATGCCAAGCGTGTAGAAAGACGCATCTCCATGACATCGTACAACTTAAAGTTGGATCGGACTTCTTATTAGTCAAGTCAGGGCCGCGTCACCCTTCTCGTGGAGGTCACTATTTTCCAAACTCATTTCTGTGGAGAGAATGCGTGGCAGCAAAGTCATAGCTTGGAAACTATAATATTTAGTGGGTGTGTGGACTTTCCAGGGTTAGAGGTGTCAAATTGATGTTTTTCAGGGGTCGAGTTTAAGCTTGTTACGACGTTATGACGAAAGGTCCGAGGGTGGGGGGTTTATTGGCGAGGAGAAATCGGAATAGAGTTGTGTTACCAGAGGATGCTTTTCGGAAATTCATTTTTGGATGATGAGAGTTGAGGCGTATGGTGCTGAGATGAGCATGATGGGCAGTAAAGAAGAGTATTACAGATTTGACATAATGGTCTAGTCAGACTCGCGAGACGACTGCCTTATGAGGGTACGTGTCGCGAAAGCAATCCTGCACCAATATTAGGTGACGGATATGTCAGACGTGGAGAAATGTTGATCTTCGAGACGCTGGAGACGAGATCATGATCCCCAAGACGACTTTACTCGTACAAGGTCAGGTCAGCAGAAAGTCAAGTAAAACTTTGAGCGATAGTTCTGACTAGAGAGAATTCGCTACATCCGAAAATCGTACAAACGCTGAGATTGGACTCTGTAAATCCGTCGCCGGTGACACTTCCATAAACGGAAACCGCAGATACACCTTTCTGCAGCCAAAGAACACTCATCCCGTCACCAGAAAACGGCGAGTCCACCCTCTTGTTCTAAAACATCATCAATAATAGGCTATCTACACGGCAAGTGCAGGTTTGTCACGCAACCTGTAACCGCCTTCTCAGCCGGGTGTTACCATGTCGCTCGCACAAATAAATCAACCTCTCTTTTCTCAGGCGGACAGATGCAACTTTCTGTATCTCAGTCTAATCCTAACTCCGGATCGACGAGGTGGGAACGAGATTTGTTGGTAACGAGGGGGTGCACCGACGAATCGCACATCCACACAAGCCTCCGAAGAGGAAATAAGCATAAATGAAAGTGTATCGTCGCACACCACCATGCTCGTACGGAACGTAACACACAACAGGGGTTCAGTGCCCTTTTCCACCCTGTAAATTACATCAGCTGGGCGAAGGTAAATCGGTATTATCTGTCATCGTCGTGCATCTCTGTAATAGCAAAGGCGTAGAATTGGTAAACATTTACGACTCGCACACACGGCGCTCGCATCTTGCAACCTGAGTGAGAAGAAAGATTTCTAGACAGCGTAAACGTGTCTTTGGTGGCGGTCGATAGCATCATCTGTTGCTCCATTTTTTCCCGGCTCGCCAAGTTCGTTATCCAAGGAGGCCAAGCTTTGTGGATAGACAATGGGGTGCAGCCGGTGGTATGCCAAGTATGAACTTAAAAATGAGAAAGGCTATGATTTTCCAGGTCTGGAACGAGCTGAGCGACTGTACGTAGTACGATGTATATGGTGACTGGTAAGATATGCAAGCGATCGGATAGATAGGAAGGACTCTCGCCCGATAATTTGGAAAGAGGAGATCGCTTTTGTAGCTTTTGGAAGGTGGGATTTGCAGAGGACGAGGACTAAGAGTCAAGAAACTTTGTGCCTCACCCCAGAGAATTAAACTCTTGACAACTCTTGGTCTTTCGGCTGAGCAATGCAATTCCAACAAAGAAAATAGCGTCCGACACCAACTTCCTCGTTCGCGAGACTAATATCCCAATTGGTGGGTTCGTCAAATTCCAAGAGCCTTAGAACATCACCAGTAATTTCTCCCAAGGCTTGTGCGATTCGGATTCTTGGGGCACGGAGTAATTGCATTTTACATCCAATCAACGCTGCACGACCTCATATGCCCGATTTTGCAGCTGTAAGATTCTCCAGCTTAAAGCCTATCGTGAAGTTCGAGTCGGCACGACGGGATTCGTGAAATTCCGTAGATGAGAATAAGCATAGGCGATGGGGTGCTGAATAACCTCCGTAGGTCGTACCCGTACTTCTCGCTTTGCAAGTTGGATTTAAGCATCCACCAACAACGGGAGAATGTTTATTGTTTGTGGCGATCTTTGTGATCTTGGCCGATAGGTGAACTTCCAAGGCTTGGATTAGAGTTGCGGGATGTGATAGGTTTGTAAATTCTTAGCTTGATATGTTGCTTCCTTGGTTTTGGCTTGGGTTCATCAATTGTGACTAAATGACAACAAACGAATTGTTTTCAGCTGCTGGAGTGAGGCGGATAGTCGTATACGAAAGTACGATGTGTATGATAACTTACGGATATCCCAAGATGTGTACTCGATCTCCGATAAGAACGCATCGCAGACACTGCAGACGCTTTCAACATTCTCACCTCACTATCCCACCAAACAAACCCTCACACTTCTACCCTTCAAAACAATCCATTGTTCCTCCATTCCAAACCTCCCCATCGTGCAAAACTTCCAGAAACATCCCCAAATTTTCCATTTCTCGATCAGGAAGCTCCTAACGAAGATCCCCCCCACCGCCGAGCCTAAAAATCATGCTTAAAAGACACGCTGGACAAGGTTACATGGTGGCGTTTCTTGGCCCCCGTCGGTCCCGCCCTTTGGTTTTTCGAACGCTTGGAGCTTTGCCAAGGGAGCGAATTATCTTGAAAAGGGTTTGTGGCTTCCTGGGAATAATGGAATGGGTGAAGGGAGGGAGGGGGGTGTGGATGGATGATGTCGAGATGGAAGAATTGAGTTGGTTTAACTGCAATCTCCAGATTTGTTGGGGGACTGTTTGCTACGAAATGTATGATTTCAATGGTTCTTTACTTTCGAAAAGTTGCATCAGTCAAAAGATTGGACCCAAAGCCCAACTTGAGTACTGGCATGAAGTGATCTAGGGACACTTTCTTTTCAATTACAATTTGGGTGAGTGCCCTAAAAGTCTCTCTTTCTAACACTGAAGTGCATCGAATTGACTAACATTTAATGCCCAAACGATGCAGTAAAATCTTATTTCGCCGGTCTATTTTCTTCATACTACTCTTCTCTAGACATATGAATTTACCTTCACTTCCACTCACCTCAAACAGAAAGCAGAACCAAAAGAAGTTCCTCAAAAGCGTAGCAGAAACGATATTTCTACCACCAACAAAGCCACAAAATAAAAGACCAATAGGAGAGATATGGAATTGCTTGTTCTCAATCACCAAGATCAGCCTCGAGGAGTACAATCCCGCTCATCAGCAACGGCTACCATTTCATGCAGAAAATGCATACCTCCGACGAGAAATATTTTTGAGACCAAAATCCCGTCATTCAAATCCGCAGTCCACCATCATCAGCTCCATATACGATTCAAAGGTAGTGGATAACGATACGTCAGCATATACGCACAGGATCCCACATAAAGCACTAGAGCAATCTTATGCCACATCTCACTCAAGATTATCTACCTGAGGGTACCAACGCGTACTCGGTGTCGAAAAGGTAGTATCCCACGGCATGCCGGCGTTGCATCGCGGCATCTGAATTGCCGATTCAAGCTGACATACGGACTCTCTCTCATCCCTTCGGCGCCCACTATCTATTCACGGGCGGGCTATGTGTTGGAGATATCACTCTCCCAAAACGCCGATGTGCGGAGAGGAAGTTGGTATTCTGGCAGACGAGAGGCTGAGATGGGAAGTTGAAACTGTTGGATGTTGGAAAGAGTACGAAAGGGGAGGGTGTATAAATGGGATAAAAAAGGGTGGGTTGAGTAAAGATGGCGGATCCATCGTAAACAACCTTTCAAATAAGCTCATGCTCTAGCGTGATCCGCACAATCCGTGCGGTGAAATTCTAAATCCAACGCCCAACACGCGCTGACGAATCTTCGGCCCCGTGTCGGATTTATGAGAAAAAAATGGATTAGATGATGGGAAGTTACGGTACGAGTGGCTTCGGTGTGGGGGAGATAGTACGAAGTAAAGGGCCTGACGATTGTACCTTTCTCCGCTTTTCTTGGTGCGAAGTGACTTCGTGTCGGTGTGTCTTTACGGGAAGAACGGATGGGAGTTCGATGATGGAATTTTTTCTTCTCTCACGCTGGGCTTGATGGGGTGGATCATCCAAGCATGTGGTTTCCTCGTCGTCGGGTTATGAGCCGTCATTGCAATGTGAATTACGAGAGCGAAGAGAACGAGCCAAGGACCAAGGACTGCTAATTGCATGTCCAGCAAGCGCCGAGCGAGACGAGCTTGTCTGGAGGGACATGTCCAAGCATCGGCAGAATGAGCGCGCGGATGGATGAACAGAATGGAATGTCACTCTTGGAACCAACGGTGGTGGTCGGTAAGAATTGCAAGTGTTGGATGTGTACAAGGAAGGGGAATTTCATGTACATGTGTACCTATTAGGATACCAACTTGCTCAGCGTCACATCTGTGTGACCAAGTACTTTAGTTCTAACAAGCGACTTGAGGACATTTCAACGCCTGAGCATGAGATTGAGCAACTTGCCAGCCATATTCACATATCAAGCACAACTAGAAACGTGTGGAGATGGAATGTGATGAGAGGCCAACAGGATAACCGCCGCAGCAAGATACTCCAGATTTATACCGTCCATATCAAACATGGCACGAGGTATTAGCGAGTTTGTATGTCACGAGAGGTTGTCCTGCCTCATCCAACGTATATCGTATACGCCTACGGCCCAGGGATTTGACTAAATACAGCAAAATAACTCGATGTGGTACTTTCAGGGTATCAGCAATCCTACGAGCAGGTTGCTTCCTCTTCTAGCCATCTCACCAACATCTAACACCTCCAAGACATAGCAGACTGCACCGGTACTTTCCTTCAACGCGTCCGATGTAGTTGCCCACCACACCAAAATGCAATCCCTGTGAGCATTCGCCCTGCCCAAGTCTTTCCCTTTTGAATCACCTCGTCCTCTCTGAGCGACATTTTCTTACCCCTCCAATAACCCTACCGTGCAACGCTGACAGGGACGTGATGCCCCCAAGCCGCACGCCGCAAGCCGCAAGAGCTCGGGGTGGGCAGCCCTGCACGCCAAACCTAATCTAAGATCATATTTCCAACGCAGCCAACCGAGTGGACGTCCCTTGTTAGTCAGAGGGAGGAGCAAGGGGAAGATGTTGGTAATTTCTGCGGCTAGTGGTGTATTAGGAAAGGATGCTAGATGATTATTATTTATTTAATTATTTTTATTTATTTTAATACTTTACGACCAACCAGGGAAACGGTTGGTGCTTAGCTTTTCTTGACGAACGCCATCCATGATTTGTGGGAACCCAACCCAGCCAGATCCCCATCCCAAGCACGACCGGCTTTCTTGAAGGTTTGGCGGCAGGCTTGTCTGTCTTGTCTGCATGGCTGCCGAGTACGACGAGGACTACTACTACCCGGTCCTCCTCGATTGTTTTGCCGTGGTGGAAGTTCTGACTCTTTTCCTGTCTTTTCTCCACCTTGAGCACTGTGTACGCTTTCGACCTTGCCGGCGACGACGACGATACCCTCAAACCAACGCTCACCTGACGATATACAACCGACCCGAACCTCGACCGAATCAGCCTATCGATCCAACCAGAGAAAGATTATAGAGATATAAACCTGAAGATATCCATATATCTAAACAGAATAAAGCATACACATACACATCGTCCTACTTCGTACCTGCAGTACCACTCTTCCACGACGGCATCAACAGTCTTCAATCCCGTGACACATCACCATCCTCGACAGCATTTCTCAAGCCGTGTTTACTCACCCTCACCATTGAATATCTCGACAGATTCCAAGGCATACACGACTGTTCATATACCAACCAACACCATATCTTGTAAGTGTATCCCAATTTCCTCATTTTCATGCCATTGGAGCGCCGGTGCGGCGATTGAACCCTCGGATGCTGGTCTTGCGGTCGCTAAGCCCTGCCTGCTTGCACTGCAACCATTTCTTTCTGCCCTCCCTCTCGACGTTGGTGAGGATCCAAAGATGGGAGATCTGGGTGCGGGAGAGGGATGGGAGATGAGATGATGAAGATGATCGACTGCATGCGTTGCATGTAAGGCTTTCTTCCAGATCTTTACTTTATGTCTTCCATTCCTCGACCTTGATCCAGCTTCGATCACCAGAGGACAAGTCAGTCAAGACTTCTCCCTTCGCCCTCGTCGCATCGTCTCGACCCAACCCTCCCACGCCTAGACTGCCCAGTGTTTGGATCAATTGATCTGGATCTGAATGGGTGGACGAAACAGACAAGACACCGTCACAAACGAGGTACAAACGGAAACGCACCGGCAATTCCCCAAGAACCGATCATCTTCCCTATCACCCATCTAGTCTGGCAGTTGGCAGTGTCACAAAAATTTGGCTTGCGAGTTGGCTAGATTGCACTGGCAAGGAGCTTCGACAGTGTACGCGCACGCTGAGCTTGGCCCAGAGCTTGGTGGCAGCGGTCGACCATTCTCTGCTCCATTCACCTCTCCACCTGTCTCACGTTCATGAAATACCTTTCTGGGCATGACTTGGGCGGAGCCGCTGGTGCTCGAATTCCACTTTCTAACCTTTCCCATCTCCACCACCAATTCACCCCAATCTCTTGGGAACGAAGCGCGGACTAGGGTGAAGCTAACTTTCTCTAAAGATTTCGAACATCATTCACACCACGTCTCGCATCTCGACAAGACTTGCGCGTTCAACAGGATCCACCCGAACGAGTTCGGCAGCATCCGCCAAACCGCCTCGATCTGTCCTCCAGCCTCGCACAAGCTTTCTCTGACGGCCAAGCTTGGTTGACCATCCCAGACGGAACATTCCAACGACGATCCACGAGCTGCGATTGCTGAAAGTGGCCGACCGCGAGACGTCACTCAGCAAGATCCACTGCGGATCCCCGGTTATAGTTTCGATTTTAGGAGGAGAATTGGATTTATAGTTGCCAGTTCCCGGTATTCGTGCGGCAGATGAGAGCAGTCGAGTAAACACTTTTATTCCAGTCGATCACAACACAACCGTCATCATGATGGACACATATCACGGACACGTACGGACGCCTGCAGACGCGATCAAGCTATTCGAAGCGTGTCGTCTAGGCTTGTTACCACGAGTACAGCGAAGACTTTCCGAGAAGGAGAGACAGTCAATCAAGTCGGGATCAGTATTTGTATGGGATGAGCTGGAAGCGGGAATGAGAAGATGGACCGATGGGAAATCATGGAGTGCCAGCAGAGTTTCCGGAAGCTTCTTGACATATAGAGAGATGGAAGGGAAGAGAGGTGGAGGAGGCTTTGCACAAACACCAGTACGAAGAACGACGGGAAAGACACCAGATAGTGGCAAAGGAAGTGATGAGGACCTGGATATGGATGGCGAGGGACCAGATGGGTACAGATACAAGCCGGACGGGTTGATGAAGCAATCATTCAGCATCACTACAACGACAAACAGACATCTTCATCTGATCAGCTATTACTCTCGGCCAAGCCATAACTCCCCAGAGCTTCTACAGCCAACAACGGATCCAGCACTTCGGCACATCGTCCCAGTTAAAGGATTGTACCCAGAGTCAACTGTACACGAGGCACAAGGTCCACCAGTCACTCGAAGTCCTATGCAGCACAGCCCATATATGCAACCCCAACATCCAGTACAACATCTTCAAGCTTCCCCAGGTCATCGAGGTCAACCATATGCATATCAAATGCCTCCAGCATATTCATGGGGGCCACCATCTCCAATGTCAACGCCCCCATACCCACAATACCAAGGCCATATGTATAACTCGGCACTTCCACCCCCACCACCTTACCAACAACACAGCCCCCGTCAACAACATGGAGCACCTCAATACCCGATGAATGGTCAGTCAACCGCGTACGATCGTCCACCACCGCATATTTCAGATCCTTCACATCCACCACCACCTAGTCTTCGAGGCATGAGTACCGCTACCGCACAGAATCTGATGCCACGATATGCAGGTATGCCACCGCGCGTAGACCAGAGGATGCTTGCTCAACAACAGGCACAACTTGCCCAAGGTGCAATGTTGGCGGTTGGAAGAATGATTGATCCTAGACTTGGAGAACCGAGACTACCACCGGTGCAGATCAACTCTCCACCCAGACAATCAACACCACCACAGACCAAGTCAACCTCTCAGGCCACAACACCTAAATCAAACAAAGGCCCATCATCACCAAAAGGCGGCAGTCCCAAACCCAACAACGCCGAATCAAGCACGCAAGCTCAAAGCATCCCAAGCATCTCGGCCTTGGTCCACGCCACCGACTCCGTCAGCGTCATGTCCGACAACAAAAGCAACAGCTCCCGTCCTGGCAGTAAATCACCACGTGAAACCCCCCGCGACGTGGAGAAGCCAAAGGATATCCCGCACGACAAGCTTAATATCATTGGTGAGGATCAACGCGCCATCCGCGTGCTCGATCGAAAGTTTTTCTAAGATGTGTGTGCAGGGTTTCTCTGCAATTAATGCGACGATTCGAGGTGGATGGATTTGGGAGTGTAATCAGGATGGGAAGGGATGGGAAGTATGAGTATAAATATGGGTGGACAAGCGTTTTTTAGTTACTTAGCGGCATCGGATTGGGAGTCGGGATGTTTATTCAGGGAGGGATGGAGTTAATGGGGATACCATTTTGCTGTCGTTTAGCCTTTTTCTTTCGTTGTAAAAGTATTGTTTTGTAGGGTGTTTGTGGATGGATGGATGTTTGCTGTGTTTGGCGTTTTGGGGTGGGATGGGATAGGGTGGTGTGGATATACCAAGGTTGCTACATCGAGCGCTTTCTTTTTTTTGAGATTCGGGTTCGTGGATGAGGTAGATAACTACCTAGGTAGATAGCTAGCTTAGCTGGGGAGTAGAGAGTTAGGATGAATTGAGCATTTGTTCATCTAAGATTTTGGGTGTGAGTTGTATCGTGACAGTGAAGTTTAGTTTTTTTTACCATCTCAGTCGTGTGGGACTGCCTTGAATGGGGATCTCATTCATCCGATATCAGAAGGATGGAAGGATTGAAGTGAGTTAGGCTTGTTCTCACTATTATCTATGTAGTTAGGGTTCTGGATCTTGAATTCATTCATTCATAAATTCCTTAGCTTTGCGTTTTATGCTTATTTTAATTGAGTCGTTCTACCAGATGAGTTTATTTTATAATTTCATCATTTCTAGGTATCCTCGCCTCACCAGCCTCGGCGTACGTCCACCGAGCTCCCCTTGACGATTGCACGGGGGGGGGTGATGTACGAGGGCTGTGGGGTGTATGGTATTGGTCCGTTCGTTTAGCTTGGCTGTGCTGTTATGCTGTTGTGAATCTATTCTTTGATCTTATTCTTTCAACTTCAAATTAATGGAGATTGGGTGGACGAGGTATGAGGGTAGGGGGTTGGAATGTTTTTTTCGTATGTATATCGGTGACGGGGTTGTATAAAGTTAGGTTTCGGTTTTAGATTTATGACTAGGTATATCCATATTCTTTGGTTTATATACCATATCAGATCCATATTTCATTTTTTCTTTCTCCGCGCCTGTGTATACGGTGGAAATATGCGTGTTGGATGGTGATGAGTAGAATGTATTTTGGATTTTTTTCTGCTGAAGGGTGGATTCGCCATTTTGGTGATGGGAATACTATACTCTGATACCCGATTTTTTGAGTCGTTAGGGCGTGGTAAACACGTGCGAAAAGTCCTAGGGTCTCAAGTAAGCTTATTTTCGTCTTCACAGCACAGAGGATTTTGGCAGGTGTACGTGAGCGAGCGAGCTCGCGTCCGAAGTTTCGAACCTTCTTACAATGCTGCGGATCGTGCATCTCTTGGTAGTTTAATTATTTTGTTAGGGGTCATGGACTAGGATCTTGTTATATGCACGTGTACGATGTGGTAGGTACCTGTCTACATGTAGATGGGGAAGTAAGCTTATTTATATTTAGCGAGCAATCCATCTACTTACGCGCTGAGGATTTACTGCGCATCTCACAAAAAATCTCCAGAGTCCTGGCTTTTCGTGCGCCAGATGAGGATTTGTTTGTTTTATTCTCCTTTTATTTACCCCACGTGCGAGCAAACTCTCCAATTTAGGTACGAGACGGACATCTTGCAAACTTCTTGTACGATCGTACCCCCGAAATCCCATCGTGGCTGTGTAAGCGACGATGTGGGGAGAAGGTTATTTGGGGAGGTTGTGCGATATGCTTATTTTGTACTCGATTTGGTTTGGAAAGGTGGATATGCTCGATTCGCTCGATTAGCTCGCGCGCAACTTACAAGGGTTGTGGTGAGGAGTTGGGTTATAATTTTGTGAAATGGAATGGGTGATGGGTACTTTAGGATGGATTATGGGATTATTTGGATTAGATTGTGCGATATCGTTTAAGATGACAAAGAAGGCATGTAGATGATATAGCGGTTATTTAGGTTTACGAATGTGTCGAAGGTTGAGAGTTGTCTGGGCATCCTGGATGAAATATCTGCAAAGGAACATACCCGTATGGAAGAAAATCGTCTAAGCATCGATAATCTTTCGAGGTTAAATAATAGCAGAGGAATGAGTGGAAGATACCCGTATGGAAGATATCGTCTAAGCTTACGATCAGTCCTGCTTACGACATTACCATGTTATACCGGCCCTTCTTTTTCTTGGTCAGCAAATTTGTTTGTCAGCCATCCTGTGGGTTCTTACTGTAGTTATTGATATATAGAGGTTTTCGTGCGTGATCGGTGAGGGGAGGAGTGCTTGGGCTTACTTGAGGTACCTTGTTACATGAAGGTTCAGTGGTTTTATAGCCGGACTCTTGGAGATGAGGGACGAGGGTAGTGATGATGAGAGTTTCGAGGCTGAGTTGTGAGAGTTTGGGAGGGAAGCTTGAGCTTGGTTAATTGAATGGGTGTAGTCGGTTGTAAGGTTGTGGGCGATTTGATCTACATTTACAGACTTGGTGCGAGGCCCTAAATACGGTACCCATGTATGCATGGCTTAGGAAGGAATAAGTCTCGGGGAGTATAAAAGTAAGTTGTTTATATAGGTGAGTCTATCATGAAGTGAATCGCTTAATTGTTGTATAAGTCTATGTAATAAATAGAAGAGGGACGAATGATGTAATCCATTTTCTATTTCACGAGACATCAGATATATATCCTGCAAGACAGTATGTAAGATTGAGGGATTTATAGTGATGTTTCGGTAGTTAAGTCATAGGACCTTTTGATGCGAAGTTCCAAACATGGAAAAGGAGACGGAATTTCTCAATGCACATGCCAAATGAATTCGAATTAGTCTAGGGTATCATTCTTGTGTCAAAGGAAGATATACCACGGATGAAAACCTATGATGATATTGTTGTTATTGTTGTTGGTGAAGGATGAAAGATGGCTGTAAGGTTGTTTCATCTGACCGGTAAATATTACCCTGTCGCTAGAATTTGACAAAACGCCAGGACCAATTTTGCAGCAATCTACATGGAAAATACACTTCAAGAAACTGGTCGGGGGAAGTATGAAACAATGTCCATCTAAACGCTGCCGTGTATGTAGGCACTTACTGAATTGCAACTGTCGATATCGTGGAATTTATTGAGTGGTATAGCTGCACTTCAGCGCGTATAATTTTTTCCACCAGGAGAAATACGAATTTCCGATCTGACACAAGTGACGGAGATGAAAGATCCCACGGTGCAGAGTTTAAGTTTGCATCTTTGTCATATCAGTGAGATTGTTCAACAACTCTTGTGAGCACCGCTTATCCTCTGGGAATTTGTTGTCATAATTGGAGTAAAACGTCAACGACTTTCAACTCCAACACGGAACGTCAATAGAACCCTAGCAGTAATAGCAAAAAAAGCCGAAGTTTTGTAAATGAGATACCATGTTTACCATCATATCTGAGAGGTATACACAATTTTCGTCTTAGACTTCTGGTCGTCTGCAGTAGCTGTTCCAATCCCGAGGATGATTCAGCAAATATTAAGAGCTTCGCATCAAAGAAGCATGCTTTGTATTAAGAGCAACGGGCATAGAACCGCACCTTTCAGGCATTAATTTCGGAAACATTTCGAGCACCGGGCAATATCGCAGACCCTCTTCACAAGTGTATTGTAAGTCTGTCAGGCCATCACCTCTCAGTAAGCAAACAGTCCGTCCAAAACAATATATCCAATTGACATGATGAAGTAGTTATACACAATCATCTCCATTTAAAAGGCCGTATGTGGCAGTTGAGAACGAAATATTCGAAGTTCGTTTTCCGCGATGTCACAATCAAAAGGCTAGCACTAGTGCACGACAAAACTGTGCTCACAACTAATTGTAAGATACACAAACTCGACCTCGCGAAGCCTTCCTATTCCAGAAATCAACTGAATGCACTCAGAAGGCGGTAAATCCGCAGCAACCGCTCTATCGCACACCTCATGCTACACAATGAATATGCTCCGTAAGAATCGCACATCAGGCATCAGATTTTCGCACCAAAACGCCCTGTACTCCGTCAGCAAAACAGACTCTCCATTTCAATCTTATTTTAAGCTGACACGTTTTTCCAATCTCCCGTCCACGAAGCTTACGCATCAGCGAATCACACTCGCTTCGTACCTTTTGACACTGCAGCACCACACCAACTTTCCACGTTCCATCCTTAAATCTAAACCACACACACGAACTATCTCGTATCTCCTCCTGTCTAATGTTCTGCGCCCACTAAAAACAAACTTCCCATCCCCATGAAACGCTAATCCCGCGTAAGCGAGGGACCGCAACTCGGTGTTGGGATATACGTGAAGATTAGTTGGTGGAGGAGATGAGCCTTGGAGATGGATTTCTCGAGGAGGGTGGGTGGTGGAAATAGAATGGGATGGGATGGGATGTTGACGTTTAGATGTGGTGATGTTTTGTTGTGGATTCCCTCCGTGGAATCGAAGTCCCAGACGCAGGACTGTAGTAGGTTGGGTCGAGATTGAGGAATTCGAAGGACCGTAATAGAAGAATTTGTAATTGAAGTAGAGATCTAGGTTCTAAGCTTTAGACAAAAGTCTATAAGCTTCCTTTCTTTTAGGTTACTGGTTTAGTCTAGCTCAGGATACACTAAAATCTCAAATCATGCTTAAATCTCTCGCCAAAATGCATAACTCTATTGCGATATTCCGTAGTCAAACTCATTGCACCACTCAAGTACGGGTGACCACTCAAGTACGGGTGCTCATGTTTCGCCCAACTAGCACAGTGAAACAATAAGTCTTTCACGACTTTTACTACGAGAAAGCTTCCCCTAACCACATAATTTAGAAAAGGCATTACCAGAAAGGAGAGGAGCACTACAAGAGATATCACTGCTGTCGTAAACACCACAACATCGAAATTGGTCACGAACTGTACTAACTCTTATCTTCCCTATTTTAAACAAACAATCCACTCAGCCCCGTGAGCTACGATCCATATTTCCCGCCCCTAATTCTATGTATTACAATCCCAACTCCAAAGCAATCGAACGATTTATATACTAAAACACAATGCCCCAATCTCACTGCGTAATCCCTTGATAGAATCTTATAGACACACCCCAGACAACCTTCACCCCAAGCGAACCGTTGGTCTGAGCCTCTCATGTACCGAAGTAACGAGTGCCATGTTGGGAAAACAAATGAAAAATACGACGCTCGCACGTAAACATGGAGTCAACCCAACAGTTGGTTTCAAAATTACGGCATACAGGCCGTCCTCCTCGGCCTTATTCTTAATTCAACGAATGTGGCAGTAGCAGGCAATATGAGTAGCTAATCCATCTTAAGCATATCAAGTGAGAACCTTGTACGACATAGCGCAGGTCGATTCACAGGACAGGCAGGGTACAATACCGTAGTCTAGGTCCACGCCACATGGGAACTTGGTGTCGAGTCCAGCCCTGTGCAGAATCGACGTGGATGCATGGAGCAAGCCGTCTACAGCGGAACACCCGCGCTGCAATTGCCCTCACTTTCATCACAGCATTCTCAACCAACAAAGCGTGAGGATCCTGTCCGCAGCACCTCGCGGTCGCAGTGGAGAGTTCAAATATATTAATGAAGGATCTTGGTGTCGCATTTGCCTTACGCGGCAATATAGTTCTGCGACGATTCAACACGATCGACGTGGTGTGATTCAGCCAACAACGTCGTGATACGGTTGATAGGCGGGGATAGTTATGCTATGTTCGGCAGCGAGGCGAAGTCGAGAGCGATGGTGACACGACATGCTATTCCCAAACAACAGACGAGAGACGCCATCCACATGGATGAATCTTTTGGGGAAACTTTATGCTGCACAAGCATAAAATGTGCAGAGTTGGCGGCCGGGGAAGAGAACCTGGTCGATTAAAGGCGGGCAACCAGGTGTGTAGTTGCAACATGGTGCGTTGCCAAGGGCACAGTAACAACCATAGATGACTTGGTCTGGTATAAAGTAGTTTATACCGCGTGAGGAAGGTGGTATACATGTGTTTGTTGTCTAGCGTAACAATAATCCCGGTGGAGAAGCAGTTACTGACGAAGAACATGGTTAAAGACAATATACAACCAACTTTTGACGGTGCATATATTTGTGTGGGGCCAATCACTCCAGATAACTTTAAACATCCAACCCAACATGGAGGGAAGGTCTGAGCCAGCAGCAAGGTTTGAAACCAAACATCTGTACCTTACATTGCGTAATTGACCCATGGGTATGTTGGCGCCTGCGGCCGTTGATAAGGCTGTGTAGTAAAGGCTCGGGTAATACAATATAAATTTACAGTATTTCTATGCAGACTGTGGAAGGTGGTTGGTATTCAGCCACCAATAAGGATCCACCACTCGTACACCATAGTAAGACGCCAACATTCCTTTTTGCAGGTTTGTTGGCGATTTCCCATACGAAAATCGCTTGAACACTTCTCCACTTAGAGCACGTAAATCAAAATGATCAATCTGCTATAGGCTTACGTGGGAAACATATGAGGGATCCTGAAACATCAAGTTGAGCCACGTCCGAATGACAGAAACAAGATCTTAAAAATTCTTGTGCCGGACAAGGCGAGATCTGCTCGCGTAAATAACGATTCCGGAGCCGAAGGTTACAACCAACGTCCAACATCTGCAAACTACGCGTTGTTAGTCATGATTGGCTGCCTCGATGTGAGGTTACACCTTCCGATTTCTCACGGTTCAGTTGTGATTGAAAACAATCAAAAGCAGAAGTAGGAAGTGGCTGAAGGGATAAACCAAAGTGTGCCTCGCCAGAAGAGGAAGGACAAACGTAGAACTGATCTTCGATATACGGCCGAGGAAACATGCCACCAACTGCATTGGAAATACAACAAATGGACATTTCCCTGCACGGTAACAGTTCAATAAGGAAGTTTTTGCGAATAGTCAACCCCAGTGAAGATGATATCGACTTTTCCAGCCGTTCTAATAAAATATTACAGTGCTTTGATTTGGATTGAGGTAAATTTCCAGCAACGTTTCCAATGATTGGTTGTAGTTGTGCGGATTTCATTAGGTATTCTTTTACCAACCCTGGACCATCGCAATATGATAAGTGAATACCGTAAAGACGAGAAGTAAAAAATCCCGCAAAATTTAATCCACAAGTTTGTGCAAAAACCAGTAAAATTTAAATCCAATGGATTTCGACCTCAAGTGACCACTTTCGAGAATATGCATAGACTCTGCAGGTGCAAACAAATGGAGAACTGATATTTTGGACTGAAGTATGGCCCGAGTAAAGCCTCCACTTGGGTCCCGAAAATTGCTGAGCCAAGATAGAAGAATGTTCGGATCGACACTCGCCAGCACTGCAAGCCATGAGATATAGCAAGAAAAGTCTCCCGAGTCCGGAAGTAAGTCCAGCCTGAACTCAAAATCCTTGTCAATAATGTATGGCCACAGACGACTATGCTGCCTTCGCCGCTGCATCGCGTACCTTATGACACAACCACATCGATGGCGTCAGAACATTAGGGAACCCTTAATCATAAAGCATTACCACGGAAACTGAGAATGGACAGACAAGAAAAGAATGTAACCAGTAAAAAGCCGCTGCAAATCTTTGAAGTAGACACTTTGAAAATGCAGATAGTGTGAAAAATTCCAGTGCAAAGCAGCGGCTGGATGAGATCTCACGAATGTGAGGTATAGGTGGTATTTGTGCTACCACACCTGCAGTGACAATAGCCTCGGTTCCTGTCTTGAATCTGGGAGCGTACGATTTAGGCGCCCACCTATAAATGGGCCAATGGTACTCGCTGTAGCAGCTAGAGCATTCTGCACGCGATACTGAAGCAACCTCAAGCAATGCGGGTGGTGCAGCTTCTGCATCGGAACATTTTATGCTTATGTACGGCACGGTGCGAGCCTTTTTGCCCCTCTCAATTCATCCCGAAAAATGTTGGTGGTGTTTTTGAAGTGCTCTGTCCTGAGAAAACGGGAAATCCGAGTAATCCGAGAAAACTTACCAGAACACTTTCGATGTGTGACCTGGCAGATATGTCCAAAAACGGCTGATTAAATTGTCTAATATAGGGTAGGGCCGAAAACAGTAGTTTTGAACGCAGGAGGGCTGTGCGTTGGTATGTGGGGTCAACACTGTTTCAAATTCGGGGTGCAGAGAGTGCGTCAAGTACCGGCTGTGGGGGTCATATATGCGGCAATCAAGTCCTATTTTCGACTTGCTATATTGCTAGGCATGCTCGAGACCAAGCCTCCTGAAAACAGCTGGCCTGGACGTGGGCAATTGTAGATCTTCCGAAGGCCTGTACTCAATCAGCAGTCGCCATGCCTCGTGAGAGTGATCATTACTCTTTGTGGTAGTCATATGTTTCCGAGAATCTCAACTTGTATTCGAGGTAGCGGTTTCACGTCAGGTGAAAGGTCGGCTGGTGGTCACAATATTTCTGTAGGCTTAGCATTCGCAACGCCCTACCCATCGTGGAAAAGTGTTGATCTCTCTAATATTTGGGACACCCGCCAAATATCCCAATAGACGATCGAAACCTAGGCCAAAACCGCCGTGAGGCACGCTGCCCCATCGTCTCAAGTCAATGTACCATTTCAAGGCACCCAGTTGGTCATCGGTCAGGGATTCCACGGGGCCAGAAGGTAGCATACCATGCGACTGCATCGACGAGATAAGGCTTTCTAGACGATGCTCACGCATTGAACCACCAACAAGCTCTCCAGCGTTCGGTAAGAGCAGATCAAAACAGTCAACAGTTTCTCCAGGTGATGAATCCTTCGTTGATGCAAGCATGTAGAACGGTTTGATGCTGCTTGGATAATGAGTGACAAAGACAGGTGAATCGAGCGTATTTGCAATATACTGCTCATGCTCAATGCTCAGACCTGCTCCCCACTCGGGCTTATGTTCAAAGTCCGCAGTAGACTCTGTTAACATATTGATGGCTTCTGTGTATGTGATCCGAGGCCATCGATCAGCGAGAATGCGCTCCCATCGGTGCCTTATGGTTTCCGAAGTGATCGCATCGGGGTCGTCGTGCCCGTCTAGTGCTCTGCTAGAAAGTATCTCTTTGCCAACTCGCGAGGACAGTAAGGGCTTGGTAACCCGCTGCACGAGTTTCTCCACCACATCCATAACGGAGCTCAATTCTTCGACAAAACTCATTTCTAGCTCCAGCATGTAGAATTCGCTAAGATGCCGCTTGGTGTCACTCTTCTCCGCTCGGAAGGTTGGCGATAACGTCCATGTATTACCAACAGACTGCGCCAACGCCTCAAGATGTAGCTGGCTAGAAACGGTCAAATATTTTGTTGAGCGAAAGAAGGTGCCATCATCCGTTTCGCTAACGGGCCCCTTATGTGGACTCGCAACATGGAAGACCTCGCCAGCCCCTTCGCAGTCCGACGACGTGATTATTGGTGTATGTGTTTGCGTAAAGCCTTCTTGGGATAGGAAGCTGGTTATTTCTGATATGCAATCCGATCGCAGTCTCAGCAGGGTCGTATTGAAAGGTATGCGGGTCCGAAGATGAGGCATCGTTCGGAGATACTCCAGGGATTGGTATTTCTTCTGCATCGGGTATTTCTGTTCGTTGTTCTCAGTGGAATGCAAGCCAGTGTGGAGTGCCTTTTACACGTACAGCTGCATCAGATACACCCAATACATCGACTTTCGATACGTGAAGCTCATGGCTTTGGGCTTGAGGATTTGGAGACTCTTTCCATTCACCGGTCAATCGGACTGCAGTACCCGTGGACAGACTGCGATTGTGAGCTTCTTGAAAATGGACAGAGATCGAGGTCATACCTTTGTGCCTGTTCGGGGCTCAATAGTGCCTGTAGAGATTCCAGTGTCGATCCGTCTCCAATTGCGACAAAAGATCTCCGTTTCTGATTTCTCACTGACCGAACATATCCATTGACTGCAACGTTACTCGAATTTTTCGGCCCGTGATCGAGCAGACGGGCGATTGGCAATGTCGCAGAGGCATTGGAGCGTAGAGCGGAGCTGCTGGAGAAGTGTCTGCCATTACATCTTTTTGAAGCTATTTTGATGTATTCAGTAATTCGTGGTCGGACCATGGCCATGCCGCTGATGATATTGAGTGGTCAATGGCTGGTCGCAGGGCCTCGCAAGCCGTATATCTATTGAGGTCTGTGGGAAGAGGATCGGATGAATGATCTAGGCAGGGAAAAAGAAATGCGAATAAAAGATTGTGGTCTCATTTGGATGATGAGGTTGTCAACAAGGTTCGGATAGACGCGCCTGACCAAGGGAGACGCGCCAGCCGCGGCAAACAAATGGTCAAAGCTCGCTTGCTCCACCTTATGGACGACGAGTCGACAACGCCGATACCCCTTTTTTGCTTTTTATAATTCGGTCATTATTCTCACACAACCTCAAACTCCAGACGAGCAAGCCACTCAATTGCCAGACCTCGCCCATGCTATGATTCGTCATATTTCAGTCCATTCTACATCACACCACTCGCTGCTATACCGGTCAAAGTTGGACATCCTCCTGCTCATACCCTACCCAGTCTCTATCGACTTTTGCTCGCTTGTTGATATGAAGATGTATCTGGGAAAGACCTCTCATTCCTTAAATGGCATCCAGTCCGGCTCCCGTCTACCCATAAGTTAAAGTTTTATGAGGAATGTAGCCTGCATGAAGTCCGGGCGGATTTGACTTAGGCTTTCGGGACCGCCCTTCAGTGCCACACACGCGGTACCGTCCCGTCCAAGGGGTCTTAAGCAAAAGCAATATCTTCCCGTCTCGATTGGGGCTATAGTTTGGGTTCCGCTCGGTCCTCGACGCACTTAATTACGATCCTGCACCTAAATCCCGTACGATGCATTCGACCACAAGATCTGCTTCCTCGGCAATCTGGTCCTACCTTCACGCAGCACAATTGAGATCTCGGGACCGGTCTTACGACCTTGTACTTCTCTCACTCTGAAAAGAGTACTCTCTTGACCTTGTCTGCTCGAACGTATGGAAAGCCAGCGCTCTGGACGATCCCTTTTGTGCTTGTCATTGCGGTGAAAGAGTGTCGATGAGCCCAAGAACCACGCTATTGAGATCAAACTGTCTTACTCTTGCCGCTCTAATTATCCACATTCGTAATTCATCCCGTCAAGAGGAGGGCCAAGGTATGCGTCGATCGGTGGCTGCTTGATAAGTTTGGACCTTTCCTGATCCCAACTATATAATGGGACCCATGTCCAATATGTCGTCCGTGGCCTTGGGTCCAAGAGATTCTTCAAAGTTGTCTTTGTTTATTCTGTTTGTGCTGCGTTTCTGTTTACATCTAATTCATCATGCCGCCTGGAAAGCCAAAACCCTCAGAGATAGCAGCCGAGACGAAGAAGACGTATATTCCATTTATCCGTCAAAACTATAGTTCAGAATGGCCATCAACATCATACCTGTGTCCCTCAGAGTCAATGACTGCAGGTCAGCCAACTGTGGATGGACGACTAGCACACTTTGGTAACTTTGCTGTTTGGTTTTAATAGTGCAAGCCTAACTCAAAGTAGCTTTCTACGAAGAGGATCCGGTTGATGTTGCGCTGAAGTGGGCTCCCACGGAAGACAGCGACATACCTGTGATCATGCCAGCAAATGATAAGAGACCAGGTGGAGATTGGGAAGCTGGTATTTTAATTCTACCAGGATATGCAAGAATTCCATCTAATGTTTTGTAGGAGTCATGTCTCCAGAAGAATGTCTTTGCCGGCGGAGCAATCTCTTTGCTACTCTAACAACACCTGCACCGCAAAGCTCCAATTCAACTAACTATCCAATTCCACCCAAATATGGCATCTATTCTCGAAACGTTGGTATGTTGCCAACCCTTACCGGACCATAGTGACTTGCAAATTGACTTACGACAGTGGTCTTTCGAAATGGACCTGAGAAGTATGAAACATGGCCAGAATACAAAGGTATGCGATTTTGCTTCTTCAAACTGCATGAGCATCTCACTGACAAGCTTAGCCCTTCCAGTTATCTCTGTGCCCCCTGTGAAGAGGCCCAAATTAGACAGTGCAGGTGTTCACTACTCATTCGGCCAGGAGAAGGAGCTCATGCGCGACAAAATTCGTACAGCGTTGAGAATTGCTGTCTACTATGGACATCACAATCTCGTTATCGGCAACTTCGGCTTGGGCCCTGGCTTCAGAAATCCGCCCGAAGAGGTTGCCAAAATGTGGCGAGATGCGTTCCTGCATGACCCAGAATTCAAAGGTCATTTCCAAGACATCATTTTTGCTTTCGAAGACCCGGAAGGACCCGGTGCCGTTTCCAGTTCATCTAGCAAATCTTCTTCAAAATCATCATCTTCATCTTCGAAATCATCCTCGATGTCTTCCTCTTCATCAGCAAACAAAAGCAGCGCCGCATCAGATTTAGCCATTTTTAGACATGTTTTCAAACCATCGAATATCCACCCTAATGCCTTTGCGACTGAACCGAATCGAGATGCCTACTCTATGGCGCAATACGTAAAGTGGGAGGCCTCGTATCAAAAATTGGTTTGAGGCGTTGTCGGATATTCAGATTTACTCATACTTCGTTATAGATCTAGAGTCGCAATGACACGGGAGTTGGGATGGGGTGTTTAGACTGGCTCAATGCATGCCAAAATTCAGGATCCGAGTTTGGACCTCAGGTATTTCTTTGCTCTATGAGTGGATTATTGGGTTAGAAAAATATAATCATCCTCAAACACTTAGCCTTGGTCGTCAAATGATGAAATCATTTCTGCAGCTGTGAGCTTGAGATACTGGAAAGACACCATGACGAATGTGTATATTGGAATGAAGACCAACAGCATACTCGCTTAGGTGTTCCTCCACAGTCAATGTACGACTCCGTGTACGTACAACCCTTCTCGATCTCTAGAAGCTTTTCGTACTTTTCGTCCTACCCAAACCAGTCCAACATCGGGCCATTCAGCCTTGCAGTCCTGTTCTATAGTCCCTCTGGAGCCGCACGCACGCAACCCATCCCACCGGTCTGGTCACATTACCTCCATTTGTAGCTCAATGTTTCTCGCTTGCCATACGCAGAACGATATGTCCACCTCCGTCACACCCAAGATCTCAACATCAAGCCTACCAAATAACGATCCTGCAAGCAGCCATATTCATCGAAAAAATTGTGTGCCGAGGGCGGATGGCTTGGGAAAGGGCTTCTGCAGCGGCGTTCCCTTTCGGTCTTGGCGTTCGACAACACATACGTTGCTGTCACACAAGAGACGTAGGGTGCTTCCCGAACAAGCTTTTTCCAGCATTTCCCTCGGATTCCATTTTGCTCCTGTGAGTGGACAGAGCGAGAGTACATGACTCTTTCCAGAACAATGTACCACCTCAGGCTCTTCTACACTTGAGCCTCCCGTCTTCCGTCGCACCATCTTCTCCTTCCAGTGTACACATTGGTCATACAGAGATCTGTAGCTTCGAATATCCTGTGACCAAGACAATTGTGTTGACACGAGTAGACGGGATACCAGATCCTGCGCCTTCCCGTCACCAAGAAGCTACGGAAATGTCTCCGTCAAATTATCCGACACATCGTTTTTGCGGACTCGACTGCCGGATGAGAGTGCCGACGAATGGAAAACATGATTCTGCACCACTTGTCGATAAATGACGGTTTGGGTATAACAGAATAAGTCATTTCCATAATGTGGAGGGAAGTTGCTGCTGCTTTTGGGGGCCAGAGTCTGGTAACGGTAGTGATGGTGTTACCATATGTATTTTCATCACTGCCGCGCTATGACAAAACTTTCTGCTGGATGAGCATATAGAATTAAAACATCCTTATCACCAATGACAAATAAACAAATTATTATCAGTCTTTGAAGAAATGAGCTGGTGCTTTGCGACACTGACTTGTCACCCTCTCCTTTATTGTTAGGGATATTAACTCTTATTACAGCAGATCGCATAGTATATGTATTCAAGGAAAACCGAGTCAGCATAGTTTTTGGAGCACAAATTATTGTTGATTTACCGTAAACAGGTGGCCTGTCATACCTGATGAACTGATGGTCATTATAGAAGCATGGCTTATCTCCGATTCCCCATCCGTACCACCCACCCATGTTCCAGCACCACAAAGGAAACCTGCTCATCAATCTCGTCCGAACCATAATAGTTCGTTTCACACATGGGACGACAGATTAATCTCCGATGTGGGGGAACGATTTCTCGCTTACGCACTCATCTGTTTGTTGCACTCCTGAAACGTACCCACATTTGGGGAGAATTGAAACGTCTGGAATTTGAGTCGTGTGTTTGTTTCGTATTTGGAATTGTTTGGATTGATTTGTGATGGACTTGGGTTGGGGGTTGGAGAGTGGTGAGTGCAAGGACCACTGAAGGAGTCCAGAGAGCAATAATTAATACTAGGTTAAGTTTCCCTTGGGACCTGAGTCCATTGTATCGTTCTGAATGTTCAACTCTTGTCTGTAGGCGGGAATTCTTGTAGAGAGGGCGGAATTTCCGGAATCTAGAGTAATTTTGATTCCAAGTTTAACACTATTGCGGAACATAGTCGAAGGCTGACGCTTTTTATCAAATTTATTGTTTCCGACTCCTTGCTTTGTGATGTTTGGTCAAAAGTCCTTGGGTGATGCTAGGTCCATATGTTATTTTACTGATCTCTTGGAACGGGACTTTGTGGGTCTGTCCTGTAGTTTCAGGGGTGCTTGTGTTGTCTGTAGGGTTTGGGGGGGGGGGGGGGGGGGGGGGTTGTGAACTCTGTACTGTACACTTCTTCAAACCAAAAATGGAACTGGTGAGCTTAGGTTTTCATATCTGATGTAAGGGTGTTTTCCTGTACAAGGAACATAACTACTTTTTCTTGATAGCTACGAACCCTGTCTAAAGTAGTAGCCACCGCAACATCTACGCTGGGAGAGTAAAGTGAAAGATCCAACAGAGTTTCATTCATACAGAGGGAGATACAGAACTTGCCACATAATGCAAATTAGTAGAAGACAATTCTTCACAAGCTTCGGTAGCGAGATAATACTTTCTTCCGATTCCGAACAATTCCTTAAAGGCGTGATAGACGAACTCAAAACGATACCGACTTTGTTCTTTTGCAGTCTTTATTTAATTGATATGAAGAATATTATGCCACGAATTCAGTGAGACTTGTTGTATCTAGATTCTAGGTAAATCCACTTAACATTAAGATATCTCCGCAAGTAGTGTTACGCTGAAACAGAATGTGATGTTACTCTGCTAAGCTCTGGAACTTTGATGTTCGTGTAAAAAGAGCTCGACAGTCTCGTTAAACGGTAGTGAAGGAAGATTTGGCAGCAAGCCCCCTCAAGCGTTGTGAAGATACTCATTTAAGTATGTATCACTGCTCAATCGTCGCCAACTGTCGGTCTCGCACAGAGTTCTCAAATTGTAATTTGATTGCGCAGTTGCCCTGCAAGTCATGACTTGGTGCACTTCTCGCTGGCGTACCCCGTCATACAGCTTGCCAGTATGCTTGATATAGTTTAGCTTTAGTTACTCTCAAACCTTTCTTTCAAGTTTAGATTTCAGTTCTTTCAGTTCAGAGCGCAGCAAAATAACTTCTCACATACTACCTGGGCAGTTTACCTCGCTTAACCATTAGGCATCATCAGCCAGCCTCACCTCACCCCCCACCTCGTGCGGGGTCACGAGCTCCTCGAATCTTCCGTGCAAAGAAACTGACAAATTCTACCCGTCCACTTTGTGCTCTGATCGGTGCCACCAAGATTCATTTATTGATATCAACCGATCATGGAGCCCCACTCACCTATCGCCAATGAAATGGACACGGGTGTATTCCAGTACCAGCCCCTACCAGTTGGAGAGCGGCCCTTACGGCTGCTCGACATATTACCTTCAGGCAGCGATAATACAATCCATTGCGCACTGAAAGATGACGACTTATCAACGGGCTCGAAAGTTCCCTTTTACGCAGTCTCCTACACCTGGGGCGACCCTCTGCCTGTCCAAACAATTAAAGTGAACGGCAAAGACATGGAAATACGGCAAAACCTTTATGATTTCCTGCTTGAAACGAGGCGCCGCCGTTCTAAACACCGTCAGAGATTGTGGATCGATGCAATTTGTATCAATCAAGACGACGTGGCTGAAAGAAACCAGCAAGTCCAGCAGATGGCGCATATTTATCAAGGAGCTGAGACTGTGTATACTTGGCTTGGTTTGTCGGATGAGAATAGCGATAGAGTTTTTTCCACAGTTCAGGCTTGGAATAGACAACGAGACAGTGGCTTGGGGACCAAAAATCTCAAAGAGAAAACTCGTTGTATCGGTGATGCTTTGATAAATTTCTTCTCGAGAAGCTACTGGAGTCGACTCTGGATTCTCCAAGAAATCTACCTTGCTAAGAAGGTGGAATTATGTTGTGGGAAAAGAGAAATGCCACTAAGGAACCTCCAAAGATTTTACCAGTCCGAAATAAACCAAGGCAGAAGGCTAGTTCATGGTTATCTGGCTGATCCTCCGGGTTTTCAGGTTTTCTATCAGTCGATTTTTTACCGAAAAGACACCAAGGAGCTGGAGATGATATTCGACTGGACTCAAGAGCATATGCAAAACATAGAGTGCAATCTACACACTATGCTTTTCAAGAATCTTCAGTGTGGCGACGTGCGTGACAAGGTCTATGGATTTCTTGGTCTGGTCGCAGATGCAAGAGATTTTAGAGTCGACTACTCTGTCTCTTACGCCGAACTATTTTTCAACGTTGTTCGGCATTTCGAAAGATTTGACACGATATCAAAAGCGCTGGTATTGATGAAAGAGCTTGGTCTGACGTGTGAAGATATTTCGAGTTATCTTGCGTCTTGTGAGCGAGAAGGGAAAATGGTGGATGACATCTGGACAAGGGCTCATATAGAAACCGTCGAAGATTTACAGAATATATCTGCGAGCTATGAGGAAGAGACATGGGAGTACAGTGGCCTCCAATCAACAATTCCTCATGAAACCGTTGACGGCCAAGTGACTTGTGGAGCATATCCTCACCGACTCGGTCGAAAAGATCTCGCCTGTGATTTTACTTTCGCCGACAGCCTATCCTTCCTACTCATTTTACGCCGCGAGGAAGTCAATTACAAGTATTTAGCAGTCTCGCAATGGAAAGGCGACGACGCCTTTCTTATGAACCTAGAAAGATATTCTAAAACCGGGGCTCGGTGGCCTGAGTTCTTTTACCCAATCTGTGATGAGCCTACATTTTGCGGTCTTGACTTTCCAGAATTCCGTCGCCCAGACCGTGGTATAAATCATTTCTCAATTCCATTGAGACCAAACATGTTTATGTATTTATTACAAGCAGCAGATGGTGCTGATAATTTACGTCCTAGGGGAGGTTCTGAAATGGAGAAGAATTTAGACACAGAGAGAAGGATGTTCTCTCGACTTGTTTCCTAGAAAAGTTCCGAATAGAAAGACGAAATGTAGTTATCAACAAAGCTGCTAGTACTGGTAGATGTGTCGTTATAGTAAAGCTTTTTTTTTTTGAGAAGAAACAATATAAGAGTACTATAATTCAGGATTTCAAGGAAATATTAACTAAGGATATTCTTATCTTCACATAATATAAATTTTCTTTATTTTTTCAACAATCTCTAGGTCTCGAATAACCACCCCACTTGCAAGACGTGTCTAGAAGCAACAGCTTCGAACCCTAGTGTCAACTTTGCTTTTGGAGGTTTTGACAAAGTAAACTCGTCGATATTTGGACAAAAAAAATCAAAGACAAGAACCCCGAAAATAAAGCACTCCAAAAATCAGACTCTCTGTCCTGCGAGCAAAATGATTGTTTACGCCTGAACCTCCCACCTGAGATATAGAGGATGGTTATCAAGCTCGTCCGCAATATGACAAGGCGAGAAAGCAGATAAGTAGTGGAATTGTGACAAATACAATTGAAAACTCTTGTCGCTTTTTGTTTTATGTGGCAGCGGACTTTTGTTTGTTGTTGAGGAAATGTCGCCGAAAAGTATGTCACCACCGAATCCGACATTCTCATACAGAAAGTAAATAAATCCATGAATCTACGTCTGTCTACTTCGAGAACAGAATTTGATCACTAAAGTCAAAGAAACTATACCACTCATAAAGTCTAAATCACAATCACAATAAAGAGCTTAACAAAGCTGTTCTCCATCGCTTTGACATCGTGATGGTGTTCCGAATTTGGTAAGGTATACTAAGTTACCTGCCTTTTTTATTTTTTAAGGTACCTACCTAGGAGTTATTTTCTTTTTTAGGTATAACGTGACTCGGAAAGGTACCTAGAACTCCTCGGCCCGTACTTTTGTATACGGGTAACCTTAGTACCTACCTAAAATTCTTTTTAGGTACCTTACCGGAGTAGATTATAAAAGCTAAGGTACCTAGTATAGCTCTAGGTATATACCTTAGTTACTAAATTCGGAACACTGGATCTTAGTGATTATACTAGTCTCTCAAGAAACACAATTTATACACCTGAAAACCAGAAAACTTTCCACAAGCCAGCTGGAATCTTCTACTAATTCTAACAAAGCCACTACATGAACCGTAAACTTGTTAGGATAAATCGGTCCTTGTAAATACTTTTCACACTCCCATCAATAAGACCCGTCAAGGGATAGTAGATACAGAATAACGGGATACAAGAAAGGGTTCATAAATTTGGGAGAAGACACTAACCCGTATTTATTGCAAATTACTGCGAATCTGAGAAATTTCAAGGATAGAGTAGTGAAGGAAGTCATGAGCGTCAAAAACTGATGAAAGTTGTGTTTATAAAGCGCCTCATGATCATAGGTGTTGAAGATAAGTACATTGCCTTCAAGGCTCGCCGACTATTATATTCTCTGGAAGGGTTTACACACTGAAAAGCACATTAGTGAGTAAAAGTAGTAAATGCACTCATTCCCGCTACTACTGCCCTTCGATACTTCTACTCTGTTCCACATTCGAAACATGAAAACTTTAGCGGGTGATGAAAAGTTGTCACCGAAAACCAAGTCACCACCGATTTCAAATTTTCACTTGGGAAATGAAAAACGTTGACAGAAATGGATCTATCTGCTTGGAAGATAACGTCAAGTCCTTGAAAAACAAAGCAAACACATAATCAATCACAGCCCCAACCTAGTTTCGCTCCCTGGAACCGCAACCAGTGCGCAGGATTGCAAGTAGATTGTGAGGATAATACGGAATTTTCTCTAAAGAAGTATAATTTATGCTCTTGAATACTAGAAACGATCAACGAGCCCCTATAGTGTATCTGAAGAAGGGCATGCATGTTCGAAGACCTAGCTTTAAAATAACATCACAGTCCTCTTAACGAGAACCAATGTCG
This sequence comes from Glarea lozoyensis ATCC 20868, assembly GCF_000409485.1. Lineage (NCBI taxonomy): Eukaryota > Fungi > Ascomycota > Leotiomycetes > Helotiales > Helotiaceae > Glarea > Glarea lozoyensis. Next base: position 156,080 of record NW_007360987.1, read on the forward strand.
TTTAACTATATTTAGTACTTCCCTACTCCCATGCTCTTTCATTCTACCTCAAACCCCCCATACCCAATTCAGCTGTCAGATAAACCACACCTGCAAAGCTCGACATAAAACCACTTCTCTCAATTCACAAGAATAAGTTAACAAACTCATCATATCTAAACGACCGGTTGGATTTAGAGTAGCGTGGTTTTTGTTTGACTCCTCACCTTTGATTTAGCTAAAAAAGCATACCTCGAACTACAGTTCATTTTTTGAGTCACAGGTCTTTGCCTTGTGAACTGACTTTTCAAATGGATTTAGTTGGAAGTTGTCACTGAAAACAAGCCCACCACCAAACCCCCACATTTTGTTCACAAAGCCAGCCATCTACACCCATCTCCACCACCCCCTCGCGAAAAACCCTCTTCTTCAACATCAAAATCCCTTTACTTACACAAAACACCCACACCCAAATCCCCAAGCAGCCAGTATACAATTTTGGCAGAATATTGTCTAATAGTTACAGAAATCACTTCCTTCATTCATATATCTTTTATACATTTAAATACAAGAAAATATTTGATAAAAATTGAGCGATACTGGGGGAGGCTTTTAACTGATATCGCCGAGCCTCGTATTTTAATGTTAAAGATTTTTTAGTTGTTTGACCAGTCACAAAAACCCCAATCCTGTAATCCCACCCATAAAACCCCAGCTTCCCCCAAGACTTACACCCATACCGCCAGCTAAAATGCAGCAAGGGGAAACATGTGTCATCTCGTTTTCCTGCAAATCCTCCTAAGCATCCACACTTCCACCCCACTCCGACTATTCAACACCACCTATTTTAATCCCTCTCCTCCGCTTCAATCCACGAGTTCCACCCGCAAAACCGAGGACGTTGTCACCACCGAAATTTAAATCACTACCGAATTCCTCGCTATCACCTCAACACATCTCCATCACTTTCGACCCTCAATAAAACCATACAACAACACCAAACTCGCAAGAACCACTCGGCTCTCGAAGCAGTACACCATCCTCGCAATTCCTGAATCAGACATTAGCACCACAACGACACATTCAGTTGCCCACCGCAGTTATCCAGTGCTCTGCTGAGAAAAGTTACAACCAGCACCCGTCTTTTATATCCACTCTTCTCGGGGATTCCAGTGTTAATTCGCATTCCAAAGGTATTGTATAGTCTATCCTTCTTTCAACCTAATTTCTCCAATTAACACTGCTCATATTTGAAGGGTCGCTATAGATACCACCCACTTATCACCTAACATCTCTTCAATAAGAGAAGCAATTTTCCGAAAGATCGGTCTGAAGAAAAGTAGAGGGCGATATATCACTCGTATTCTAAGAAATACAGTATGCAACGAATTTCAAAGGTTTTGACTCTTCTCGCTCGGAGGGGACGATATCAGGTCCGAGATAGACCGGTATCTTATCTCGTTCCGGATTGCAGGTAATACCCGGAAGACAAGAAATTGTGCTTCCTTGGAAGATGTATCTTGAGTGGATGAACATCGCTCCAGTCCAAACTAACGCCTTCCCTCCAACCCATCCCAGACTCCATATAAAGGCAACCCACATATAACGACAACCCAATTCCAATCACCTCTCAAATTTCCCTCCTATATCACTTCCATCACTCCCCCTCCCCCTCAACCAACCTAACCCCCATCCCCTTTCCTCCCTCCCTATCTCTCTCCCTCCCCTCCCCCCTCCGCCTCTCCACCTCCCCCACCAACCTCTTAAAATAAACCTCCGCCTCCACCGTCGCACTATACGCCACGGGCGTCCAACTCCACACATTCTTCCTCCCCGCATCCGCACCCGCCGCCAACAACGTCCTCAGAACCAGCAAATGCCCATTACTACTCGCAAAATGCAGCGCCGTATTCCCATCCACGTCCGCATTCCCCAGTAAGCCCTCTTCCGGGGCGAACGTCAAGAGAAGTTGTAGGCAAGTATCATGTCCCGCCCTCGCAGCTTCCATCAGCGCGTCACGGCACCGGACGTCGCGTTTTGGTATGCTCTCCGGATGTGCCGTGCACAGCAGATGCACGATCTCGGTGTGACCCGCGGCAGCGGCGAGCATGAGCGGTGTTTGGTGGTCTTCGTTTAGGGAGATGCCTGATTTCTCGTGGCCGAGGGATAAGAGGACGGCGACGATGGGGAGAAATCCGAGGTGGGCGGAGAGGTGGAGGGAGGTGTTGGAGAGGCCGTGGGGGGTGGAGTCTGGGTTTTGGAGGAGGAGGGGGTGGGATTTCAGGATGCGGGTTACGAGGAGGGGGTCGTTGGCGTGGATTGCGCGGCGGAGACGGAGGGAGGGGTCGATCCTGGGGGTGTTAGGAGGGGAAGTTGAAGCTATTCCCAGGTTTGGGAGGGGACTTACATGATGGTGGCATTTCACCTCTACCTCTGACTACTTGCTTGAGAAATCAAGTGAAGTAAAGAACTGCTTCCCTACGACAAGATCTAACTCAGCAAGTCTCAAAATCAAGATCGCTGTGTCAACAATCATAAATCGTGGTGTTTCTTCCCTCTCACGTTGAAAACATTGCAGTCAATCAAGGGTCCAGTCCAGTGTCGTCACCCCCAACTGCTCGCTAAATTTAGCTCCCACGGGAAGGTCCCGGAAACCACAGCAACGCCCAGACCTCTCCACACGCCTCCCACGTCTCAAGCGCGTTACACGAACCCCCCCCCCCCCCCCCCGAAAAACAAACAAACGGGAGACATGTTGCCGTCAAATATAGTCTTCGCGTCTATCCACGTGTAAGATGAAATGAGTAATCGGCTGAAGAAATTCCAAATCTTGGCAGTTGTATGATCGGCTGTCTGACAAGGGTAATGGTGGTTTGAGGTGTGTTAGAGATGTCAAGCTGTCATTAATGACAGAAGGAAGTTCAGACGATGGAAATGAATTAGACAAGATACTCATTTCTTTAATCTTCAGCAAAAGGGTTCTAACAAGCTACCCATCTATGACATTAACATTCTTACTTATCTCGGAATTTATAGACAGACAGAAAAAACCGTGACACATAAAAAGATCCCAACACGCGCGACAGAAAAATGTTTTCCAATCCCATTTTTTGTAGTAAAAAATGCTTCCCTGGGCATGAGATTGGAATGAAACCCCTTGACCACCTGCACATCCTCTCGAAATGATTAAAACTCCTATCCTCTCGTATATCCTTTCTAAATCTGATGTCCCTGAAAACCTTTGATCATATGCAATTTCGAATCATCTATGAAATGAAGTTTCGGCGGGAACGGTTTCGGTTACGTTGTGCTTGTCCACCGTTCTGTCCGCCATTCTGTCCACCGTTCTGTCCAGCGTTGGCTCCAGCATTTGCACCGGCATTGGCACCGGCGTTGGCGTTACCTCCAGCGTTGGCATTTCCTCCAGCAGCTGCGTTACCACCTGCATTGGCATTACCTCCGGCGTTGGCATTTCCACCTGCATTGGCATTACCTCCGGCGTTTGCATTTCCACCGGCATTGGCATTTCCACCGGCGTTGGCGTTACCGCCAGCATTTGCGTTTCCACCAGCGTTACCACCAGCGTTGGCATTCCCACCAGCGGCGGCACCAACGGTGAACTTGGTGCAATCATCAGGAGTACCACGTTGAGCAACGGGCATAAGGACAGGCTGATGGTTGGATGCCGAAGTCATGGTGCATACACGGTAGTTACCGGCAGGGAGACCTCCAGTAACGGTGGCACTGAGAAGACCATTTCCATTTCCAGCATCGTTGATACCCTTGAAGAAAGCGAATTGAGTGGCGTCCAGAGGTTGAGTGGGGTTCATGTTGTTTCCGAGATCTTGAACTGTGACGTGAGTGTGTCCAACGATCTTTCCACCCTCCAAGAATTGAGGACCGGCGTAGTATGTGGAATCGGCGTTGGTGAATGAACCAGCGACCAAGTTTGCGACCTGAACAGTGATGTCAAAGGTAGTGTCAGCAGCTTGTGCTTGACCACCTGTCTGTGGGTTAAGGATGATGGCGGAGATCATGTTGGCCTTGGCTGGAATATCTCCCATAGCTGTGTATTTGTTAGCACCAGGTTGCGAGAGATAGTGAAGCTTTACTTACGAATACCGTTACATGATCCAGCTTGAACTTGGAGACCGTTTGTCAATGTCTTGCCAACACAGTTGTTGATGAAGTTGTTTTGCGATGTTTTTGAAGCCGACTGTCCATCTGCCAAAGCGCCGTTCACACTTCCGTCCACGAATGAACCACTCTGGATTGCTTGTGGTGATAGGGTGGTTCCAGTTGCATCATTTCCTCCCGCAGCTGCAGCTCCATTCCCTGCATTGGCGTTTCCTCCATTTTGCCCATTGTTTTGACCACCGTTCTGTCCATTATTCTGGCCGTTATTTTGTGCCGACACCACCGCTCCGAACGCCGCAGCGAGAACTAATTGTTTGAAAAGCATCTTGAAGGAGGGGAAGAAGACGAAGGGCAAATATAAGGCGAGTATCAAAAGAATGAAGTTGATCCGTCGAGGTGTGAGGTGGTAAATTAAGATGCACGGTCAACGTGATCTCTTGACTGGCAAGATTAGAATGGAAAGGGAATTTGAAAGAGAGAAGCCCGCCAGAAAAGTACTAAAATGATGAAGATGGAGGTGGAGAGAAGAGTTTAGGGGACGGGCGAACTGAGTACTTAACCTTTGCTCTTGGCATCCGGGAGTCTGATCCTCTGGGTTGGCAGTGGAACCACGGAACTTTGAGCAGACAGGGAGTGGTACCGGCATGTTCATATTGGAAGTGGTGATCCCGAAGGCGCATTGGGCCCTTGAAACTGGACATGAGGTCTGAGATGTCGCAGTGAGCAGAAGCGAGTCTTCTCAAAAGGGGATGGGAGGGCTTCAGAAGGGACCGGCCTGCCACCACTCGACCCCGGTGAAAGTTGTCATCCCATGTGTAGGACGGCGCCGTCGCAGGCTTGAGATGGCAACTTGACGGGTTGAGGCTGGTGGATACGCCGCCCGAATTGGTGTTCGAGCAGTACAAAGCTCGCTACGTCAGGGGGTTGAGGTTGTGGTTGAGGCGCTTAAGCGGAAACGCGTGGTGTCTGAAGAAATGCTTGCTCGCGCCTTGGTAAAACAGATGTTGGCCATTGAGAAGTTCGCGCCGCCGATGCGCCACACGACAGGCGCAAACGAAATGTGAACGGGTGGTAGAAATTTAGAATGCGAATCAACATGCGGGTGCATCAATAAGCTGTGTTGGTAAAAGTGGTGTGGTTGTTGGTCTCGGATGGAGAGAGTTGGTGTTGATGCGGATGAGAAGTGAAGGATGAGATCCGAAGCCGAGAAGAGAGAGCCGCTCGGTAGGCTCACGTGATGTTGAACAACTGAGATAAAATTTAAGAGAGGCATGCAATCATGTGACTTAGACTGCCTTCGGGCCTGAGAATCAATTCCTCGATCCTCGCTCCCCTCGCACAACATGTTTCCTCACATCCCAATTGTTTTCAGTTACCATGTTTGATCCGTCTCTTTCGTGTCGCTCCTCTACACTTGATCGCCTTCGAGAAAGCATCCTCGCGACGACTACATATGCGCCGAGTTGACTCACCAGTTTCCATCGGTTTGACTCGTATCTGGAAAATGCAACACCGCGCACCACCACGCTTGAAGCTCACCCACCACCTTCCCTCCCGACACCCTTCTTCCCGAACTCAACCCTTCCGATACCCTCATGATACTTCGGCTCGCGCTGCACCCTCAATGCCCAGAGAGGCGCGAAAAGCGTGACTATTTCGCGATGACTTTGGTACGGAGGTACATCGACCCTCTTCGCCATGGCATTGACCTCCTCGTGGGCCTTACTGTTGCTTATCGGACCTCTGCTCTTCCAGATGAGCATCAAACATTACGACATGGGTCTCTGCAATGGGGCTGACGACACTGTGATGTCTTTGGCCGTCTGTTTGTGAGCCGCACGAGCTACGGAGGTACAACGAGCTAATTTCAAATACATCACCAGAAAAACAGCCCAACCAGATACTTGCGCCGCTCAATTACCTTTTATCCGTACTCGTATCTGCTCGGCATGCGAAGAGTCCAGATCTAGCCATCATCGAACAGCTGATGGAAATTATTTCTATTCTCAACATCTCAAGCATCTTCCATTGCGTGGGATACATCGAAATGGTTGTCTGGTTTGGTCAGCCTTGGCCCCGAGTCACATACAACAGCAATCTCACTCAAATCTTGCGATGCCAGCAGTACTAAAATTCTGCAGAGATCCTCGCGCGAACAGTCAACCGCACCTTGACAGATGTCGTCCCATTTCTTGCTGTCCGTTTCATGCGATGTTACAGAATCCCCACCCGACTTGCGCACGGCTCTGTCTTTGATCGGAACGGGAGCATTTGAGATGGATCCACTCTTGAAGCATAATCCGCCCAAAAAGCTTGTCTTGTATGATTCCCAATCACACGGTTGACATCCTAGAACGATCCGTTCTTCGAAGAACAAAACTGCCGCTCTTTACATCACAGTGGAGAGAAAATCACAGAGCGAAACCATCAACGTTTGAACCTTGGCAATGTTTGTCTCCAAATCCATCTGATCTTCCCATCTACCCTTACCTTACAAGGTTATGATCACCCCTTTTCAGTTCGTCTCAGCTTTCCACCTTGTCCAGTCACCTAAAATCGGACCACTTTCACGATTTCTGTGCTTTGCTGTTTGTGCCCAACCCATGAGGACGGCCGAGACATCGATTCCCAACATCGTGGAGAGCATTCAACGAGAGTCTAAATTAATCTCGTCTGTTCTCATTCTGCACAGCTACATGCAGAGCATTGAGATATTCTACTTGTACTTCCAGTCATTGGCATTCGATTGTTTCCATGTTGGTTGCAACCATGAGAGACGAGTTGTTTGACTAGGCAGAAAGGAATGAGTTTCGCAGCTTACTGCGATCTTACCTTTGTATATTCTATCATTCTCAGCGATTATTCTACCACGACACAGTCACTTGTCATTTCGTAAGTCGCTTTAGCCAGATGCTTTAAGTGCACATATATTCTTGCAATTGATCTTGGTTTTTTAGGCCAGGAACCCTGAAATTTCGTACAGTCTCTCGTACTGTACACTACTCTCGGCACTCATGTCTCTATGCTAGATCAAGTTCTTATCCTGGGTCATCGTCCAGTCACTCATAACGATCATGCTACGTTGATCACGAAAAGTGTTTGGTGGCGTTCCTTAGCATCGCACCCTTTTAAAACCAGAAACAGAAGTTGTCCACGCAATGCCAATGTTGAGCACTGATTTATCAAGGCTTAAACGCATCTCATCTTGGCGATTGACGTACACTAGCTGGCTCTTTTTCTCGTGGGAATGAACATGTGCGGCAAATCACACAATCGGCTGTTTCTGATCACCATTACCGTATTGTATCATCCCTTTATACTTTCTCATATTACTAACTCTCCACGTCTTTCCTCGGCTGATCAAGCTAGGTTAAGTACCACCGAGATACATAGTTCGGTGCTTCCTCATACCTAGAGCTACTTCTGCGGCGTCTGCTCACGATTATCACCGACGTGCTCTCATGCATCGTCACAAAAATCACGTTGTAGCTTCAACAACTGCCAAGAGGTATGAGCCGGTGATACGGTGTTCCAGAAGGGAAACCTCCTGTCAAATCCGATTTATTTTAACAAATCTTGATTATTCACAGGATAGCGACATTTCAGTACAAGCATGCGGCTCGTTCGATTGTACTTGTAACTTCGCCGTTCTTCTGCTCTTCGTTGCACGTACTCCACGTTGTTTGGTCAAGACTGACGAGTTCAAGCTCGATTGCAGTTCCTGTTCGTTGCTTAATGCAATTCGCGCGTCGGTGCTCACTTTCTTCTCATCTCCAGCTCTGGACAATGACTGGACAATCATTCAAAGGCAGTTTGGGCGCAATGATACCATGTGCCGATGTGCTTTGGGACGTTGCTATGTGTTTTTTCCTTGCCTCAAAGCTATACCAAGCCAGTTCTACCACCTAAGAGGTCCCAACATCCAAGAAATACTCTCGTTACTGGCCGAAGCGGATCGACGACTATCATGTCGCTGACACACATGGAGAGAGAGTATCGTTTCCAAACAAAATCTCGCGTTTTCTATTGATTGTCTCATGAGAAGGTAATGTGCGATTCTTCTTGCCTGATGGTGTGTAAGCAAACCTGGAGACCAGCTCCTAACAGATATGGTTACGTATCTGTGTCTCTCAACCTCCTTGGAGTTCGCAAATCGTAGGCTTTTGCTTTTGATTGGCTGTGCTAACCGCACATGGGACACCCACCAACTTCCAATTCGCTACGTGTAGGTCAGTCTCTCGACCGCTAAGTTAAGCGCCATGGCTTCAACATTTAGGGCTGGAAATTTGTGCTACCCGCAGCCTCAGCTGAAATAACCTTACAAGGAGGTCACCCCTTGGCCAGCCGCTATGCTAGAGCCACCTTCTCACCTTTCACCTTTCGCTCCCCAGTGAATGTCTACTATATTACAGACCCAGGTTCAACTATATTGCCTGCATTTTATGGTAAGTGACCTGTAAGTTCGTACTGTACATGTCTCTAATATTAAATCTCAGCCGTCCCTCCTCCGATGTCTGCCTAGTTCCTCTGCCTCGCAACAACCAGACCCACCATCACGAATTTTCAAGGCCAATAATTGCACAAGTCTGAGCATAGTCTTGGCTATACATGAGCCAGAATGGTGGATCCTGCCAGTGAACCAGAGCCAGATCAATACATTTCCGAAATCAAAAGGCTGCTGGCGCCACATGTAAACTCACGTTGGTCACTTGAGTCGAACAGATCACACCTAACAAAGGTCGCATACACAGACACCTATGAAGAGTACCCGATTGCCAGTCCCAAACAGCTTATAGCACAGGCGGCAATTTTGACGGATGAGGAAACCCTCAGCATTTGCATCATTGAAAACATATCCAAGGAATACGTCGAAGTTCTTGGCACAGAGTGGGGAATCGACCCCATGTTCTTTGTAGAGTACGCTTCCAATCCGGCAAAGAACGCATTGTGGTGGTCAAATAAGTGGGATTGGAAACCACCAGAGGTGCCTGGGGAACCCGATAGTCCTAATTCGCAGGAGCTTTCTTGGTCCGCGAAGAATCCTTCGTTTTTTAGACTACCCTCAGGATACTTAGACGGTGTATTCGAATACCACAACGAGACGCCAAATCTAAGCCCTTCAACGTTATCAAAACTGAATTCCTCGCCGAATCTTATCTATCGCCATTGCTTCAAGGACAAGGACTGGCCCATACAATCGAATACTCGGATCTCTTATTGTCGTCCTAATCGATTTATGTGTGAGTGTCCTCTTTTTTAGCAAGCCGATGGTACCTGCTAAAATTCTATGATACAGATTTGTTTCTAGTTGACGCACCAATAAAGTTCCCCGTCGGGATACTGGATCAAGAGTCACGATCATTCCCCACTTTGAGACTCCTGCATTCTAACAGCAGGGGAGGAGTCGAGCTACCACATATATATGATAGCTCTCGCAGGGAGTACAGTCTCTTTGAGAACCTCAAAACATTTTGCCATCACCACTGGCATCTCCGAGTACTTTTCGACCAGAGAATCGATCACTTTGGCTGTGATTACGTGGTCTATCCCAACAAATTAGTCCTACCTGCCACCCCCCTCATTTATCTCTGGGCAAGCTGTCTGTGGGAAGAAAATTTAAAATTCCTCGACAAGGAAATCAAGCGCATCAGCTTCAGGGAGATACGCAATCCTCGATTGGAAATCAATGCCATCTTACATGACCGCCGCGAAGACCTTGCGCACATCATCCAGGGTCTGGCTGATACGAACATGTATATCCCTCGTGAAGTCCATGAGTTCTTTGCAACACATCCAAACTGGCTGGACTTCACGCGCACTAAGCCCGAAAATTGGGACCGTCTCATCGCACAAGCCAACAAACTCGACGCCTTTCTCATAGAAACGTTCCAGTTGTTCATGAGTTCCGTCAGTGTACAGGATAGTCACATGAGTATCGAGCAGTCTCGTCTCGGTATGGAACAAGCCCGCCGAGGAAGTCAGCTCACGTACCTGGCGTTCATCTATGTGCCGTTGTCATTTGTGACGGGGATTTTTGGGATGAATGTGCAGCAGATCAATGGTACTGGCTTGAATGTTTGGGTGTGCTTTGTGACGCTTGTACCGCTGGTTTGTTTGACTGGGTTGGTGTTTTGGGGGGTGTGGTTTTATGGGAGATGGAAGGGGAAGAGGGAGAAGACGGACGAGGAAAAGGTTTAGAAGGACGGAAGTAGGTCTTATATTTTGGAGACCCTGGGTAGGAGTGGAGGGATTTTGCTCTGTGGTAGGCTATTCTGTTCATTGATATCCGCCGCTCTATGGTGGAGGAGATATAGTCTTCGGAAAGCCGGCAAATCAATCTTCTGGACATCGCTAGATTGAGAAGCATCATCTAGTACTCATGAAATTAACTTGAATACAACTATCTTTCAGGCGAGCGTGGGTCTAGACTTCTTTTTGTCACCTCGACCACAGGATTTAATGAGGTGTTTCCGTCAGATGATGTACATTGAATTGCGAATCGCAGCGTTTTCATTGGAGCTCGACAATAAGACATCCATCCATAAATGGTCTGTCAGACCTGATTACAGCGCCTGCCGTTCGCTTTGTAGCAGCTGGCTCGGAGTATCTCGTGTCAGTGCGAGCTGGGAAAACGCTAGGGATGGGGATGTCAGCACTGGGAATTTCGTGAAAACACTCCAAACCCATACCGGCTAAGTATGAGACGTTTACCCTCACGCTTTCTTCTCTCAACGAGAGACGACATGACTGCGAGATCATGGGAGATCTCTTTGTCGAACCCACCATGCTCCGGCACACACAGTTTCTCAGATGCTACACGGTTGATTCATCTGCGTTATACAAGTACTTTGCGTCATCAGCTGGGACTGAAAAATCTGCCATCTGTGAGCGGTGCGGCGGAATTCATAATTACTGGGTCGAAAGGCAGAACTATCAGACTCTGGAGTCCGCACGGAACTTTTCTGAGGACATTGGCAGGTCATGATAGCTGGGTGCGTGCTCTCGTCTTTCGTCCCGAGGGCAAATATCTGCTTTCGTCTTCACACGAGAAGACGTTGCGGTGCTGGGACCTCGGTCAAGAAGGCAAGTGCGTGAAGATTATTGGCGACACACATGAGCAGTTCATCACTTGCCTAAAATGGGCGCCTGGAATTACTAGACATGCAGGCACTGTGGAGGAGAAAAATGAAAGTAACGGGACCAAAATGACTGTACCTGGTGTGCAAGTTCGCTGCGTTGTTGGGATTGGAAGCTGAGGATTTTCGCGGATTGAGGTCAAGAGTTGCAGGAAGATGTGAGGTAGCGCTTCTATTGTGATTACCATTATTCGATTTTTGCTATGCGAAAACCATATACTGTTTATCGTAGAGCTTTCGAAGGTGTTTGGAGGAATTTCTGTGTGGGAGATGGTGTCGTTTTGAGACGATAAGTAGGCGGTGCTACGGTGGTTTACTTACTCATTGTTGAACTGGCCGATATTGTAGTTAATTAATGGTCCATTTTGATGGGTAGCAAGTGAGAAAGGTATGTTATCTTTGTTATTGACATGATTGTGGCAAATAGTAGTGGTATAAGTGAACATCGTGAAGAGAAAGCTGAAATGATTGTTCTTCTTAGCTAATACTGTGATCACAGCCATATCAATAGTTGGGGAGTAAAAGCACGATGGTGTGAATTACAAAATTTGCTGTTTCAAGAATTTAATAAACTCAAGAACTCCTTGATTAATGTAACAATCTGCCTCAAAGCTTATGAGATCGCAATATTTTATAGTGAAGTCGGTGATGAAATATATTTCTTGACCATCCAGCGCGACAAGCGGTCACATCTTACCGTAACAAAGTAAAAGCCTCCTCACTGTATTTAGTTCAAATCAGGTCCATAACTCAGTTTGACTGCGAAAATAGATACTTGCTGCGTAACAAATGCCTCTACCATTGGGTGTATCGGACGGAACCGAGACTTTCGGGGTCTACGTTTCGCCATCTTATTCCTACTCAACATAGAGCGAGCAAATTGTGGATTGAGTGAAAAAGCTCGACAAAGAGTCATCTCGGTTACTGTGTACTCATGGTACTGAGTAAGTATCTGGTTCGACGTCCTTCTATGCACCCTTCACCGCTTATTTCTTCAACCTGGTATAATACTAGGATAGATGTAAGCCTACATGAATTGAGGATATATACTCTCTCAATATAGGTTCGGATATTAAAATGCACGCATACGGCGAGTTCTGTACGATCGAAGACTCACTTGGCCGGTCAGCGCACGTGATCTGTTGGGCCCTTCCCCTCTGATTGGGCCAAAATTCGCCGAGTGCGAAAAAGCGATATGCCCTATATATCGCTTCAGCCAAACCTTTTCCCTTTAAATATATCCTCACTTCTCCCACTTGTTCTTGTTCTTACTGTCGGTATACATACGCTTTGTCAATTGATTGCCTACGTTCTCGCTGTATATCTGCAATCACCTCCTTACATATACGGAATCCTACGAATTGATCGACCACTGCGACTCGCATCGCGCATTCAGAATCCCCCGATCTCGACATCGACGACCCCGCGAAGACCACGTTGTTCATTCAAATAATCGCCAACAAACCCTCTCCCGCCATCTATTGACACTTACAGTTCATTCAACATGTCGTCCCCAGAATCTCGACCAGTTAAGCGCTCTCGTAAGCAGTTTCCGGTCTTTGTTTTCATTCGAACTATTTCGTCCGCACCGAATCGTGCATTTGGCCAACGACCAGACTGCGCCGGGCATTGGCACACATCGATGCGCGACCACGTTTTCGAGGTCAAGTAATCACGATTGCGGGTTCGTGAGGTCGTGGTGGTTGATGCCGCGGGTATCGCGCAAGTGTTGGTCCCTTAAACCCAACACTTGGACTTTGCCGGCAGAACTTTTACAACTACATCATCACTTTCTCTTACAGCACAACTCTTCCACGCTACGCTCTACATGTACTAATATTTCAACCCACTCACGTTCGTCTCCGCTGATCTTCAACCATGTCAGGAACACAATCATTACCTCCTCCTTCTCTGCCACAGCTTGTTGCCGAGCAGCATGTGCCAATCCCGTCGACCGACAAAAACTCCAAGAGACTCATTGTGGTTCTCTCCAATGCGAGTCTCGAGACCTTCAAGGCTGTAAGCTCCGGAAAGCCAGGAAGCGGTCGCGACGAGAAATATACCCTCCTCAATTCCGACGAACATATTGGCGTCATGCGAAAGGCAAACCGTGATATTAGTGATGCAAGACCGGATATCACCCACCAGGTCAGTATATCCTGCGGCATGACATCTCAGCTGCTCATCCCTCTAGTGTCTCCTAACCCTACTCGATTCCCCAATCAACAAGGCCGGGAAATTGCAAATCTACATCCATTCCGCTAAGGGTGTTCTCATCGAAGTCAGCCCAACTGTCAGAATACCACGTACCTTTAAGCGATTCGCAGGTCTTATGGTGCAACTCCTACACCGTCTGTCGATTCGATCCGTCAATTCTCAGGAGAAATTACTGAAGGTTATCCAAAACCCAATTACCGATCATCTTCCTCCAAATTGCCGAAAGGTCACCCTTAGCTTCGAATCCGAGATTGTACGTGTTAGGGAATATGTGGAGGCTTTAGACGAAAAGGAGAGTATTTGCGTCTTCGTTGGAGCCATGGCAAAAGGATCCGATAATTTTGCGGATCAATACGTTGATGAGAAGATCTCGATCAGCAACTACAGTCTCTCGGCCAGTGTGGCATGCAGTAAATTCTGCCACGCAGCAGAGGATGTATGGGACATTGTCTGAGATATCTCGCTCATCCCAACCACAACCGACCACTCGCGACGTCGACAACGACGACTTCCCGAGGTATAAAAAGTGGAGGAATGGAGAATTGGTCGATTTCACAGGTGAAAGCGGGACCTCCAACAGATGCCAACGATAACAACATCGTCAGCTATGTTAGAGGTCGCCGGGCTTGGGTGTCTGTGTGCTCTGTCTTTGTTTTTACAACCAAAACATCAGGCGTTCAACATCAGATCCAAGACGCTTTAGTCGTCTTCTGTGGTATCACTCAACTGGTCCACATCTCCTTTTTCTTGTCTTTTTGTATAAATCTTATCAACTTAGTTGTTGATGAGATAAACCACATGCTACTTGGCATGGTTTGATTGATGTCGTTTTAGGGAATTGGGCTGCAATAGGAATTGCTACCCTGCGCCGTCAACCGATAGCGATCTCGTCTAGCGAGGTCATCTACGGGTACTGGTTGCCTTATGTATTCAGAGATTGGTCCCATTCCATTGCGGCCTTGAAATGCGAACCGTTGTTGAATTGCTGATCAAATATCAGGCCTCATCGCTCATTCAGTGCATACATATCCGGCTTGGCCGCCGACCATCGGCGGGAATCGAGGAAATCAAACAGAAAATTGTGTAATTGGTAGGATTTCTTCGCCTTGATTGTTCATTTATGGAACGAATATGTTTAAAAGCCGGCTCGTTTCCTATTTGATGTTGTGCGAGATCTCCAACCCAATCATCTCCTCCAGGGCGGTTATGCATATGCGGGTCACCTAATGTAACGTCCTCGGGAGATCTACTGGATTTTGGTGTTTAGCAACGTGGCGGGCGGATGATTGTGCGGTTTTATGGGGCTGTGTCTTGTGGATTGCGGGTAGAGGAGGTTGAGTCTGGATTCTCCTGTTCTGTGTGTTTTCCGAGTCAGTGACGGTCATTGAGTTTTGTTTGTTTTGTTTCCTGAACTATGTTGTGCACTTTTCTATTCCTGCTTTCTTTCGAGATTGGTCAGCTTGATAATTCAAGTTGTCTCTGACAGCCCTTTCACAGTGGAGTCTGAAGGATGCAGCGGTTCGTCTGTACATATTGTTCTGACAAGTCGATGTACCTATGTGGGTAGTCATCCCGTCAAGGCCTCTATCAGCCCAATCGGTTCTGAGGCGGATACCTCACTCATCCGGTCCCAAGGAGACAGATCTGAACCACAGCATTCCTTCCAGCGTTGCACTTGGGAAGCAAGTTTCCCCACACTCTAGAATCTGTCTCGCTGAAATGTCTCTCCACCATCTCCACGTCGAGTGACACAGGGCAGATCGTTAATGGTCCACTTACTCCCCTCGCCCGTCTGGCGGTCACCGGCAGTAAGTGGGGCATTGATCGAGATCTAGTTGATGTTTCTTTACATTGTGTCGTTGAAGTGTCTTGAGTCTGTATTAGCAAACATCTCATTCCTTGAATTCAAGTCGTATCCGTAAACGTGGCGGACGAGAACAAGTACTTGTAAGTCTTTCACTTCTCGCTGCAAGGCTCCTTGGACAAGATTGGTGTCACGCAAACGCAGGGGTGCAGTCCTCTCAATGGCTAATGAATGGCTGGAGATGCGTCCTGCAGGACAAATCTGTCGCCTCGTTTTGAGGAGCATGCGGACTGTACATAAGGAGTGTACTTACATCTTCCAGAAATCTACGCAACTATCCGCCCATACTACCCGCCATTATTATACCTACCCCTCTTCACCGCTTCTTCTTGACGATCCTTCTTACATACTTACATCCTTACATCTTGTAATTCAACACTTGTATCATATCACCATGCCCAACTCCCCACCCATCCTTGAAGTCTCCCACCTTCCCTCCGCAGCCTCTTTCTACGCATCCATTGCCCAACCCCTCGGAATCCACTACCTCTTCTCCACTCCGCCCTCTTCTCCTCTCGCCCTTTTACATTACGGCAATCCGAGCACAAAAGAGATCATCTTCTCACTCACTCCGTCCCCCGTCCCAAGGGCTGCGAAGATATACCTCCCAGCATCAACATCCAAAGCGGTCATCGATTTTCAGAAAATCAGCGAGCAAGCGAATCCAAGGGATAATACGCAGGGGATTAGACATACGCAGGGGGATGAGGGCGAGGAAGTGGTGTGTTGCGCGGAGGATTGGGACGGGAATATGATTGAGGTTACCTTTTCGGAGAGGAAAGAGGAGGGCAAGGGGAGTCGGGTTGCGGAGTGGCAGGAGGATGTTGCGAGGTCAACGGCCGGGTCTGGCGCTGGGCCAGGGAACCTGAAGAGGGCGGAGACGTTTCCGAGGGGTGGTGGTGGGTTGGGAGGTGGGTTGATGGAGGAGAAGAGGCCTGAGGCGAAGAGGAGTGTCAGTGGTGGTATTAGTAGAGGGACGGTGATAGGGACGCTGCTTGGTGCGGCGGCCGGAGCGGCGCTGGCGTATGCGATGGTTAGGAGCGAGAGTCCTCAACCTGTTCCGGAACCGCCGGCGTATGAGTATAGTAGAGGGGAACATGGGTATAGAAGGGATGGGTATGGGCAGGAAGAAGGTGTTGTCGAACATATCCCGGCGACTTCGAGGGTGGGTAGTGTAAGACAGATGGAAAGGGTGGATGTGAGGCCGAGGTATGTGGAGAGGTATACTACTATTCCCGAGCTGGGGAGGGGGGGCGATGGGCCTAGGGAGTTGGAGACTATTGCGGAGGGCTCTTATATCTCGACGAGATCGAGACGGAGCAAGAAAGCGGAAAGTCATTATGAGAGGCCACTCGCTATTCTTCCGGCGCTGGAGGCGAGGGAGGGAAGTCATGTTAGTCGGAGGGAGGAGGGGAGTCATGTTAGTAGACGGAGCGAGCGAGATGAGGGGAGTCACGTCTCTCATCGCTCTCATCGCAGCTCAGGCAGTCGTCGGAGTAGTGGTGGGAAGAAAGAAAGAAGTGAAGCGGGAGGTGGAGGGAAGGAAGAGAGTTTCCACACCGCAAGGAGTGATGTCACTGTTAAACCCGCCACAACTGTGTACGTCGCTGCGCCCGCGTCACACGTGAGCAGCAGATCAAGGAGAGAGAAGAGTGGCGAGACGGTCGTGAAGGTCGGCGGCAGCGCCGTCTCCGTCCGACCGAGTCGTGTCGCGCTGCCGGAGAGTGTGGTTGAGGGGAGTAGGTCTGGCAGGAGTAAGAGTGGGAAGAGTCGAGTCGACGACGGCGCATCCCG
Source organism: Glarea lozoyensis ATCC 20868 (assembly GCF_000409485.1). Lineage (NCBI taxonomy): Eukaryota > Fungi > Ascomycota > Leotiomycetes > Helotiales > Helotiaceae > Glarea > Glarea lozoyensis. The sequence goes on from NW_007360987.1 coordinate 173,207, forward strand.
TGCTTCGAAATCTAGGTCTGGGAAGAGTAGGAGTGGCAGGAGTAGACATGGTCATGATGAGTATGACGAGTATGCCACCTTCGGGGCGGAACGCGTTGAGTTGCCGGATTCGGTCGTGGGAGGCGGGAATTACGAGGCCAGTGTTGCGCCGAGTGATAGTGTTAGTTGTGTGGGGAGTAAGATGGAGAGGTTGAGGTTGGTGGAGAGGATGAGGAAGAGGTATGTTGTATTTCTTATTTCCCATCATTTTGGTTTCCTATTCGGCATGGCGAGGGGGTGGGAATGATTGGGGTAATGGGATGTGGTTAAAGGGTGATGGGAGGGGCGGTAGAGAGAAGAGCGAAAGATGTGGGTGTGAGAATGAGGCTAACGTGTGTGTGAAATAGTGCGAATTATGTGGGTAGATAACTCGAGATGAACGGGATATAGAATATCGACAGTGCCATCCCCCCTGGGTTTGGGGGGTTGGGATGGGAATACAGGACTTTTACGCTCTTTTTGGGATATTAAGGGATTTATGTTTTGATTTTTGGAGGGGTGTGAGGGGGGTGAGATGTGAGGGAGCTTTGTGTTAAGATTTTGATTTTTGTACTGATTTTGTGCGGGATGCGGCATCAGATTGGCGGTTCTTACGGGGAGCTAAGGGGTGTTGAGAATTGATGGGTAAATTTGGATTAGGGGTTGTGGCTTTATTAATGAAGATTTTTTACAAGCGGATTGCGTGATAAATTTGAAATCGCATCATCTTTGATGTCGTGTTGAGTGAGAATTTTGGGATTTGGGTTTTATAGTATGGATTGGGGTGTGAGGTTGTATTGGAAGAATGGATGTTGAGAAGTCGGATATTGGGGTTGCGGTGATAGGAAGTCGTGGAGGGTGAGGGGGGGGGGGGAGAGGAAGGTGATATGTCTATCTCCTTGGCTTATAGATGGGAACTCTTGTCCTAACAGAGCTATCTATGCTTTTCTTTCTTTTAGTAGGGTGGTGTTTCTCCTTTCTTAGTTTTGTTATCGTATATTAAATCTAAGGGCTAATGGCGATATGACTGGGTTTTCTTCTTGCGAGGTGCAGGTAAGATGTATGTCTTGGGTCTTTCCCCCCGGAGTGGGTGGGTGTGTTCTGTGTGTATGCTGGGATACAAGGGAGTGTTTGTCTTATAATTTATCTGGTTCGGTAGTGTATCTCGATGTGAAAGCTGGGAAGTGGGAATGAAACAATGGTTGTGTAAGTTGAAGGTTATACGAGTGGACAACTATGGGGATTCTGCTTCTTAGAAGAGAAGAAAGGCTTCGATGGTGGAAAATAGGGGTTTATTCGTTAGCGTATGTTGTTTTAGTACGGATTTCCGGAGGTAGAACGTGTTCGAGAAAGGGATTTTAGATGAGGAGTTGGTTTAGAAATTAAGCTACCAAAGAGACAACATTCGAACCATGTCTTTTAAAAGTGTAATAATATGGGGAGTCAATATTTTAGTGCGAAGGAAAAATGGGTTGTTAAAAGAAGTGTTGCCCAAAAAAGATAATAGAATAATTAAAATATTTTAAACGACTATAATTCAAAAATATCTTCGGTGTTCGATTTCACATCTACAACATTGGAGGTAACTTCGTGATAAATTTTGAATCTTTCATCATTCTTACTGAAAGATACAAAAAAGGCATTGTTTTTTATGGAGATGTATGGTTTTTGCATAGTCGTTGTTATATTTGATTGAGGAACTCTCTTAGTACCTTTTGCTTCGGTTGAATTATCCCAGGTTTCTGGGACTAGTGATATTTCCATCAAAATGTAGAAGTGTGAAAAAGGGAGTGGTGATTCGGTGGTGAAATAGATTTCAGTGGCAACTCTCTTTTCTGTTATGATTTAGGTCTTTGGTTCTCTAAACGTGAGTCGGAGTATTCAAGAGTCGTTAAATCGTCTCGACGTTTAGAGAGTATATTATTGATGCAAAAATAGTATATACGAACTACAAGATCTTCTCTTGAGTCTCGAACGACAGTCAGAATTGCTTGGCAATACTTTCTCCCGGCTAGGACATTTTTGTAGCGATGACTACGGTCGATCCTTCAATAACTTACTAAGCGTTCTTTCGAGCCTTGAACAGTTGTATTTGAAAACAATTTGCCTGCCAGACACGATTGAGGGAAGAGAATTTGTCTTCCGTTAAGCGTCTAATGAAGCATTTTTCATTTGTTTTTCGGATTTTTTCAGGGAAAAAACCAGAAGCCTTGTAGGACTGCTTAAATAATTATCTTTCCAATAATTCCGCAAATTCTGACTAACGAATTAGTTCTAACGCTCTTTTTATAAGAGTTGAGCCTTTCTTTTATATTTACTCCCTTACTAAAAAATGCTTGCACGTCTGATTCAGGGTTTTCTACTTCACACAGTGACTGTCAATTTTGATCTAATTACGCTTACGGAATATATTGATTAGCGTATGAACTTAGTGTGTAGGCAAGCATAAGATGTTAGTGTACAAATTCAGACTTATGATTAGAAGGTAGACTTGTTTCGGTGGTACATTAGAATTCGGTGACAATATACTTCTCTGTCGTAGGGTAAGAACTTAGTTTCATCAGAATGAGTTAAGCGTATCTTGGGTGATTAAGAAGCGGAAAATGAAACAATAAAGACGTCACCTTATATATTGAACTTATTCAGCAAGCTTGCTGGCTTGTTGTTCTAGGAGCAAATGATCTCCGGTTTTGGTAATAAGACTTGTAGTAAGGGAGGACATTTTATTTCTAGGATTGCTATTTTGAGTTTTGAAATATACTGGCTCTTCTTAACTCATAAAAATAACGAAATTTATTATTTTAATGTTAATGCTAATTACACATTTTAGTATTATATATTCTTATGTTTACCGCAATTACGTACGTGTGGCTTCAGTCTCGTGTGTTACTCCTCGATTTCCCATTTCCACATTTCCTACTCGACTAAATGTTTGAAGATTACCACTTCTGCACAGTTTTCTTTTGGCAGTCGTAAAGCTCAGCGAAATTCATGATTAAACATTAGAGAAAGCGCAAATCGACTTTGATGAGCCTTCTCTAGTTTGATGATTTAGTAAGGGAAACACAGAAGCGGCTGCAGAAAACAATTTTTGCGTCTGCCTTATCGTGGTGCGAGTGGATATCAAGCGTCAAGATTTATGCTTAATAATCATAGTTGAAACCTGTATGTTCGGAGAGCTCTGGTGGATAAGATGCATCTCCACTGCGTCATCGCTTGAAGTATCGACCTCCTGAGTACCGTGATTCCTTTCGATGAAGCGAGATTTTCTTTTTCATATTGCCTTTAGATGGGACGAGTGAATCTTGCTAACTTGGCTAGCAATTTTATCAAGTGAGACTAGATGGTGATATTGCATAGCGACACTTGCTTAAGCATACCCATTACGGGTGTCCTTCATGCTGCTATGGACCGATGATTCTGTGGGGTACCGCAATCCGGAATTTGATACCAAAGCCTTTGGCCGCCACGAAACACCTAAGGCTGAGGGGATAATACCATTGAATCATATTTTCCAATCCAACGTATTGGAATTTTCGTTATTTTTTCGTCAGTGACCACCCGTGAATCACAAGACTCTGCATACCCCCAGGTACATTAATGCCAGAATACGACTTTTCAATACTCCCTCCCCTAACAGGTAACTCACCATTTTCAATCCGAATAAAATTGTATATTTATTTATAATACCAAGTAGCCCCGACCCTTTGGGCAGAATATTCAGTTTACACGATGGAGGTGTACCGCCAGACTTTTGATGGACCTCGGTTACTGTTTTTCATGGGCAAACAAACTACGCCGCACCCCTTTATGGCTAGACTCGCCGAACAACGTAAACGCTGGGGCCAAATAGGATCGATTTGAATCTGCCCCTGTTTCTGGAGTGGATTGAAAGCTTAGCTTTTGTTGGTTGTTAAGCTGCAATTGGTGCTTTCAACCCCAACTCAAAATGTCCGCTTAGTGCTTACACGCATCACGATTCACCACAACATGATTTCCAAAACATAACCTCAGTTCTAAGATATAAAATCTTATCCATATTCCGATGAAATAGCCATGTCTTCAAATAAAGAGAGATCTCGCATCACCTTCGACGAAGCTACGAAAGTAGTGAAACTTGACTCCAACATATACCGAGTCAACCTCCACGAAGATTTCTCCATTGGTGCAGGTACGGAATTTAAACCTGCATTCTGACCTCATTTTTAACTCGATTTAGTTCCCAATGGCGGATACACATCCTCATGCATGCTCTCAGCAGCTCGCACCCACCTCTCCTCTCGAGAGCAAACCGACATTTTAACAGCCCATTTCGAGTACCTAAACCGCACAACGGCTGGTCTCGCAATCATCACGATCGAAGACGTGAAATTGGGAAAACAACTATCCACACTCCATCTCACGCTCTGGCAAGATGGACTTCTGCCCAAAGCTCCGTGGATTGATGCATCGACCTCACGACGTTCAGTCTTGGCATATGCTACACAAACCAACCTAGACACCGCAATGGGAATCAGCATGCCCACTGGTTTTGAAGTTACATCTGAAGATACATACCCCCCTCTACCGGATTTCGAGGGGCTGAAATCAAAGGGCGAGGATGCGAAATGGGAGATCACGACCGTCCCGGATATTTATCCGGGCCGGTCACTCAGGAATTGGGCATTTTATATCCCGAAAGGTGAACAAGTGATCCCAGGGGTGTTGGACACTTGGATGAGGAGGACGAACGGGGAGATGATTGGGACGGGTGAGCTAGCTTATGTGGTTGATTCCTTCCCATATAATCTCCACAAATTCCTCGCATCGCCAGAAATGCGGAAATTCATCGAGGATTCGGAAAAGCCAAAACCGAAGACCGAGAAGAGAGGAGAGAAAGAGGCGGGGAGTGATGATCGCGCGACGTTGTGGTTTCCTACCGTGGTGTTGAATTTGGAGGTGAAGAAGAAATTGCCGGAGGAGGGGACGGAGTGGTTGGCTATGAGAGTCACGAGTAAGCAGATTAAAGATGGGAGGTTTGATTTGGATGTTTTGATTGGAGATGCGGAGGGAGAAATTGTGGCGTTGAGTCATCATGTTGCTATGATTTTGAGTATGGGGAGGAATACTAGGAAGCGGAAGGGTGAGAAAGCTGTGTTGTGAGTAAATTCGGTCGAGTTTTGCGTTAAATTGGTAAATCCTTACGCTGTGAGCATGAAGAGCAAATTTGTTTCGGTAAGCAGGTGAAAAGATAGCTACGCTAAATAGAAGATTAATGATGAATTGCTTCTTATTCTCGTTGAAGACTCTTCTCGGCCAAACTTCAAAAGCCTTGGATTATGCATCATGAGAATTAGATTCCGACTTGCACAGTAGATTAAGGAGCTAAAGGTTACTTAAACATATAGGCGACATGGGCTCGAATAATTGATAGATGATAAGCCAGTGTGTAATTAGAATATAATCAAGTTACAAAATGACTAATTTTAGGAAGGAGGCTAGAAACTACGATATTCCTAAGTTTAGCGACAAGAAAGCCTCGTATAACTTTATTAAATTCGTACGATGAAAGAGTTTAATCTAAGTAAAGAATAGGCACGTAACTAACATATCTCCCAAATAACCCGATTAAATCTTCCCATACACTAAAACACTCCAGAATTCAAGATCCAGATTAGAAAACGTATATCAAATACATTGAAACCCCCTCCTACCAAAGACAACAACCGAATGCCCTTGTGGCGATTGTCTCATGCCGAGCCGTAGAAGGTATTTTGTTTCTATATCAGATCCATCAATTAGAAAGCGGTGGAGATTATAAACACACAACCAGTAAAGTGGAAACCGAAGTAGGTAATCATTTTCACTATTCAAATTTCGAAAGCTCAGTTTCGGCAGTGACTTTAAATTCGGTGAAAGATTCTACTCTTATATACTAAAACCAAAAAACCCAATTAACACTCAACGAGAGATCTTTGCAGAATAAGTGTACCCACAAGAGTATAATCTGCGTACTAACTTACTTCTAAATCATGTCATAGAATCCCAAGTAGAAGCTCTTCCGATGAGGTGAATATGAAAAGGTCCTGTTATGAAAAATTTACAATTGTGTATTCTGGTATTTAAAGTTTCCTTCAACGAGTGTTATCCTTTATTCATACCTCCTACACTTTATCCAACACATCTACCTCCCTCACCTGCCACACCCCCTTCCGCAATCCCCCTCGCAACCTCCCCATCCATAACGCCATGCACATACGCCGGGCTAATAAGAGCATATCTCTCGTATCCTCGTCTGCGACCCTGCGGACAATTATCGGGATACTGAGGCCATACGCAACCATTATTAGATCACCTGGCTCGGAGGTGATGGAGACCATTGCGTAGTAACCGTTACTTGATATGCTGAACGTGTAGCCGCGTAAGGTGTTTTGGAGGCGGTCGAAGACTAGACTCGAGTTTTTGTGCTTGTATTCCAGTGGTCTCCAAACTTCCCGGGTAATGGCCCGTTGACATGGAGAAGATCATCCAGAAGTACCCCCCCAACGCAGAGCACATTATGAGGTTCGAAAATTGGTGAGAACGTTAACACTCCCTTGTCACTGATAGTATTACTGTATGCGCGCTCATTGTTGTTGCATGCCAGCACTATTATTTGCATGAAGATCTTGCCGAACTCGGGAGAGCATTAGAAGTCTGGAATCCAAGAAGGTAGGTCATGATCAGAAGGTCGGTCGGAACGATAGGTGGTGCAAATAATGTTTAGACTCGGTCCAGTAGTGTCGATAATCATTTCCCTGGTCGCTTTCACGTAGATATCACGAACTGACTTGGAATAGTCTACTGTGACGCTTTCTGGGTAAGATGAAAGTCCAAGAAGCGCAAATATCGTGTCTCGGGGGTCTGTTGCGGAACGATCGACATTGTCCGTAGCCAAAGACCTGAGACTTGTGTCATCGTGTGCGAATCCCATAAGTGACTCGCACTTTTGGGCGTGACTTCGTAGGAGGGTTAGGGCGTGGACTTTTCCTATTGTAACTCCAAGATCTTCCATAACGTTGCCGGACACCGTCGAATGCCCAAGAAATGGCTGCATAACCTCAGATCGTGAGAACATACTTTCAAGAGAGCCCCGAATCATTGATCGGTGGCCACATATAAGTAGCGCTTTGGGAGGATATATAATCTCCTAGATAATCCACATGCGAGACCACCACGAATGCTCGGTAGATAAGCAAAGCAGAGAGCGCTTCCGTGCTTCTGTGACATTTTTCCATGATTTCAAATTACGCTCATTCTCGATTGTTTTGAAAGCCATGTCGCTAGTCTCGGTGGGTTCACCCAGCCAAACAAGCATGGCGGAGGCTTGACGATATATTTGTACCATTCGTTGAACTTGGACATTCTTTTCAGCGACATCGTTTTGATTGATGCAAATGGCATCTACCCATAACATTCGGGATACGTTTTTCTTTGTGAGATACCGTAATATGGTAACTAGATTTGATCTCACCAAAAAAGAGCGATCATTGATGTAAATCGAGTCATTTGACAGAGATTCTCCCCAAGAATAGGAAAGCGCTTCATATTCCGGACGCTTGCCTTCGAGATACTCCACATCTGACCACCACATTGAGGTTCCCACATCTTGAATGTAGAGGTGATGCATTCGACACATGATAGAATCTTTGAAGCCACCTGGGAGGAGCTCAATGAGACGTATTTGATCCCAGTCGCGCTCTATCGGTGGCGTAGCATGTTCCTCTGCCAGGTGTTGTCTATCAACTCCAGGTCCAGTATTCTGCTCGACATCGTATCGTGTATGAAGTTTGTTGGCGGCGTGATTCCATTTTGTTTTCAGCTTCCTTCGAAGTCCTTCTTGGCTTCTTTGAAACTCGTCCTAGCAGCTATAGGTGAGCATTCATCAGAAAGAATGTATTTCTACCCACATTTGCAGCGCATTGATGCGGCTGATTATGGGTCTCCTCTTCAAATTCCGTGATTATCGGCTCCTCTTCCAGCTCTTCGGATTGCAATGGTGGGTAGTCATAAAAGACATCTTCTTCGAGGCGGATATCAATCAGCGGTTCATAGACGTAGCTTTTGTTTGACTGGAGCGAATTTGGCTTATCAGGCACAGATATCTGCATTATGAATGCCGTTAAAGTTCGAGATAGAGATGATTCGGATTTAGAATCAAGAACGTAAAGATGCGATGAAACGCCTCGCAGAGTCACACGCATTCAGCCGCAGCTGCTAAAGAGACATGGCACACCATTTGCGAACAATCGAGCAAAGATTGAAGCTGTCTCGAGACAGATCTATTGTTATGCAAGGAAACCTGAAGTAAATGGTGATTGCGAGTGCATACACCTTTCTAGAGCTGATGCTTTCCTGACGGACAAAACTGATGTGGAACAAAACTCCCGACATTTTGCGGGATGCTGGAGAGACCCACAAGTTAATCAAACACCTGATATATTCCAGATCAGTCCTGCGTTCTATTCGGAGGTGGGAAAGGAGAGTCTGCGTTGAATTTTGTAATCTGAAGCTTTGTGTTGGAGATTCAAGGTCGAAATAAGGTAGTCGAAGAGACAGCTCAGAATTTAGCGAGGAGACTAGCGGCCCCGCTGCACTTCGTATACAAACTTGGTAACTACTGTATTAATAGAACCCCAAAATAATAAACTATGCCACAAACAAGTTAGAGTAATTAAAGAACTGCCATTTCCAAAAAACAAACTGAATGTTATTAGCTTTGTACAAACTGGAAATGACTGATGGGGAGAATAGCCTCCTATCTACTCTACCGTATGTACAGATAATTAAACTTTTGTCTTTCCTTCTTAAAATCCCTGGAAAATGTCTTATTTATACTCGACATTAAAAAGGAATACGAAAAAAGTAAAGTTTCACTCATATGTTTATTCATCCTTCCACCAGTTCTATTGTACTTTACCTAACGAAGCCTTATCCCAAAGTACAACTCTCCAACTCCATTACATCTCTCAAAATAATGTCACATAATTACACTCACATGGCAATTCCAGAAGAACTCGACAAAAATCTTGTAGAATGTAAAATTGCAGTCTCACGATTCAAGCATTGTCGAGGAGAAAAGGAGAATATCCATCTGGGCACATGTCAAGCTTCACGAGTTCCACTGATCTTCAGGGGTCATCGGTGAAACATCGGCTGCCTTTTTTACCCATTACGTAGCCGGCGCGTGCTAACATCTTAGAACAAAACTACTCAACACCATGATTTCGAAATCTTGATAAACACCAGAGATCATTATTTGAACCTCTGCTTAACTCCTGGACTCTTCTTGGAGTGTATAGTCCCTCCCCATGGAAGTTCCAGGCATGTCCTCCATCCGCCGTCGCCTCCTCGGAGGAAATACACCTTCCGACAGCTCCCGCGAAACCACCCCTCCAAAAGCAGAAGAAGTGCGTCTCGCGCCCGTATCCAAGATCATAACGGACTCGTCCCACAAAACGAAAACGCGGAAGCGCAGGAATGGGCTTATATTCGTGCTGGGTGGACTTTTTGGCATCGTGGTCGCAGGTTTCTTTGCCGGCCGATCCGATCTGATCGATTTCCCAGAGTTCTCGGAGCTTAGCATGGATAGTCTGATGGATGTGCTGCCTGCGAGTTTTGTGAAGAATGCGCGGGATTTAGCGCAGGGAGAGCGGGAGGCGGTGAATTATGATTCGTTTTCTGTGGGCTTGAAGTTGATGGCGCAGGGTGTGAAGGCGCATCATCCGGTTATTATGGTGCCGGGCGTGATATCGACGGGACTCGAGAGTTGGGGTACGACGAATAGCTCGAGACAGTATTTTCGGAAGAGGCTGTGGGGGAGTTGGAGTATGATGAGGGCGTTGGTTACGGATAAGGAAGGGTGGAAACGTCATATTATGCTGGACAAGAATACGGGTATGGATCCGCCGGGTGGGATCAAGCTGAGAGCTGCGCAGGGATTTGATGCGGCGGACTTTTTCATTACGGGATACTGGATATGGAGTAAAATCTTAGAGAATCTGGCGACGATCGGGTATGATCCGACAAACAGCTTCACGGCTGCGTATGATTGGAGACTTTCTTACGCAAACCTCGAGGTTCGAGATCAGTATTTCACGAGGCTAAAGATGTATATTGAGATGGCGTACCAGGTTGCGGACAAGAAGGTGGTTCTAATATCTCATTCTATGGGGAGTCAGGTACTCTTTTATTTCTTCCACTGGGTCGCAGTTGCGGATGGAGGTGGAGGAGGAGATAGCTGGGTGGATGACCATGTTGACTCATGGATCAATATCAGTGGTTGTATGCTTGGTGCCCTTAAAGGACTACCAGCTGTGTTGTCCGGTGAGATGAAAGATACAGCACAACTAAACGCTTTCGCTGTCTACGGACTCGAAAGCTTCTTAAGCCGAGAAGAGAGAGCCGAGATCTTCAGAGCCATGCCTGGTATAAGTTCGATGCTACCAATTGGCGGAGACACCATCTGGGGTAATTCAACCTGGGCTCCAGATGATCTTCCAGGACAGAATGTCTCTTACGGTCCATTTCTGAATTTCAAGTACCAAAACGGCACGAGTTTCGCAAGAAATTATACTGTCACCGAGAGTCTAGAGTATCTATTCAACGTCACTGAACCTTGGTTCGTGAACCAGATCAAGAGAAGTTACTCCAACGGCATCGCCCACACAACCGCCGAAGTAGACGCCAATGAGAAAGATCCACGAAAATGGATCAACCCACTCGAAACCCGTCTCCCCCTCGCTCCAAACCTAAAAATATACTGTTTTTACGGTAAGTTTCCCCCCCAAATTTTGAATATATATGACTAACTAACACACTCAGGTATCGGCAAACCAGCCGAACGCTCCTACTTCTACCGCAAATCCGACTCCCCCCTCTCAAACCTCAACATCACAATCGACACCGCCCTCACGCAGGGCAACATCAACCACGGCGTCGTCCTCGGCGAGGGCGACGGCACCGTCAACCTGCTTTCCCTCGGCTACATGTGCAATAAAGGCTGGAACCTCCATCGCTACAACCCAGCCGGCGTGAAAGTCAAAGTCTATGAAATGCCGCATGAACCAGACCGCTTCAGTCCGCGAGGCGGCCCGAACACCGGCGATCATGTGGATATTCTGGGACGCCAGAGTTTGAATGATTTGATTCTGCGGGTGGCTGCCGGGAGGGGGGATGAGATTGGGGAGAATGTTGTTAGTGATATTGTGAAGTATAGTGAGAGAGTTGAGGTGCGGGAGGAGGAGGAGTGGTTGTAGAATTCGATGGGAGTGGGTGGGGCGATGTGGCTTTTTGTAGATATGGGTGGAGTTCTGTCAGCCTTCTTTGGAGTTTTATTTAGAGAGGGGATTTTCTGGGTGGATGGGATATACCCCTGGGTTTGGTTTAGATGGTGTAGATCTTTAGTAATGGTAATTTATTGTTCTGCTTGACTATGAGTGGTTCTTGACAGACATATAGTGCTGGGTTCTAGCCGTAAAATCGCGTCATTAGCTACTACTTCCCTTGCGTTTTCCGCCCTAAACTGTCCTGTGAAATCAACTATTGTAAAGTATCGCGGTAGCAGCTTGTGCTGGTTAAAAAGCAGTGGCGAATAGAATTTCTTGAACTCAGAGAGCATTCTTGTATATGAGAGATGTACGTGTGTTAATGATGAACTAGATTGGGAAAAACAAGACACGGCACGAACTCCCGGATCTTCCAAATTCAATAAAGCTGCTTACCTAGGTAGTCATTGCTTAACACTATAAAAGCTCTATCCCTCCTATAGATTCTAGAAAAATCATATGATATAACTATCTATTAACAACCACTTGGTTTATTACCTTTAGGCTTTTACTGCCCAGTTTGGTCCGTCAGTGATTCGGCTTTCAACGTACAATCACCTTTTCACATCACAGAATTTATCTCTAGTTTTAATCTGTATCTTTATATCGGTTCACAATCCGTTTTAAACCCAACAAACAATCTATATGTAAGTATCAGCAGTAGTCCGCAGGTCCTCCTACTTGTATTTCTTTCCGTGACTTTCAAGCAATACTTAATAAGGCAGTATCATTTTCACGTTTTGCAGTCTGACACTGTCAAATCTTTTGTAAGTTTTAACATATTCTATTTTTGTAATTTTATATCGGTTACATGAGATACTCCTTAGCCATAAACCATCTATACAGAACCCCCCATTTATTCGTCAAATCCTTTATTACAATCAAAACACAAACTCCCTACGCCAGCTCAACAGCCCCATGCCCCGGAACCTTCCCAAGATCAACCACCCCATCAACCTCCACCGCTCCATGCGCATCGCCATCCACTTCACTCACAGGCCTATACACCCCTCCAGCACCACCCGCCACAGTCTTTTCATGACCCGGCTGCGATGTAACCGGAACCGGGCCACCAGTGAGGTTAGGCACAGACTCATATTTCGAGTCGCTGGCAGCCTCAACCGCTTTCCGCCTGCGATTTATAAACCACAAGAGCGCGGCGATAGCAAAAAGAGCTGAGACTCCAATTCCTACACCCGCGCCGATTCCAGCTTTCGCGCCTTCTGAGAGACCGGAAGGACGTGACATTCCTATACCAACTTTTGAGGTGCCCGCGACGGCTGGTGGTCCCGCGGTTGTAGCGGCTGCGGAACTACTGCTCGAGGAGGCTCTGGTACTTGTTGATAGACTAGCCGTTGCGGTTCTGGATACAGTGCTTGAGAAGGTCGCGGTTCTGATTTGCGTAGATGTGATGAGAGCGTTTTTCTCGTTGATGTGAAAGCCGGGGGTGCGGATGGAATTACTGGCTTCTGCGTCGCGGTCGTAGGGGGGACTTGTGCCATCTTGTCGTACCATGAAGCGTAGGAAGAAGCCGGTTCCGCCGTCGATGTCGACGGCTGGGACGTCAATTGTCCAGTCGAAGCTACCGGGATTTAAGAGATCGATATTGTCTGAGGAATTGAGTCAGTACTGGCTCATCTCCGCAATTCTTGTGTTGACTTACTTGTAAGTCTCAATGTGAAAGTCGTTTGATCTGCGGTAAGCCACAAATCGACATTGTCTTGCGTCGAATTGATGACATTTTCGTACGGCCAGGCATTCCACGAGAGTCTAATTAAATCACCCACTCGATACACAAGTTTCGTATCGAAATCAAGCAATCTGCCATCTGGATTCGTCCATATCAAACTCGGATCCGTATTCGACGTCGCAGCATCGCAAGTTGTAAAAACCGAACCCAGCAACCACGCGGTAGCAAAAAGTCTCGAAAACTGCTTTCGCATCTTGAAACTCAGATAAAAAAACAAATGAAGGAACAGAGCAGGAACAACATCCCGCAAGGGCGAAGACGGGTCCTGAACCTAAATATGTAAGGACAAATTAGCAATGCCACTGTTGCCATGCAGGTCAACACTTCGCCTCCAAACCAGTGTGTCCCTAAACACGAGAGATTTGAAGATCCCAACGTGTGATTCGTGCGCAGCTGCAGCGACGAGAGATTGTAAAACCCTTGACGTACAAGATGTTGTTGGTTGTACAACGGGGTCGGGTTGGCGATTGCGTTTTTCTAGATCTCAAGCATCTCGGAAGACCGCTATGATTGTGTAGCTATTAGAAATATGATGCAGTCGTCTTCATAGCAATGTCAAATCAAGACTTCACATTTCAAATGCCAGCACGAAAAGCCTCGACTGTTGTCCCTCACCATGCCTGAGCGTCAACGATACAACAACAGGCCGCTCATGCAGCCCTGTCAAATGTAGGAGGACATTGAACCAACAAACAATTGATACGCGATGATTGGTTGACTGAACCAACATTTCTCAAACATCGACAGCGCATTGGACCGCGCCGCACCGCGGCCCCATCACCAACTCGGTTGTATTCCCTATGAGGCGGAGTGAGCTTACTCGTATATCGGCTAGCTCGCTTCCAATCAGGAGTCGTTCATACGGTTGGGATTTGTTCTTCGTAATCTCGTTTCGATCAGTGATACTTTACTTCTTGAAGAGCTTGCGATGATCCGGGACAGTCCAATAATGTTGCATATGCTTGCCGCGAGTAGTTAAAAGTCAGAGTTGCTGATAAATTTCTGAGTCTTTAGATTCAGTATTAAGACACTTGTCTCAACATAGTGTTCACGATCTTCTCAACTGAGTTCAACATGACCAAACTTTATTTAACAAAATAATATCAGCCAAATCAGAGTACTTCAAAACATAAGAACTAAGTACAAAATTTCAGATGTCAAGTGCTCAACATCGCACTCTGTATCCGTAGGTATGTCAACTAGCTACCGCTGAGTAGCCTTCGATCAGTGAAGCTCCTGGTTTCGTGGATATGATCAGTGGATGTGATTACAGGGAAATGGAATCAATGCCACTTGACAATCAAAAGTGCATGCAAACTAAGAAAGAGGGTTGCTCAAAGAGCCAACAAAACATTCAGACGCTAAGTACATTAAGCTATGCAAAACTATGGTTGTAAGGGGTATATTTTGATACATATTTGAACGCAGCATAAAAATGGTGCTAGAACCACTTAAAATGACAAAATAAAGCAGAATAGCACGTTGTCGGCGCACTGCATGGATAACGGCCTACGCCACAGTTCTTGGACACGGCAATTCTGCTCTTGAGTATAATTTATCACTGTCCCATCGCTGCTTCCCATCATTTCACTGATGTCTTTCGTCCACGTTTAGGGGACTGTTTCTTAGTGATACCAAGTGGTTTAGAAAATTTTGACGTCGACGTCTCCTTCCGCTTCAAGTTAAATTTTCTTTTTTCTTTTTTTGGTTATTGAGGATTGGTGAAGCTCTCTCGGGTGTTTCTTTGATGACTCTTTGCCGTACACGGTCGCTCCGACGTGGAATTGAGACGCTTGTAGTCGCTTCAGGCAAAGCTGAGTTATCGTTGGCAGGTTTGGGTTAAATATGATGGCGCCGTCTATTGCCGATTCCTTATTTCTACGGCCTAATGTTCGTGTCTTCGGATTGCTTTGACGATATACTAGTGAGGTTTGGGCTGATATTAGGTAAAGTAGGCTGGATGAGTTTTGGGCTGCTTGTCGTATCAGTTTTCAGGGAAACACTCTCCGTATATGGAAGTTCTTCGCTACCGCTCTCCGGAAGTCCAGGTGTTGGAGGGTCAGATATACCAGCTTCCGCGCACATGATGGCGAAAAGGGAAGGTGATGTAGTACTATCTGGCCTACCCCATGGGAAAGGATCTTGAACGAGATACGAGACGTTGCCGAGTATTTCAGTATTTGGCAACTTTGAAGAAATTGGGCTGGGTGCTACATTTGACACAGGCGACGTCGAAGGTGCAAGTGACACCGGGTCTAAACCCGACTGCAAGTCTAACGAAGAACCGACAGCCTCAATAACCTTCAATTGATCATTGTTTGCCAAATAATCAGCCTCCTCTCCGAGAATATCGAACGCGAGTTCATGCTTCCATGACATGCCGGGAAGGATACCCCACCTATGACACCAAATCCCTTGCCGCATCCAGGATGCTTTGACGAGATTATACGCCCGAGTGTTGACCTCGTAATCACTCGCACTATATGCGACTACCTTATCATCTGGCGGATTCTGAGAGCTTCGTTCTTGAGCTTTAGACATCTGGTAGAGGAATTGGTGATAAGGTCGAGAGGCCTCCCGCTGATCGTGGGCCGTCAATTGGCAGAGATAAGTTACATCCTCTTTGTTTGATATAGTTGCTTTCGGAGCCTTGATGGTAGGTTCTCTCTTCCGACGCTTCTCTCCTTTAGAAAGAGGGGTTTCTAATCCATCGACATCCGAATCATCAGACTCGGCGTCAGGCGGTAGTTCGTGTTTCCACCTCCCAGCATAGAAGTAAGCGCCAGACATCCACTGCTCAAAACTCGGCCTCCAGAGACCTTGTTGAACCCAAGAAGCCTTGACGGATTCTCTCGCAATTTCAGAAACATCTTTTGTGCGCCGACCGAGGCGATCTTCTTCTAGCGATAACTGGTACGCGAATTGCTTGGCCGGTTGAGAGGCTAGTTGCTGCTTATGATACATAAACTCGATCGAGGATTGTCGTGCTTCGTTTTCTTTCGCCTCAGCTCCGGAATCCGATGACTGAACAGTCAACGAACCTCAAAGAATTGACGCCTGTGGAGGGCGATTATATCGAGCTCTTTCCTTCTCGAGTCGGCGAGGGTTTGTTGCTAGACGCATGAGCAATTCATCAAGTTGTTGCAATATCAATGGAGGTTTTGGTGGTACCCAAGTATCGGCATTCTGTTTTCCTAGTTGTAAGGGAGAGACCATAACGGCGCCCGAGGTTACAGCTAATGACAAATAGTAAATAGAAGCAGTAGGGTGATGGGGAGAAAACGATGCGTGATGCAGTTGTAGCGACGGATACAAGTACTCGTGCGCTGGTCGACACAGTAGGGCTAGACCTTGACTTTTCAAAACTCAATCTAGGGGAGTGATGATTCACTGACAAACCAGGAGGACACTTTACATATATTTCATTCACCAGTCTCAAAATTTCAATCAGATATAGACAATCTACCCGCAAGCGTCGCAAGACCCAATTCAAACAACCGCCCATCTGCGTTGTTGTTAGACCCATATCCGCCACATAAAGATAATCTACTTACTTTGCACGCTCGAAAAATCTAAATATTCGAATCCACGCTTATAGTGATGCACCTCGCGCGCGCCAGATTCCTCAATCTGGACCAAGTAAGTAGGGGAGGCAAAATTTGGCCGTTGACCGGGAGTCTGAAGCGAAGTGGTGAAATCGTCTGCTACTGCCTGGATTTAGTAGACTGGCGTGGATGGGGAAGGAGAATATACGTTCTTGACTCACAATAGAGCAGCCGTTGTGACTGACGATTATGAGGCGGGGTCTATTCTTGGTGGTATCACTGACGATAGAGATTTCGGCGTCAGACATATGAAATACTTCACAGCGGACCTGACTAGCTTGCCTACAAGCCGAAGATGGTCAGTTGATTCTAAAGGCGATAACTATCTAGCATCGCGCGTAGCTTTCACTTACAGTTTTAGTATGCACTTTTCATTTTTGCGAGGAGATTGCAGATGCATAACGAATAGCTCCATTGTCATCTCCCCCACCTGTCTATTGAATTGTTTGGTAGCTAATCGAAAACATCAGCATACGTTTCAACCTTAGTAGTGGTAATTTGACGAGTACAAACCGGTGGTAGTGGTAAATTTGAAGACAACGTCTGCGCAGCTAGCAATATCTGAGTTCTCGCCTGCACCTAACCCAGTGCATTCAACAGATTTAAGTTTTACATTGCCTGCAGACTCGTCTATTAGAACCTGAGTATCATGCCGTACTGTGGGATCTTAGTAATTTTTCGACACTTAATAGAGGAATGGAGTTCATACTGTGTAAGGTTGTGCTATTGATATCTCCGTTGGCCTCAGATTCCTGTTCATCGAAAAACACCGCAATTTCAGCACTATCTACATAGCAGAATGCATTAGGAGGATTG
This sequence comes from Glarea lozoyensis ATCC 20868, assembly GCF_000409485.1. Classification (NCBI taxonomy): domain Eukaryota; kingdom Fungi; phylum Ascomycota; class Leotiomycetes; order Helotiales; family Helotiaceae; genus Glarea; species Glarea lozoyensis. Next base: position 190,741 of record NW_007360987.1, read on the forward strand.
TTTTGCGTGTTGTTGCTCAGTGCTTTATAGTGCAGCAGTTTTATAGCTTCGATGGAGCCTCGTGTGTAAGATCGCTGACCGACGGAAAATGTAACCGTGTCTACAGATTTTTGGATGTCGGTTGTGTCTCTAAGAATAAAAGGACGTATTAGCTTGCAACATAGGTAAATTATGAGGCATGATTAGTGGACATACCCCGTGAGATGAAGTATACGCCATTCGTGTGTGGCTGGGTTGAAATGGGCAAGCATGGTGCTCAGACCACGACTTAACATTGCACCAGCCATCGCGGCTCCAAATTCTTGGATAAATGTTTCCTCAAACTCAGTCATGACTAATTGGAGTTAATAAACGTTAGTTCATATAATAAATGTGCTAGATGAGAGACAACATACTGCGCAGTGGAACTTTCTTAATGATTAACGAGACAAGTCGATTGGTCGTCTTTTCTGTGGCTTTGTAGAGCATCCAAGATCTCACTTTACCCATCAATTTTAGTGGAAAACTGAGCGGTGATACTAAAGAGGAGCCAAAAGTTTAGCAGTTTCGTCTAGTTCATTGGTAGAGTTTTGCAGGGCTGAAGAAACTATACTCACATCCATATGTTGCAAGCTTCTCTTGGTGTGGTGGCATGTCATTATGGGGGTCCACGTTAGGACAGCAACACTTGAACAGATTCTCTGACACTTGTATGTTATCGGAAGGTCTTTCATTCCACTTTGGATGCAGGGAAGCACAGTTGCAGAGAAGGATAAGACCTTGATCGGCTTCCACGTACAGCTCAAACCGAGGGTCTCGTGATGGCAGATTTTGTACCTGGCTAATGCTGACCTCGCGTTGGGTAGGAGATGTAGTCTCTTTCAAATTCTCTACAAACCATACATGGATTTCTCTTAGCATTGTCGAAACCTTCTCCAGATTGTCTTCTAGCCTGACTGTTTGGGAACTGTGTTATGTCAGCTTATTCTCGGCAACTGAGTTTGCTATCGAACAGGCGACCCATACTTGTTGACAACCCCTAACACTAAGTTCAAGCTGTTTATATGAACGGCGAGCTGACTCCTCAAAGTGGCAAGATCACCGCCTTCAGTAGTCCAAGCCACTTTCTTCCAGTTGTCTTTCAGAGTACGTTTCCAGCGTTTTAGTATTGGCTCCCCAGACTCGCGCGATTTTCCTATATCGCTGTACTTCTCAACAATAGTCTCGAGATGCTTTAACGTTTGTTCACAACTCCGCACCATAACGCCTACCGAATCGCTTGGCTCAGTCTGCTCTGGAAGTGTTGCACTTGCAGGGTGAGACTGGGTTAAGGAGAAAACAACGTTTCCTTCGGAGTTTGCGTGCTCTAGCGCATTTAGCGCGATGCTTAATGAATAGAGCTGGTTTTCGACTTCATGGAATTCGGCTGGCGCTGATTTGCGGCCTTTGGTGAAGGCACGGCCAAGCTTCAATGCTAATTTTCCCATGAGATAGACATCGCCTACGGAAACTGGAGGAGTCATGCTACCAATGAGTGAGTTAAACTTCTCGGAATTCAGATCTACTTGTAGATAGAGTTCTGTTGCCAGCCCTAGAGGTCTGCAGGCTCAACTAATGGTATAAGAAGTACCGTCGAGGCGGAGAGGCACTATAATGAACTTTCCAATTTTGTAGAGCAGCGCTTTTGCGCCCGACCGATTATGAAGGTGGCCGAGAGCGATATTAAACCGTTCTCGAGTGTATATGAGGCTGCGTGGATATTGGACGGCTATGCACCTGACGCCCGACTCAAGTGATAGACGGTTGAGATACTGAAAGTTTTGAGGCTGGGGACGCAGTGTAACATGGACGGAAAACACTACAACCATATGATCTCTAACATCGGATGCGCGCTGTTGATTAATTTATGCAGCCTTGCCTGTTTTCCGCTTGCTCAGAAGGCAGCAATGATAAACGTCAATCATCAGCCTGCTTCTCTTTTGTTCTCTGTCGTCCGTCGATTTCCTCTCAACTGCAGGTTTTGTTCGCCTTCATTGAGCTGTTATTCTTTCCGCTCCAACAAAGCCTCTATTACTCGCCACAGTATTCAACGCAATGGATTTGCGTGTAGGCATATTCTGGGATCCTCGAGAGCCACCGCCCCCGGGGGTCGATGCTGGTGTTCGCAATTTTGCACAACGTCGTGGCCATCGACAGCCTGGTGATGAAGTGCCTACTTTGCATGTTGTGGACGAGAATCGAACTCACCAGCGTGACCGTCCATACCGACGAGAAGGATATGATCGCGATTACGAGAACGAGGTTGCTATATCCGAACCAGAAAGAAACAACCTGCCGCCGCTGTCCGTGTCCCTGACTGCGCGAGTCGTCGAGGATACAGCAAAGGTCACCGTGACACAACTCTTCTGGAACAACACCAAAGATTCCATACGGAAGGGAACATATACGTTCCCGCTATCCAACGGGTGTACAGTTACGAGCTTTAGCTGCCGAATTGGCAAGAACAGGATTGTGAGGGCTAAGGTGCAGTCGAAGCCCGAGGCTCGTGATGCATTTCAGGAGGGTCTCCGCGCCGGCCGGTCGGCTGGCTTGCTCGAACAGGACACCCCCGAGATCTTCACCACGACACTTGGGAATATTCCTGCCAACACAAAGCTAAGCATAGAAATTACATATGTCACCCTCCTCAAGCACATATTTGTAGAGAATTGCAGTACGACGACACTGACGATTCCTACCTATATCGCTCCGCGCTATGGCAGTCCACCTCCCGGCCTCCAGGACCTGGCTGCAGCACGACTATCTCATGGCATATCTATCCAGGTAGCAGTAGTAGCGAAAGAGACTGCACTAAGAATATCCAGCAAGTCGCACAACATAAAAATTGAACGAGAAATTGGCAAGAATACATGCAACAACTGGGCCGAGTTTACAGGGGCAGCCGGGACACATGATGTTGCAGTGTCTTTGGTAAAGCTGGAAGATGGCACGGCATTCCTTGCCCGCGATTTCGTTCTCGAAATTGTGAAAGAGTCTCAAAATGGCTTGGAAACTCCAACGGCCTGGCTTGAGACGCACCCTTCACTTGTAAATCACAAGGCCTTAATGCTCACGATCCCTCCGCAATTCACGCTTAGAAAGCAATGTCTCAATCAAGACGGTGAGGTAATCTTCCTTGCTGATCGATCAGGATCTATGTCGGATAAGATGCAGTCACTTAAATCTGCCATGAACTTCTTCCTCAAAGGCATACCGCAAGGTCGCAAATTTAATGTCTGGTGCTTTGGTAGTAGCTGTACCTCACTCTGGCCACAATCTGTCGACTACTCCGAAAGAGCCCTCCAAATTGCCATAGACTATGTCACTTTCCAATTTGAATCTGACATGGGCGGCACCGAACTTCTCGGCGCCTTGACAGCCATCGCCGGAGGGACTAAGCAGGTTTCACATATGGTTGACGTAGTGATGATAACTGATGGGGAAGTCTGGAGACACGACGAGACTATCAGCTTTGTTAGGGAGACCTCACGATCCAGCCAAGGCAGAACAAGATTTTTTGCGCTTGGTATTGGGAATGCTGTATCGCATGATCTCGTAGAAGGTATAGCCAAAGCTGGTGGAGGGTATGCTGAGGTGATTCCAGCCGCGAGCCAAGGCGGATGGGAAGACAAAGTTGTCACTATGCTGAGTGCAGCCTTATCCGATCATATTGGGCCATTTCGGATCCAGTTTGACGAGCAAGATGGGGCAAATACCCTAGGAAATGTCCTTAAAAACGGTGAGCTGGCTTAGCGTCGCTTTACCTCATAAATATCTACTGACAAAGTACAGCATTCAATCGCGGTCAAGCAACAACTTGTCTCTTACGGCCAGATACCCTACAATCTCCAGCCGACATTTCGACGTTGAGCCCTTTCCTACCAAACCGAGCTTTTATACTCTTTGAATCTGCGAATGTAGGCCCTTTGGATCATATTAATATCAAGGCGACTATTCCAGGCGGGGAAGAAATCATTAATCGTGTGCCCGTAACTCTACTTGAAAAGAACGACTCGACTTTGCACAACTTAGGTGCCAGAGCGCTTCTCGGTGACCTAGAGCAAGGGCAGAGTTGGATTCACCTAGGCCTAGATGCGCCTTCTCGAGGCTCAATCGACGAGCAAAGACTCGTTCGTGAAGAAGGGGAAGCCCTGGGTTGTAAGTGGTCCCTTGTCTCGAAATGGACCAGCTTTTACACGGTCGAAGAACCGTACTACGTCGCTGAGAATTCTCGGATCCCATTCTTGGACGCAGACGACTTAACAATTCGCGACGCTGTAAGCGACTTAGGCCTACTGCGTCAGAGAGGTGTCGTAGCTCAGCGAGCAAATTCTTTGCCGACGGGTCTTCCTGTATCTTTGGCAGCTGGGCAGGAAGAACATGCATCAGACGATGACGAGGACGCGGCGTCGAGCACACACAGGTTGGAGAGGGCAAAAGATGGCGAGAATGATAGTGGCACCGATCATGATGGGAGCAATGGAGATGAAGGAGGCTCAGAAGGTGACGTTGTATACCAGGAAAACCTTAATACGAAAGGTCGGAACGCTGATAGAGATGGAGTGGCCCAGGAAGGAAGCCCAGATAATCAAAATGATGCTCCCACTTCCAACGCCGTATGCCACACTTCAATGCGCCATGTCTCATGCCGGGTTCCCTGTAGAGCCCGTCTAAAAAACTCCCGTCGATTACGAGATCGGAACAGCAAACGCAGTTCGCAGGCTAGTTCTGTGAAACGGCATCCAGACAATGAATCACCAATGAGAATGACGAACTCTACTGTTAGGCAATATGGGACACATTATCATGGCACTTCCATGGAGTACTCTCGCGACTCAGGAGATGCTCTACGTAACTTCGGAATGTCTTATCCAACGATCCTATCCGTCAGCGACTCTGCCACGACCAACTATTTTACGGTCGACGCCCCTAGCTTCAATATGCCTGCTTCAAGTGCAATGCACCCTATTGAAAGCCTCCCCATCAAATCAGCACAGCAGATAGCCGATGAAGATAAAATCTGTAATCTACTTTACTTCCAATCTTTCGACGGCAGTTTCAAGTTTGACAATATGGAGCACTTGAAGGCTCACATGGGAGACGGTTTCGCAACCATAGTCCAACACCTCCAAGATCAAACCTCCTTTGTGGTGGCTGTCACAGTAGGGGTCATGTTGCTCCTAGAGGAAAAGTTCGAGCACTGTCGAAGTCTGTGGATGTTGGTACATAAAAAAGCCACTGATTACCTCGAAAACCAGGGACTTTCAGAGCTTGATCAAAAGCACTTGCTTGAATACGAAAGGCAAGAAGTCCGACAGCTTAGTACGTCGCATATGCTGGGGGTGGCACCTTGTGCACAGTTTTTCTCCCCGCCAAGCTATGATGAATATAGTGGAAGCTATGACGAATATATTGGAGCGCAAAGGTCAAAGACGTCTGGATATAAACAGGAACAGTCGTGGTGTTCGCGTGATGCTACCGATCAGGATGAAACTAGAGTGGATGTGGGTGACAAACAAAGCGCCGGAGGAGTTAACTCTCAAAGTATCCTGAACACGTAAGGTACGCGATGCCTTTTTGTACACACCAGAAGTCTTCGTGCCTTATTTGATCAAACATTACGAGCCTGGTAATATTGGTTACAAAAATCATGAGATCATCGAGATGTCGTGCCGGCCGTTTGTCTTTTTCAAAAAGGCCAACACAAATCGAGGAAACATGTTCCAGCTCTCAGAGCTTGGTCCGTATAATTCTACATACCTTTCCACGAGTAGTTAATTGACTTGAATTTCAGAGACCGATAGCTAGAGCATCACACTTTATTTTTAGCGCATTATCCTACTTCAAAACTGCAAATCGCATGAGAGCTTGCCTTTTATGTTCATCAAGTCCAAGCCGTTCGGCGTTTCAAGATCAATCTATGAACAGGTGCAGTCGATCTTGTCAACTGGCCTTTATACACCCCAATTGTTCTCGTTCGATGACAACGACAGCGGTTACGGCTAGTCTTGGAATCTATTCACTTGCGGATCAGGAGATATGATACTCAGTTGGTGGTAACGTTCTTCTAATGTTGGAATTGACTCTTGGGCACCGCGCTCGCATCTCTGGCATTCTAGGCGCTCTTGTTTTGGAAAGTATTTTATGAATGAGTTTCCAAACATTATCGAAATAAAACTTGAGCGATTTTTCGTTTCCTAGCCATGTCTCCAGAATTTTCATCACATTTTCTCGTTCTTGCCTCGGGCTTTCCTACTTTCCTTTTTTTCCTTCATTGCAATGCACTAGACGGATATTTCCATGTCATCGTCGTAGCAGGTCTTTTTCTTAAATTCTACTCAGAACAGATAGTCTACAATGCGGCAAATGTTGCAATATTCTGCTTTATGTTTGTTACATTCTCTTTCATTATTTCCAAAGTCAATGATCCAATCAGGTCTATCGTCTAACGACTATTCTTCGTTCATCATCGAGAAATAAGCGGAATTTCACTTTTTGTGGCATACTAGAATTTTGAAGCTCACCTAATCTTACTCAGCATTGTCGCTTAAATCAAACTATTGGGGCCATGTTGACATAAAACACCAACAATCCTCCTTTCATAAGCCACGTTTGAGCCGCACATTTATTTCTTATACGCATCTACGAAGATTATTGGAGGGACCGTCTAAAACTCAGCCCAGAACATGCGCCTTGACATTCTTAAATTAACATGCTTCATAGGGCCGAGTCTGATTGAGAGTGTGGGAGATATATACAAATAGCTTGCTACATCCCTGATTCTCGTACTCACATCTCGAGACCCAAAAATCAAGATTCTAACCCGCCAAAATGCACATCTCAAAAGCAACTGTTTGCGCTGCCCTTTTCATCACCCAAGCCAGCGCTCTGTGCACAGAATGGAAACCTCTCGAATGGACACGTGACGACTTCAAAACTTACTCCAACGTAAAGCCAATCGAGCTCGACTCACTCTACTGCGACGAAAACCGAACCGAGTCTTGTTTCATTTCAAAAAAGACATACAACATCACCGCGCCACGCCGACTCGAATCTGTGGCCCGAATCGAAGTGGAACGCGACCTCGACAACACCATTTCCCCCGCCGACAAAGACAATATCTTCCAACTCGCAGCGAGCGGACATAATCTTACATTTATGACTCGCAATACGGTACTTGAATCATCACATTTAGCGAACAATTATTCGGAGGTCAAGCCGGGGATTAATATGACGCTGGGTTGGAAGCCGTTGTGGTCATATTCCACGGGCGTTCTGGGGGCGTGTACGAATGCTAGTCTGGATGGACTGAGGCTTACGGCGGTCACGCCTTATATGGTTGGTGTGTGGGAGAATAAGACTGATGGGGGGAGCGTTGTGGAGGGACAGAGTGTTGCGAATGGGGAGGTGTTGGCGGGGATATGGACGGTGGGGACGAGTAATTTGACGCAGGAGAGGATAAATGCCGAGATAATAGCCGGAGCTTATGGTGTGAATTCGACGGTAAATGGGACTGAAGATGGGAAGAGTGCTGCGGGGATGGTTGGGGTGAGTGTGTGGAGTTGGGTGGCTGTGGGGGTTGGGATTGCTTGTGGATTTGCGTGTCTGTAGGAAATGAGTTGAAATATGGAACATTGGCATTCAAAGTATAGAAATCTTGTAATTATAGACCATGTTACTCTTAAACTACGATGTCACAATATCTGATACTTCACCAGTAGGTGACACAATTCCCCACGAACCTAACACATTCAAAACCAGCTAACTTAACAGTATAACTTAGATTCGTAAATCTAGTAGGATAGACTCGATTTACAAAACGTAGATTATAATAATACTAACAGCATTTATGTTTAGATATCATTCAAATAATGAAATACCAGGCTCCAAGTTTCTAGCTATATAGAGTGTTCTCAGTTGGCGCTTCTAACATTCAGCTATATGTTTTAATGGAAGATATCTTGATTCATGTCACGGAGATTAAGCACTATGACGGTATAGGATATTATCGTTAAGTATATCTGTTAGCGACAATAGTGACACATTAAAACTGGTATAACATACTTATGTATCTCACAAAACACACCCTCCTACCATCCACCCCGAACACAAACCACCACCCAAATCCAACCAACCCACATCCGCCATACAAACCCTCAAAAACACCCATTTCCAACACCACAAGACCTGGAAAAAAAAGGTGTCCTGTTAGTCTTACACTACTCACATCGCACATTCCTAATTTCCGAGTCCTCTTAAGAAAAGACTGGAATCTACTACATCGATGAAATCAGAAAATCAGACGTCACTCTCCGAAAAGATAACAGGTTGGTGAGACACGTGACTATCCAGGGGGGCTGGTAATTGTACTCAAGCGCGGGTTTGACAGAGGGTAGGGGATTTATTGTATACGCGGGGTATTTCAGACATTTACAGTTCGCGACCTTGATATAAATGTGGAGTTCCTTTGGCTGATATTTTGTTCAATTTATTGCCATCGAGTGTCTATGAACGCAATGTTGTGTACATTCCAACAGTACATTTTCGTTATTCAACCCACACCTTTCGTAAGGACTTGGACACTGTTCAAGAAATCTACGCATAAACTTAACTTCCTTCACTCCCCACAGTCGGCGTAGCCACATCATCAATCCCATCCGGTCTCGCAACAAAATTCCCATCCTCATCCCCCACACTAACAAGCCTAGCATTAGTCCTCGGCCCCGTATACGTCCTATCACAGATTAGCCATCTTTCCGCATCTTTCAAAAAACACAAAAACCTACCTCCTCGCCCCCGCAAACCACCAAGTAAGACTAAATACCCCAATAAACGCCCCCACCGCAACAGCGTAATTCATATTAACCGCCGTGACCGGCCTGACCGTCGGGAACAGGAGGACCACGCTAATGAAGCTGACCCAGGTGAAGGTGATGGCGTTGATGGGTTTCTGCCATTTGCCGAGCTGGTAGGGACCGGGAATGAATTTGATGCGGTGGGCGTAGATGTTGCGGGCGAGGATGACGAGGGCGTAGGAGAAATCGAGGGCTGGGGCGGTGATGTTGAAGATGGCGACGATGGTTTGGGTGGAGCCGATGGCGATGAGGACCATGCAGATGCAGAAGAGGACGCAGAGCCAGACGGCGTTGACGGGGGTTTTGGTGTGGGTGTTTACGCGGGAGAAGAAGCTGGGTGTGTTAGTTGATGAGGTGAGTTTAGGGAAGGGGATCTACCTGGAGAATGGCAAGGCGCCATCTCGAGAGAAGGCATAGGCCATACGGGTGAGAGCTAGCATTGCGGAGAGGCCGGTGAAGGTTTGGACGACTATAACCCAGAACCACATCGCGGTTCCTCCCGCCTGACCACCAGCGTTGAGGAATAGCTGCGCCGCAGGCAGGCCGGTTGGTGATGTGACTACCGAGTCAAAGTCATCGATACAGAAGCATAGCGTGACGGTTAATATCCAGCCAAGAATACCGCTGATGGTAATTGACCATCTGATGGCTTTCGGTCCTTGAATGGCGGCATTGTGGGTTTCCTCTGACATGTGAGTGGTCGCATCGTAGTCTGTCATGACCCATGCGACGGAGAGAAAGCTTAAGAGGAAGGAGAACCCGGTTCCCCAACCTGAGCCATCCTTGAACTCGCCAAATACCCATTTGGCACTTTGAAGTTTTGGTGTGAGTGTCAAGAGTGCGATGCAGATAGAAATTGTGCCGATCACATTGATCGGGCCGAACCACATTTCAATCTGGTGAAGTTTTCGTGTCGTTAATGAGCAGACGATTCCTGATGCGATGAGAAACGCGATTGCGAGCAGGACAATTTGAACGGGTGTTCTAGAAGGTTAGCATGTTACACAATGTTATGAAGTATGCTTACGGTTTGTACGAGTAGACGCCTGCATCTACATCGAAGCCTGAGTTCATCGTAGCTGTAGCCAGAATCATTTGAGAGACAGTATACCAAACACTTGCTACACCAGCAGCTTGACCAAGGAGATTCAGCCAACCGACAACCCATGCCCATAAAGCTGCATGTTCAGGAGGAACCACAGATTTTGTGACGAAATACATCCCTCCTGCCGTGGGATATGCAGAGACCAATTCGGCCACTGAATTCAATTAGCTTTCTCATTTCTTGACTTTGAAAGGTAGAGCAAACCAGAAGCGGATGTAAATGATGACATGATCGATCCAATCAACCACGCCCATACTGCACCAGCAGGACCACCCAAGCTGAGCGGCACTCCGAATGTGGCGGGTTGGGAGCCAAGGACTCCTAGGACAGATACTGCGTATGATAAAATTGACCATTGATTGAAATGCCTGTTCATATCCTACAAATGTCAGTATAACACAACCTCATGAGCGGACAGACCTACCTGAGCATAACCAATCTGATTAAGCAGCCTCTCGTCATCATCTTCAATAGTAGCCATTTTCCTTTGAAATGGCTTCGTCGCCTCCTCTGCCGGGACGGCGCTGGCTACTGCCTCGTTTTTCTCTGTTGAAGAATTCATAATAAGCTACTCTTCCACAATGTGATCAAGTATACAAGATCCCGGATTTTCCGTGTCCCAAAGACTGGAAGATGAAGAAGTGGGATGAGACTGGGGGACGAACATATTAATATATTGGATTGATGAACTCTGCACTGTAACGTCAAGACGGACATTATGAGTGACGCTATACGTGCTCTAGTTTCGGCGGCGCAAACCTCAATCATTCGCAGGACGCAACGAGCAGTCTGCAAGAGCGACTTGGGTCTGGGAAGTCTAATGCAATCAAGACCAGGATCAGGACGCTCTAAAGCTAGCCAGAAATGTTGTCGACTACCATTCGATGCAGGGTGAAGGTGGGCACGAAGGTTTTAAGCCCAAAGGCGTTGTCGGCATGGCGCGAGCGTGTGTTGTACGTACAGAGAGAATGATATTGGAAGAGAACTGGTGGAGCCCGGATTTCAATTTTCGATGAAGTAAGGTGCTGAACCGTGCACCGGTTAAATGGCCTCCCTGCCAAATCCGGGGGGATTTGATGGGGTTCGCGGGACAAGGTTCGTCCCGGTCCTGCAGGACGGCCCCTCATGCCGTCCTCTAACACCCGTTCATGCTTATGTTGTAGAACAGAATGTCAATGAAGATAAGACGATGATGGAATTGGTACGACAATGAAATGAAATGATTGAAGCTGACCGATTGGATGTTGTAACGTTTATTGAAATGCTTGACCGGCATCAGTACTCTGCCTCCTGGGCTCGGGAGCTATATCCGCGGTCGCTGCTTCAATGCGAAGATATTTCTTTGTGTAACTGTCCTAATCTGGGGGCAACTGCTTCAAACTTATCTCCACCAACAACGGAATCCTACTCTCCATGTCTGAGCGCCGTCATTGGACCTATTTGAGTCAGTGAAAGGACGGAAAGTTGGTAGCACATGTTGGTAGCTTTTGAGAGGTCGAATCGAACGGCAGCCATAGGCAAACCGCAACTATATTGAGAATATATCACATCAGAGATTGATGATTCGTAGAAGATTCCGGGTCTGCAACCATTTCCATCCGGGAAGCGCCTCAATTCAGCAGATTGTAGATAGCCAATGTGGTGGGAGGAGTCCGAACTGTCGGGCCATGCACCCCACCGTTTGTGTGTATCCACGCAGATGGCTTGACTATAAGGGAACCAATAAAATGGCTTTGGAGGCGAATAGCCATATGTCTTAGACAGTATAAAAGCCCAAATCGATATCCCCAGGCTTTCCAAAAAAATACAAGGGATTCGTACGTCTTTGGCGGCATGATATATGGTCTACCTCTTGGTCGTTTCTTTCCCCTCTTGCTGTACATCTGATATTTCCATGATGCTGTCAAGGACATCGACCTAGTAAACCACACGATCAAGTTGTGAAATGTTAGACGATAGCAGATATTCAAACATATCCAGAAAGAATACTTCCACCTACTCCTTGACTAGCTTGACCCTCTAAGTTCACAAGACCATACGCTCAATCGGTTAGATAAGACGGAGGAATCTCTCGACTTGTTCCCTCTTCGTACAAGGCAGCCGGTTGTCGGAGTCACGAGGCTTGCATCTAAGACCCGAACCATGCAGTGTAGTGTTGCACAGCAGGATGGGCTAAGAGAAGGCTGGATGCAGCCCCTGAAGGACAATGTCGTTGGAAAAAATCATAGGAAGTAGATGATTCGAAAATTTGATGACTGTCTTTTTGAATCGGGTTGATTGATGTATATGTTCATGAAGCAGCCGACTAGTCGCCCTGGGTATCATTATATCAATAAGTTGCCCTGAGATAGGACCCTTCTTCGAACGCCTTTACCCAAACCGAAGAAACGCCTCAACCAATGCAAGACCGGTGATCCAGGAATATGTGGTTAGACATCCAGCATCGATCTTATTTGTTGCGGGTTGGCAACGAGAGTGGTGCCACTATTTGTGCTTTGGCTCCGATTGCTAATGGGCCCGCGGGGATCATTTTCTTGACTTAACCGCAGTTCAGTCATATTTCGACCACGATCAGCTATTGGCTCATCTGTGAACCTATCTGATGACTGGCTTGATTCATTTTGGACTGGAAACAACAAACTGGCTGCTAGCCGGATCGCTTCAGGACCTTCCGGTTTTGCTTTCGACCCTGTTATGTCCGTACTCATGGGCTCTTTCGATTTGCTGGACGGCATATTGCCCATTTCAATGCTGCTTTCTAGATTCATGTGCGTAGCTCTGCCTCCACCAATTTCGTTAACATTCCTTGCGATGGCATCATGAACATTGATAGCCTGATTGTTGCCATGGAGTCGAGACCACCAATGTGGCTTTTTAGTGATTCCTATTTCATTATCGGCCTCCGCACCGCGAATACGGCGCTGTCGAATCAATTCTCGGTCTTCGTTGTAATCAACATAGCCGGCAATTTCGTAGACCAAGAAAATGAGAGCAATAGGAAGCCATCCTACGAAGAATACTATCGGTAGATTTGGGTCGATATTAAGAGGTGAGATCGAGAAATCGAAAGCAATAGCTGCCTCATAGCCAACCATAACAAGTGAAAGAAGCAATGTTAGCAAGAACTTGGTGGGTGTGTATTTCAAGAAGCCAAAAGTTCTATTGAACATTCCACGATTCCGCGGCTTGTAATGTGTTATTGAGTGATGAAGTGAAAATGCTGTAGTAAGCCAGCCGCAGAATAAAAGGAAAGCGGCGGCTTTGAAGCGAGTGTCAGTGGCCACAGATTCGGCATTCAATCGTGCTTGTTCTGGATCGCGTTGTTTTTCGATAGCGGACCATGAACGCGGGATTACCATGAAGATGTTCTGGAACTGTCAGAAATTGAAATCAATTTTCCTGGAGCATGAGAATTTACCAGCCATGCGAAAAGGTAAAAGGCCAGCGGAAGATAGAACTCGACCTTTGACCTCCTATCATCCTGTCTCATTGCAAACGGATTTGGATCCACAGCCTGCCTCTCCTGCCAGCTCCCCCAATGGCGTACGCTCTCCCACACAACCGCCATTGTTGTAGGGAGCATCAAAAACCAGAAAAAGTTGGTGAGGACGATCGGAAGCTCCGGCAGGTAGTATCTGTCGACATCGATGCTTGTGATTCCACTAATTGCTCCAAAAGCTGCCGCAACCAGCATCCAGTACCATTGCCATCGTCTTCCAACCGCTCTGAACCGTTTTTCCAATGGCAGAAATAACCGGCCATGTTTCCGCAGATTTATAAATGTGAACACGATGCTCAGCAAGAAGAAGCAACCAAATCCTAGACTCCCTCCAGCACGGGGGCCAATAGATCTAATCGCGCTATAGCATGAAGTATCGTTGAGAAATGTGCCATTCTGTAGGAGGTACGGAGTGTACGGTTCGAAGACGAGGTAGCAGCGCGAGCCGTTCGAGAATGTGCCATTGGAGTAGTAGGTATAATTCCAATGGTTCAACGTCGTGAGATTCCAATGTCTGCCGGCGATGAGGGTGTCGCTGGAGTTGTCTCCTGCTGCGAATGCGAGGAGCTCTCGGGCATTGACGAAAGTACCCATGGTCGCGAAACAATGACGGCGCGATCGACTTCGTAAAGCTGTATTCGAGGGCCCGTTGGTTATTACTACATATTCGAGATGCTAGACTTCCAGGCGTCAGTAAATATCATACAAAACATAGAAGATGATGAATACAGAATGGTTGAATGAGGTGGAGGTGGGGGAGGAATGAGGTCTAGAAGTCCCAAGCCATTGTTGCACTAGAGGTCCAGCTGAATCCCGCAAGCTCCGGCAGTCCTGAGGACTTTTGTTTTCGACTTCCTCAATAAACAGTGAAGAAATGACCCGATGACCTCGTAAAATGACAGAACTACAAGACGAAAATCATCAAATAATATATCAATCTGGGAGAATGTTGTAATTATTTACTTCCAAAACAGAAATATTGTTCTATGACACCGGTGGAACCTCGGACCTCTCTACGAGCTGTGCGGAAGCTGTTGTCGCTCGAGCTGCACAACACAACACCACGCCGATAAACATGGATCACCACCAGCTAGACGTCACACCACCACCTTCTTTACCACCATGGCAAGGTTTGGATCGTAGCAACGACATCCAAATGGCTGGAGCCAACCATAGTCATCACCTCAATCATCCATAATGGCCGCCGAAGAAGAAGATACGTCGTACATCGATTACGAAACTTTCCTATCCCCCACATTCTCCCCCTCCGAATTTGCGAATTCCCTCGTTCTCACAACCAACAACCCAACCGATACACCTCTCGATCTCTCCACCCCACTATCCAGAGTCTTGTTTGATGCGCAAGAAATAAACACACACATTGATACCCTTACGACGAAAAGCGCATTACCCCTCCTCACACATACTAAGGAGCAAACGGAATCGAGCGCCCGAATAGTGCAGGAAATAGATTCACAAGTGTCAAGTTTAAACGAGGGATACAAGAGATTAGAGAAGGAAGTGCTGGTGCGGTATGAGACTGCTGAAGAAGTCAAAGCTGTAGCTTCGAGGTTGTGGGAGACTGTACGACTTGGAAGATCTGTGGGACGATGTTTACAGCTAGGAAGACAGCTTGAGATACAGCTGGCAGAGGTTGCAGGGACTGGAAATCCTGTAAAGACACAGCAAAAAGAGGATCATAGAGCATTGGTGCGATGCTCGAATTCGTTGCTGAGTCTGCGCGAGTTATTCTCCAAAACGGGGCCTGGAGAGGAGGGGTTTGGATTGGAAAGAGTAAACGTGGTTCAGACTCTGCAAAGCTCACTCACATCACCGGCTGAGAGAACCGTTCTTACGAAATGTCAGCAAATCATCAGGGAATTCTCCATGAGCAGTCTCTCAAGCGGTACGAACACCGCCACATTCGCACAAACCGCAGACACAAAATCTAGAACGACTTCCGCTCTCATATCACTTTACCTCCTCTCAAACACCCCGGATACACCAAAAAGCGGATCCAAAAAATCAGAACGTTGGGAACCAGATTTCCTCATCCAAACACTCCAAGAATATCTCCGCACAGCACTCCAATCTTCTCTTGCCTCCATGTCCAGAGCTCTCGCAACTCTCCCAACCCTCGACCGAACCCTCCTCGAAGTTTCCGCCCGCTGCCAAAACATCCTAGCTCTAGAATCCGTCCTCTCAACCACCACACCCCCACCTCACCCTCTCCTCCCATCCACCATCGCCGCGCCCCCAAACTTTCTACAACCCCTTCTCTCTAGTCTCGAAACCGGCTCTTTGGCCTCGTACTTCTGGCGCACGTTAGCTGGGGGTCTAAGTACAAAGGTGATGGAGATTATGAATAAAGGCGGCGTTAGCGCGAGGACGTTAAAGAGTAATCGAAACCATGTGCGCGATGCAATTCGGGAGTGTGTGGTTAGGGGGAGTCAAGCACCAGCTGGGGTTGGGGAGAGGAAGGCGCCAGAGGGGAATTGGGAGAGGGAGGTTGCTGTTATGGTAGGGAGTGTTATTGGGGCTTTGGGTAGATAGGAGCGGTGGTTCATATACCGATCCATAATCTTGGAAGGAATAACGATCTGAAAATGACGTCTATTATGATTTTCTCGAGTCAACAACCACATCACGCTGACATGAGAGATTAACATCTTCACTCCTGATAGTATCCCCGTTGTTTCCGAGGAATTTATATCACGCATAGTGACTCACTAACCTTATTCTAAGATCAATCATCCGTCTTATCAACATATTTTGTGCTTATTGTCGGCTGCACTAATCGACTGTCTATTCAGAGTCATATATTCGTGATTGATCTTACTTGCGGAACTTCCGGGAATTTTGAATTTCTCACATAGGTTACTGGGTTTTGGAGGTATCTATTACTTTTAGCCCACCAAACAGCGATTGAGGTTTTGCTAATTCTACTTAATACAGTATTATTTTTTACTTTCATCTTATCATTTTCTTTATTTCAGTCTCGTTTTAGCGGCAAATCGAGTTGGCATATTCCAAGAAAATATCCAGACAACGAGAACTTCTCGGAACGTCAATTGAGTCGCTGACAATCATTACATCTACAACAAAATCAGGCAGTCTCTGCTATGCCTTCGGAGTGATATGATTTCAACATTATTATTCTCCGGACTCGATTCCTCCCGAGAACAATTGTCATCTAGTGGACCCACTAAGGTCGAGATCGTGGCTTCTGGTTTAGTACACTCCACTGTTGGAGCGATGAGATAGCTTCCTTACAAGTGGATTTGGACCCCGCTTCAAGACGTCGGGAGTAAGGTTGTATAAATATGTATCTGTTTCTGTGGATTGAAAGAAGGGCTTGAGTATTATTTTGTTTTCTTTCTCGAATATCTCATATCCTTTTCATCACACCCTCAATCCTACACACACAGACTAGCCACCCCCATCAAAATGACCGACAACAAACCAACCCTCCACCACCTAAACGTCCGTCCCTCCTTCCCCTTCCCAACCTCAACTAAACCCCCCTCAGAACTCCCAATCCCAACGCATCCTCTGGCTCCTCGAAGAACTCGCCATTGACTACACCCTCACAACCCACACCCGCCTCCCCAACTTCCGCGCCCCACAAACCCTAACCTCCATCTCCCCCTCCGGCAAAGCCCCCCTCCTCATAACCGGCGCCGCCGATAACCACCGTCTCATCACAGAGTCCTCCGCAATAATCACCTACCTCCTGCGCACCTTCGACACCTCTCGCAAATTCACCTCCGAGGACTGGATCCGCGACGAGATCCTCTGCTCGCAGATCCAATCCGAAGCGCCCGTGCGCTTTGCGCTGTTTCTGGACCTTGGGATTATTCGGGCGGAGGGTCCGATGGCTGGACTGGCAACCAGTTTTTCGGGATTAGGAGAGTTGGAGAAGGCGTTGGGGGAGAGCGAGGGCGGGTTTTTGGGGGGTGAGAGGCCTGGGAGGGCGGATTTCTTGATGGAGTGGAGTTTAAGTATGGTGAGTCAGCGGGGGTGGGCGGATTTAGAGGCGTTTCCAAGGTTGAAGGGGTGGTTGGAACGGGTTTATGAGAGAGAGGCGTGGAATAGGGGGTTGGAGAGGGGGAATGGGTATGATTTGAGGGTTTTTCCTAAGGTGGAGGGACGGTAGGCTGGGTGGGAGTTTGGGTGTAGGTGTAGGTGGATTGTATGTATTTTTAACCTCTTTATATTCTTGCAGGGTGATATTTCCTTCGATTCGCGGTAGACTACTTACTCTCCACTAGCAACCAAGGCACCGCATTTCTCGCAATTGCCATGCTCAATCTCCTTAACTTCTGTTGAAACATTCTCTTTCAGCAACACCCACTCCTCCCACCCCTCTTTCCTCCTCACAAACATCGCTTCTACTCCATCACTCTTATCCGCTTTCAGCTCAAGAACATCCGAGCGGCTGCAAGATATCAAAATCGTATTCATATCACTAGTAAGCCGGCTGACACGCCTGACAATTGCAAAATAACTAAGCGGAACGAAGCCCGACAAGTCCATCTGTTTACGAAGGGGCTCGTCTTGACAAAGATTGTCGGGCGAGAAGAGATATTCCCTGGGATGTATTGTTAGCAATTGGTGTTAGTAGAAAGGGAAGGGGGAATGTTACAGGATAATTTTTACTAGACCTGATAAGGTGCTATTGTTAAGTTTCGCACTTCCATACTGCTTTGGTGGTTCTCGCATAGAACCATTCGGTGCCGCTTTCGTTTGCCAGGTTTTCTCCTCAGGCATAGCGCGTCCGGGAGGCCTGTAATTCGATCCACCATCTTTCGAGTCTAGGTTTGATGTTTGCTCCTTGCTATCATCTTTCTGAAGCTCCTCAACTTGCGTCGTGGGGGCGTATCCGGGAAGCCATCCGCCATGGACTGAGTACACTGTTCCATACTGACTAGTTCCACCCGGCACATGAACGAGCTCCTCTACCCATCCGCCGTGGGGTGACCAGAAACTGTTAATGTCTGTTGCGAGTATGCGAGGCTTCTGCCGCTTCCCGTATAAGGTATGGTCATTTTCGGCTGTTTGGTCGTCATAAGGATGCTGGGCTATGAAATTTTCGGGGCTTGGTGAAATTGCTGGCTGGTTCTGTTCAATGTCCGGGGCAGGCTTCACTGCTCTTCGACTGGCTCTCTTGACCTTTCTTTTCTTCTGCTGCACTTTGCGATTTCTCTCTTTCTGCGCAGTTGTTTTTTTTCGAATGTTGGGGACAAAAAGCGTTGAGGGATGAAAGTTTACGTCAAGTGTTTGAGGTATCGTGTATCCTCTCCCACTTTCATCTTTGCAGTGCCGCTCTCGGCTTCTGATGAGATTTAAGAACCACGGAATTGAATTCCTTTGTGGCTCAGGTGGATCTAAGTAAGGAGCTGCCATGCTGTCTCCTTGATTGCGGAGAACCAAGAAAACCAAGTCGTCCTTCTTCCAAGAGAACGAGAATCGCCGTCTCGCTTTCCATTCCCTGCAATTACGCTTCGCTTGCCTCCTTTCGGAGGCATCTTCCTGAGTGAAGGAGTATACTCTGATCTCGTAGAATATGCTCTCCGCTCTAGCTTGGTAGATATACCCATATTTGTCAGACTTCTTGACTCGAACAATTTCGAGCGGCTTTTGCGGGTTTGGCGGTGTCAGAACACTATCTAAGAGGCCGTGTTTGTCTTCGATGACAGCACTTTGTACCGACTGGCCAACGACTTCATCTTTGGTTGCTTGAGGAGCACCGATTTGTGACATAGTCGCTTTCTCGTCAAATGACACCGACAAAGGGGAGGTTTCTTCCTAAGTGATCGGTGTCAGTTGATATCGATTAACAGCAGAAAACCATACCTTTTGCGATCTTTCTACATTTTTGGTCCGCTTAAATGCGTTCAGCATTTGTTTTGGGACCTTGGAGCCCTTGTATGGAGGGCGAGAGAGCGCCGCTTCCTTTTGTCGCTTTGCAGACCCAACGATCTCCAAAGGGTTCTTTTTCGGGACAAAAGGGCTAGCTTCGGGGTTTGGTTCTCGTGATTCTTTCACGGGAGGCCGAGTAGGTAGCTCTGTAACTTCTTTCTGTGGCACTGCGCCCTGAGAGCCCTTGTATGGAGGGTGAGAGAGCACTGCTTCTGTTGGTCGTTTTCTAGACCTAGTGATCTTTGCGCTGTTCTTTTCCGAGACAAAAGGGTCAGCGTCGTGGCTAGATGGACGTGACCCTTTAGTAGGAGGCTGAGTAAGTAGATCTGTAACTTCATTCTGTTGTTTTAAACCTTTGGATTGAGGATGAGAGAGAGCAGCTTCATTCTGCCGCTTTATAGACCAAGTGATTTTCACGCTTTTATTTTTCGAAAACAATGAGCGAGCTTCGAGATTAGTTAACCCGGGATTCTTTAGAATGTGGCTGAGGAAGTAACTCCATACCTTTCTTATGTGGCATTATTATTGCCTGACTGTAGATTGTGTTGTTTTTGGTAACTTCAGGACGATTCAGACAGAATTATGTTATCACATAATTCCACCAGGCTCTAAAGCGAAAGACGTCTGCCGCTATATCCCCGTGCTAGGCCGGTTCCAGGGGTGGGCAGCCTTGCACAAACAAGCCACGAGTTCAGGGGGCGGCAATACTCCAATGGCCAGGCGAATCGCCTGGCTGTTTTATGATCATGTAACTACGTTAAAAATTATATTATAAGGTAAAAGCCAAATTTTCCCCATGTAAATATGTGTATAATTTAGTATATATTTGTGTAAAGAATAGCCTAACTTTAGGCTTTTTCGTTATACACTAATGTAGTTACCTTTAACCTATCTATATAGAGTAAAAAGTTATACTTCTAGCGACTCTATTCTTATAGAATATTCTATATCAAGTAGTTTACAATGTAAAGTATATAAGTAAAGTATATTTTACATTATATCACAATACTTTATCATAAACAATGCAAGATTATGAACTGCAGGCCAGGTGAAATTGTGGAGAATTGAGGCCTTCCCCAGCATTGACTGGCTATCCGCGTATCAATCGACCCCAAGCAGCGGCTGGTGAGTGGCTAGGCGTTGTTGTGGCTTCCGATGATTTTCAGCCGTGGGCGTTATCCCCAGTCAGATTTTGAGACAGAAGAGGCCGCCCGAACGCCCAAGTGCCCAACCAAGGTAGTATGCGGCGGGATGGTGGCTCGTTGGCAGCCATAATAAGGGCGTCCAACCCCCAGGTTTTGGTGATCTTCACGGTAATCTTCTTGCTGTCAACGAACGAACAAAAAATCAAAAAAACACTTACCTGTGGTACTGTCTCTCGCGTACAAAACATGCGAAATGGATTGCTGATGCTCTTATGTAGGCCCTACTCCGGGGACTGTTTGTAGTCTCCGGTACGGTTCATAGCTGAGCGATGGTACGGTGATCGAGAACCCTCTGGAAGCTTTGATACATCACCTCCATATGTATTCGCTGAACCGCTCAATCCACATGATTTCCCTGCTTTGTGGGGCCAATCAACTACATCTCCCCCTCGTCAAGATATTCATTCCCATGTCTCGAACTCTACTTCTGTCAATGCATCGCAAGAGATATCTTGGGACTCATCCTTTGATGAGTTCTTCGATTTGTCCGGTGGTCTTCAAGATTCCATCGTCGACGTGCCATCGCTCCCACCAGACAAATTGCAATGCAGTCAATGCGGTCGCCTCTGTAAAACAAAAGGCGCTCTCAAGTCAGTTCCCAACTTCCCAGAATTATAGTTCCAGTGAGTAACTGACCGTCTTGCAGTAAACACCAGAAGTACCACGTCAAGTCATGGAAATGCCCTCACCTGTCTTGCGGCCTCACTTTCTCCCTCAGAAAAGATCTGGAACGTCATAAGAAATCCAGAACTCACGGAGCAATGGGGCCACGCCATTTCTGCGACTCCCTCACATGCAGTTATGGTCGCAACGGGTCGGAAAATGGGTTTCCTCGTCGAGACAATTGTCTTCGACACAAGAAAACCTGCAGGGAGCGAGTTGGGTTGGACAACAATCCAAATCATATTGATCAAGCGGATCAAACAATACATTAGCTCTGGGTGATGCGAATCGTCAGCGGTACGAGAAAGGCCAACGCACAGTGATGAGTCTCGTCCTATTGTCAGTTGCTTGTCTTGTTAAGAAGATACCTGGCGGTTCGGCGGATGAGTTAACGGTTGCATCCCAGATATTTCGGTGGTTGGAATATTCGGGAGTGATTGAGAGCGCCGCACACGGCATAGGGCCTACACTTTGGCAGTTGTGTTAACCATCATGGCGGACACTCTGTCTCGGCGTCAGGTAATACACGTACTCGCGAAATCAACGCTTTTTAGTTTCAACAACGACTTGTCTGCGCGAAGCATAAGCAAGACACATCCTCCAAACTTCCTACGGGACTTCGGTAACATTCTCGCAACTAGCTCTGAGGACAGACGATTCCATCCTTCTCACCTGTCAAGTGTACCCCATGGTATTCGACGTCAAAGCTTCTTCGCAGGAACGGACACTGTATGGTCTCTGGGGACGTGAGAGACCGATGATGGATAAGAAAAAAAAAAAAAAAAAAAATAACCCCTTCGACAAGGCAGACGCCTCTACGTGGCGCGGAGGACCAGTACTATGGAGGCAAGGATGGACTAACATCAAAACCAACTTAGGAAGCCAAGAGCTGTCGACACTTGCGACGAGTATTGACGGAGGAGAGGGAGGGTTTGCAGTCCCTTTTTTGCGTCACGGGACGACCGAGGATAGGGAGGGGTGCAGTATGGGCCCGATGGAGCTTTGTGATGAGAGATAATTTGGACGCTGCGGACATTGTCTGTAGGAAGGTATAGTGCTGAGTAATATGGTATCAGGGGAAAGTAGTAATGTATTGGGGCTAAAAGCACAAGTGTACGACTAGACTTTAATTATTAGAAATTTACATTTGATTTTCGATCAATACATCCGGCATCAAAAAACAGTGCCACTGTAGCCTAGAAAAGGCTGAAGCCAAAGTTCTCTGCAAAGTTGCTAAGCTCGCATCATTTGGCATTTCGCAGTAGAGATAACTTATAGCTATAAGTAAAGCGACTTACATTGCTAGTATAAATCTTTTGTTTTTATTCTCGGGTTCCTAAAAACTTTTACCGAGTAACGCTAAATTTATAATACCACGACAACGCTTCTAGAAGATAAATACTTTAGTAATGGATTATAGAATACGTAATGAGTCAAAGCTTATTGAATTATAATGTTTGTCGATGCTAGTAAAAACCCCTTATTCTTCTTGATGGGAAGCCTGTAGTCACATGACGAGCACCTGACATGGCATAGCCGAGGCATTTAAGGAAGCTCGTCACTTCTACCTTCCTAGAGCTAGACAACACTCGGTTTTCACTATATCTCTGAAGACAGGGCTGGCGCATAACGCGTGTTATATTCTTATATCTTGGATCACTTCCTTCTAGTAATTTTGCTTATCACACCTTTCGTCTTTTCACCTTAATCTTCAAACTGGCATCAGGCTTCGTGGTCCCCACCATAATCTTGTTTTGAATCTTCGTGGATAGCTTCTCCACGTCGTAATTTTGCACCAAGTACGCCAACATTAGCTTCATTTGTTGCGCAGCAAAGAAACGGCCCGGACATGCATGACGGCCGTGTCCAAAGGGCAGAAATTTGTCTGTTGTGGTGACGATAGAAACCTTGGGCTCGGAGAGCTCTGTTTGTGTACCTCTATATTTTTCACGAGCCTTGGAAAAGCGGAAAGCTTGAAATTCGTAAGGTGAAGGGTAGAGCGCAGCATCCCGGTGGATTGCATGCGCAGGCACGCAGATTCGAATGCCAGGGGGGACGGACAATGGACTGCTGCTATTTGTGCCGTTGGCATTGAATTGAGTTCCTTTGGGATCGACGACCATACGAGTCAACGATATATATCCAAGATCGGAATATCTCATCGACTCTCGAATTGTCGAGTCAACGCATACAAGGTCATCAAGCCCGCTCTTGGTCCACTGGCCACCATTCGCTTGAAGCACGCGTTCACATTCTTCGCGAAGACCGACTAGAAAGTCATCGGAGTTGGGTGAGCGATAAAGATCGAGGATTGTATGGGCCATGGACATGTGCGTGGTGTCGATGGCGACAAAATTGAGCGCTAGTAATCGTTGGGTGATCATTCGAGGATCAAGCTCTTTGGGGTCATTACGTGCAAAGCTCTCTTCAATGATCCATTGAAGTACATCGAGCTGAATCACATGTTAGTGGAGATACCCTGTTGATCGAAAAGGAATACACGACTTACCGGCGGCTCCCACTTGTGTTCAGCATCCGCTCGCTTCGCAGCCGTATGCTGCACTCTTTCTCTTATCACCGGGAGACAGACTCTCAAGCAAATATCACGGTGTTTGCGATTCGAGTAGGTAATGAATGGTGCGAGCAGAGGACGTAGAAGTGGTGGAAGCATGCGCACCATGATTGCGTTCCTGCCGACCCCTTCGGAGTACAGTCTAGAGTGCTCCAGGAAGCCCTCATCCCGACAAATCTCCTTCCCAGCGAAAATTCGATTCAAAGCCTGCGTAACAATTTTCTCGCAGGTTTCTGAGAGGTTCACCTCCGAATAAGACGTGTCAGTGCCCCAGTAATGGCAGAAGCTTTTATCAAGCTCCTCGTTAAAGGCGCTTATTAAGAGAGGAAGCTTGCGATTGACTTGCCGAAGAAGGATATCATATTGTATGGGCACATCGACAACATGACGGCCGAGGGAACCTGTCGTGTATTCATGCATGAGCTGCTCTTCGTGGATAATCTTCATGTCGATCTCCGAATCCGACTTTGCGAGAAGTTCCGGAATGCAGGAATGAGGTAGCACGAGCCATGGTTTCTCGGCGATGACAGGCAAAGCAAACGCTTTGTTCTGCTTTGAAAACTTAGGCCTTGTTAGTTAAGGTATTGCTAACAGCTTCGGGTCTCTCATGTTCTTACGCCCTCGTAGCCGTCGCTTAGCATCTGGCGTATGTTGCCGATAGTTCGGACTTTTGCTCTCATCTTGGGAAACCATTCTTCACGGACACCTGTCCATGCTTGAGAATTCCAGAATCGGCTATGAACCGTGAAGCGTGTAAGAACAAAATGTGCGATGACAACTATGAATAAAAAGGTGAGGATGCCGCCTGATAAAGTCTGTTCACCGATGAGGAGCTCTACGCGTGCAATAACTTCCGAAAGCATTTTGCAACATGCATACCAACATGTGTCAGGCCACGAGCTTCAAAGTCGACTCCTTTTGTTTCAAATATTAATGAGCACAATAGCCCACTGTTCAGGTGAGGAGTTTGGGGACAAGTTTGCGATCACCCTAATCAAAACAGCAGTTTTCCAGAAGCACTGTGTGCAAAAAAAAATAAGAGACAACGCTTGTTTTGATTTCATATTGGATTTCTAGTTTCCTGCCTCAACAATGCTGCAATTACATAATCCGAACAAAACCTCAACATAGGCTATATTATGCTTGAGCTGCTTACCTAACCTGAATGTGTCTCCAACGCCCAAAAAGAACTCACTTCTCGTCCCACAAGCCACCTTTGGTTGCTCACCACAAGTACAAGTCTATAACATCCGTTTCCTGAACGTATTGCAGAAATATCTCGAACGCAATGATTGCGGCACTCTTTACCACAAATCTTCAGCTTGGAGCAGTTGGGGTTTTCATATTTGCACTTCTCGCCTTTGCGTTTAACAAACTGACAACCTGGGAATATTCAATCCCCAAAGAAGTACAATGGGTTGATCGTCGCACACAGCCTTTTTCCTATCTTCGCGCGAAAGCTCGAGCTCTCGCAAGAAGCAAGGAAAATACGCTTGAGGCGTATTTTCGGGTACGAAAAGAAAGCTTCGCCCCAAGGTTATATTTTTACTTACTCGCATGTAGTTCAATAAACTTGGCAAAGCTGCAGCATTGGCGGTGCCTTTCGGCCGTCCCTTGTTGCTTCTGCCACAAACATTCGTCCGTTGGATTGTCGACCAACCGGAATCCATCATCAGTTTGGATCCGATACACGACGACTTCCACGTCTTTGTCGGCGGCGATCTAACTGGTGACCATACCGTGCAGGAGCTGTTACGCCGCGAGTTAACCCTCAATCTGGATAAGTTAATCTCTGTGATCAACGATGAGATAGTTTGCGCTTTAGATGATGTACTGGGAAATTCCCCTGAGTGGAAAAGTACTTCTCTTGCGGATGACCTGAAAACGATCGTTGCAAGGACCTCAAACAGAGTCTTTGTCGGCAAAGACTTATGTAAGTTGATTCATCCTACGCTCATAAATGTTCTGATTATAATTTCTAACAAGTACCGCAGGTCGAAATAAACATTACATAAGCACAGTTAAGGGCTTAGCATTGGTGATTATGCCAGAAACCGTGCTCCAGGATCTCATACCGCAGTTTCTAAAAGGACCGCTTTCCAGGATAACTAAAGCGTTCAACAACATCTACGGTATGAAAAAATTCTCGTCGCTCCTGCTTGGGGTAGTGAGACAGCGATATATTGATGTGAAGGACGTATTGGAGGGATCTGGCGACAAAACACGATTGCCGGATGACTTATTAACATGGATGGTGCAAAAATCAATTCGTAAAGGAGAATCTTCGGCAAACATCGATAAATTATTAGTTGCACGTATTGCGATGGCCAACTTGGCTGCTATCGAAACTACCACTGCTGCGATGACTAGGAGCGTCCTGGATTTAGTCACGCAGGGTAGTGAGGGAGGTTTCCTAAAAGCTGTTCAGGAAGAAACATTGGCCGTGGTGGAAGGATGCAATTATGAACCGAGTAAGAAAGATGTGCTGAAACTTGTTCTGACCGAAAACGCTATTAAGGAAGCTCTCCGTCTCCAGGTCGCCTTTCCAGGTCTCATGCGCCAAGTGGTGGCTCCAAATGGTGTCACGCTCGAAAACGGCCTGCATGTGCCTTGCGGCACTCGACTGGGAGTATCCGCGGCTGGGATTCATGTTGACGAATCGATCTATGAAGACCCCACGACCTACAATCCAGGCAGATTCTTGGTCAGAGACTTGGATCCTCGAGGTGATCCCAGTCCGATGTGGAAAGGGAATGAGAATTACCTCGCTTTTAGCCTGGGGAGACGCTCGTGTCCTGGGAGATGGTATGTGACTGATCAGTTGAAACTCACACTCGCACATATCTTCTCCAAGTACGAAATTAGATTCGAGAAGGCTGCAGAGACGGCAAGTGCGCTTAGGAAGATTTTGCCTGGTGCTCCTCAGGATCGTGTCATGATCAGACGTAGGTCAGTTGGCAAGAGGTAGTCTTGTGATGTATCTGAAAATGAATGATATAGAGTTAAACTTCAATGTTCTACTCGTGTCGGACTAGTCACTACGAGTTACATGCTTTGTGAGGGAATGACTTTGTCATTTTCCAAATGACAAGTAAGACAGAAAAACCAATTTGTGCGTAAGTAGTTTATGACCCACCACCATATCCAATTCATCGTTCGTTTTCAAATTATTTAATAGCGACCAACACGAATAATCTGAAATGGCTAGTGATACAGTATTCTGCGCCGCGCACTAATGGAGGTTTTCGTTTAAGATGACTAAGCCTTCCGTAGCATTAGGTGGCCACAGAGAAAAAAGCCTATGTATATTTCTAGAAAGTACGAGGGGAAACTTTTCTCGTTGCCGCAATCTCTATCCACTCATTATACAACACCCGCCCAGATGGATCAAAATCCAATATTAATTCAACGACACCACCATCGCCAGAATTTCGCACAGAAGGCACCTCCAGCGCCCTTGTTTCTGATACATGATGGAGGCGGAACAGTTTTCTCCTACTTTCTTCTAGAATCACTTGGGCGTACTGTCTACGGAATCTCCAATCCAAATTTCGAAACTGAGTCAACATGGGAAAATGGCATTGCGAGCATGGCGGAATACTACGTCAATTTGATCAAAGCTACTTATCCTTCAGGCCACATACTTCTAGGTGGTAAGCCAAAGTCATTTCCTGGTTTTACAAAATTTGAAGCTGACGCTTTTCCTAGGCTGGTCTCTCGGTGGTCTTATCGCTATCCAAGCGGCACACATTCTCTCCAATGATCCCGAACTGAAAGTTGTTGGTATCGTTATGATAGATAGCACATTTCCTGTAGAAGGGCAATTCAATAAGGCGCGCAGACTTGCGTTCATGGCAGAAACATCTACAAGTCCAGACATGAAAGAGAAGACAAGAAAGTGTATGGATGAGGCTCGAATACAAAGCAGAGAATGGAAGGCTCCATCCTGGCGGAGTTCTGCTACTGAGACCCTGGATAATCATAGCCAGACTATCAATGTGCAGATCCATGATCATGTAACGCCTACGTGCCCTCCTACAGTACTAATTCGGGCCCTTGACGACGGCTCTAATAACAGTCGAGATTTGAATGAAACGTCTCCTACGGAGACATCCAACGACAGTGAAACGCAAGCGTTAGGGTTCGACAGATATCAGAACTTCAACTTGCGATATGTAGTGAATACTCCAGGTGACCATTTCAGTATTTTCAACAAGGAAAACGTAAGCAGAAAGATTCTCACATTAACAGAACTACGAGATCTAATAGTAGTTTTATAGGTTAAGGAGCTGAGCAAAAAAGTCAAAGAGGCATGCGATAAGCTTGTAATGAAGTCCTAGAGTATTTAGCGTTATTGAACAGTACGCTGTACACTTCACAATGTATATAAAAAGCGCTTATGCCAAAGTGGTAGAACTCGTAAGTTGTTGATAGATACACTTGAATCAATTGTCCCAGAGGCTTCAATGTCTAAAGATTTGATTTTATAATTCTAAGTTTAAGGTGATCTCAAGAAAAAGACAGGGTGATGTCGAATTACCTTACAAAAAAATTCTTTAGCGTGGCTTCGTCAATGGAAATATCCGTCTAGGAACAGTAGAGAGAATTGCAATTAAACATGTTTGAGATATCATGAAGCTCATTTTGACTTGGTATCCTATTGAACGGATTGTGTCTGCGCGAGGGAGCAAAAACTTAAGTGGTACAAGATTCTCCGAGCACAAAAGTTGATAATATAGACTCAGGCACAGATAGCATTTACTGGTGATTTTCATCTGATCGAAATCGTCAGAATTTTCGAAAGAACAACAGAGTCTACTCCACCCCTGTATAGTCACGCAAAGAAATGAGTGACTCTTCTCCGTCTGGTCTATAGCCCAATGGCCGCGCAAAGGCATCGAACTTTCTACAGTGATAGTCCTTATACAGCCACACTTTTCCATCATCGGAAGTGATTTCAGCCTCCTCGTTCGGGCGTAAAAAGTACGCAATCGTATACTTTGTTGCTTCAGGAGCGACATCACTAGGTAAGACCCTATGAAGCGAGGGAAGAATTTTGCCCCGTGAAAGGAATTTCAGCGAATCTCCCAATTGTACGAACAAGCATTCATCGCTAGGATCAACCCATATCCATTTCTGAGTGATGTTGTCAAGAGTTTGCAGTCCTCGCTGGGTCGCAGCTAAGATGGTCAAGCTTCCAACGTCCGTATGTGCAATATGCCCGAAATTCCCAGACTCTTTGGGCTGAGGGGGATATCTTATTAAGCCCATGTTTGTGACGCAAGGTAAAGAAGTGTTGTGCGCATTGAGCAATTCATTCCCAAGTTTAAGACCCTCTGTCAGTCGCTGCAATAACATTTGGGCTGTTCGTTCGTAGTGTTTGAAGCAGTCGGTGAGTGTGTCAATATTAGACATAGCCAGAGGAGGACAATTGAGTTGCTCTCTGAATTCGGAAAGGAGAATCTCCTTTTGAGGTAACTAAAACTTCAACATGAGCAATAACAGGTAATCTATGCGGTTTAGACCTACAAAGAAGAACTCGAATCCATCAGGATTTCCTGCTTTGGCACCCTCTTCACTCCCAAGAGGCTTAAATCTAGTTTAAAAATTAGAATAAATATTGTTCGATTGACTCTTAGATTTTGACTTACCCTGTGGTTCGGAAACGTCCTGTCTTATGAAAATGATACGCCGCCTTCACATCCTCAGGACTGTCGAGAATGCTCTCTGCAAATGACTCGAGAAACTTGACATCCTTTTGCAATGCTTTCGCTTCCATGCAATCGAGCTCCAACTCAAGAAATCCTTGGGTAGTTGCCGCTTCTGCTAGAGCTTCAACATCTTTGTCGTTACCGCGGAGAAGTCCAGCAAACGATATCTTGTACATGGTGAAAGATGCAGCGAGCAGTGGTACTGTCAGCTAAAGATGGGCATTTCTGAAAGGATGTGAAGGGGTAGTTCTTTAATTATAGAGCTAACGCATGATGGCAAGCAAGTTTATAAGCGACCACTAGGTGTCCGAATATGCAAGTCACGGATATTATTAAAATCATCATTGCTATTTTTTCACTTCTATTGTTAACTCAGATATAATCCATACAGCACAATATTGTTGATTGAAATATCTCTGTTGAACTTGGATGCTTGTATGCTCCCAGATTTGTATCCTACTGGTGACTACTGTCAACCAGAAAAGCTTCCATGTGAGCTCAATACCCTTTAACAGTGACAAAACTTGGATTCGTTCTCCTTCATATCAATGCCTTACTCATAAAATCTAATCTAAGGTGCCTTCATCAGTAGATAGGTATCTTCTCTCTCGCTAAACTTCGCTTCGCCGTCTTTCATCTCATACTTCCTCTTCAAACCCTCAATGGTTAGCAAACCAAGCGCCTCAATAGTTCCCGCATTTAAAATCTCCAAAGTACTAAACTCTAGCCCTCCAAAACTTCGCTTCATCCAATTCCGTATTTCGATTGTTACGAGAGAGTCGACACCTAGTGCCGCGAGAGTCTGCGATACATCGAGGTCTTCGATTGGTTGTAGCATGAATGTGTAAATGCGAACCCCAATTTCATTCGTCACAAGATCAAGAGAAGCCGGAACATTAAGAATAGAGGAATCGGTCTCGACAGAAGACATGAAGCTCTTCAGTTGGTCTGTTGCATTGGTAGTATTGGCCGAAGTCGAACTTCCAGTGTTGAGATAGGCACCCATACGTGCGTCTCTCTTGAACGACACACGGTTACTGGGATCCGAAAGCGACTTGCTAGACCGAACACCGATCAAAAGCTGATTTTGACCAGGGAGACTCGGTTTCACTGCAGATTTTGCAACCGCCCAGTTCAAAGAGTCAAGAAAATCTTGCTCCTGAAGAAAATAAGTCCCAGCTCCACGAAGTGATTCCTGGATAGCCGCGTTTCGGCTGACATAGCCAATGTCGCCCATGACACCAATGTCGACAACAGATGCAGGAAGACCAAGACTATGACGATATTGGACAAACGCATCGAGGAATGTGTTCGCAGCCGCATAATTAGCTTGACCGGCATTCCCAAAAGAGCCACTGAGAGAACTAGTCGCTACGAAAAAGTCGAGATCCTTCGGAAGCGCATGGTGTAAGTGCCAAGTTCCTTCGACTTTAGGAAGTACGGAAGTTTCCCAATCAGAGCAACTCATCTCCAGGAATGGCTTATCGTTTAAAACCATTGACATCTGGAAAACACCTTTGATTGGCTTCGATGCACGTTGGACTGCATTTTGTACGTCCTGAAATGTTGCCACGCTTCCTGTAAAAGCCTGCACCGTACAATCTTGACTCTCAAGCTCACGGAAGAAAGATTGATCCTGATCGGATTTGCCCGCTGATCGTGACAGGAAAATTAGATGACGTGCTCCTCTCTCGACCATCCAAGTCGAAACAGCACGACCTAAGCCACCGAGCCCACCGACAAGTAAATAACCAGCATCCGGATTCAGTTTTAACTTAGGAACAATTGAAGCGAGAGGTAGATCCGTGTTCTGTTCTGGGATTGTGACTACAATCTTGCCGATGTGAGATCCCTTTTGCATGTACCCTAGAATGAAGTTAGATCTCCGTCACAATAAATGAGTTTGGGATTACGAACGAAAACTGTCTTCGACCTTTGCTCCTTCGAATACCTTCATTGGGGCGATGGGTTTAATTAAACCCTTTTCATAAAATTCCATCATCTGGACAAGTAATCTATCGACTTTTAGTGAGTCTTCCCGGGAATTGGATGTGTTAAACTTACAGCTGACATCTAGCAGCGTCGAATTTGGCAAGATCAACTCCAAAGAAACTTCGGTTGCTCTCAAATAGATCCATATTCAGCTGTGCTTTGCCGATGAAATCGCGCTTCCCAATCTCAACCATACTGCCATACTCAGCTACACACTCCCAAGATGCATGTAGAAGCTCGCCAGAAAGGCTGTTGAGTACTACGTCAACGCCCCGGCCATTGGTGGCGGCTTTGATAGCCGGTAGGAACGAGGTGTCACGTGAGTTGAAGATATGATCACGAGAAATACCGAATGTGTCCATCAGGTAATGGACCTTTTCTTCGTTGCCGACGGTTACGTATATCTGTCTGCGTTAGTAATTCTTCTATATGACAGTATTGCGATGCATAATACGGAATGGAGGTTCATACCTGTGCGCCGACGATGTTCTGGCAAATCTGGATCGCTGCTAAACCAATTCCACCACAAGCCGAGTGGATCAAGACACTTTGACCCTTTTGTATTCTTCCAAGATTTAGAAGAGAATGAATGACGGTGGCATAGACGCAGGGCATCGTAGCTGCTTCTTCCCATGAGAGCGTTGATGGTATCTTCGCGCATCGCAGTGCTGGAATTGCTGTTCTTGTGGAAAAGCAATTCTGATCGATGTATAAGACTCGATCCCCGACTTGGAAATCCGTGACCTCGGAACCAACTCCCACCACGGTTCCTGAGCCCTCGAGGCCAAGACCATCCCCACTCACGATACCCATAGATACGAGAACATCCTAGTGCGAAATGTTAGAATGAATGAGTTTCACACCAATGTTCAAAACACTCGACGTACCTTGAAGTTCAAGCCTGCACATCTAGGCTCCACGATAACCTGATCATGGCCGACCTTGTTTTGGAGATCAGGTACCCATCTCAAGGTCTGCAACAGTCCAAACCTGCCAATCTCAAGCTTTACTGCCTGGGACTGCGAAGCTGAAACTGCGAGTTCTTGCTCAACTGACACGGGATGATATCTCCCAATATTCACAACTCCCTTCGATAAGACAAACTCATAATCCGGGTTCATATCCGATACGGAAGAGCTGTTTTTGAGTTTGTCAAACACATTCGTAATGGCGTTATATGCAACCTCATCGACTGTGTCTATTTCAAGGGTGGCAATAGATAATGACAATTCAGAGCGAAGGGTTCTCGCTAAACCCAAAACCATACCGAAACGAGGATCATAAGACTCAATTTGAGCTGATCTAGTTACCCATAGTAGGTGATTCGTTCCAAGGTTTTTGACAAGTCTTTGAAATAATGCCAAATCCGTACCCGAAATCTTTTCAAACATTGGAGTCTCAAGCTCAAGTAGAGACACAATGTCCTGTCCAGCAGGGGGTTCTTCCTGAATTGTGCAAAGATCGACTGAGTAACCTTTGTTTTCTAGTGAGAATTTTATTTGCTGAATATTCAGGTTGGGTTCATAGAGAAGAGTGATTCGCCGAGCAATCCGGTCCACCTTGGCGGGTCGGGAAATTATGTTGGCATTAAACTGGTACGGCTGCTCAGCATCGTATACTGTAGCGTCACAGCCGGAAAACCCAGCCTTTCGAAGCTCAACTGCCCATCGCTCAGGGGAGATATAGGGTTCATTGGCTCGACCATCTGCCTCGCCAAGCCACCAGCCCGGTAAGACACCCATAATTCTAACGCGAAAACGTATTAGCGATTTTCTTTTGAAGACGATGTGAAACTTACAAATTGGCGAATTGAACCTGCGGTGAAAGCTCTTGCAAAAACAGACGGCCATCTTCAGCAAGCAATTTGCGGGCATGACCTAGTGTGGTGTTCAGGCTTGGTGTTGCGTGCAAAACATTCGCTGCGATAATCAAATCATATGATCCTTCTTGAAACCCTTGCTCTGTAGGATCTTTCGATATATCGAGCACTTTATATTCCAGCCCATGGTAATCCTTGAACCGCTCTTGAGCCTCAACGAAGAAGCCAGAAGATATATCGGTATAAGTGTAAGTTGAGTACATCCGTTGTGCTGTCGAAGTCAGCCCTTTGAGGACAACAGCTGAGGTGCCTCCTGTTCCAGACCCGATTTCCAGGACCCGTAAGTTTGGTTTCGAATGCCCAGCCGCTGTAAAGAAATCGATGCAATCCGTTCGGTGTTCCAGACTATCATAGAAATGTGTGAGTCCATTTTCAGGAAGTAAAACTTCTATACCATCAATTTTTCCCACCATGATATCCTCGCAGTTCTTGACAACTCGAGAAATTAGTTCTCCACTTGTCGCTACTTCCGAGTTCGATATTTCCTTGGACAGTTCAGCGATGAGCATCTGCCGCTCTCCAGCATTAAGCACAGTTAGAGCCTGTGCATCTTCAACCAAATTGTACCGGTCCTCGGATGCTCTTTCAACCTGGGCATTAATCCAAGAACGGAATTTCTCCAAATACTCAGACTTAGTGACAAGTCCAGAAATTCGACGACCAATATCAATCATGGACAGTAAAGTGAATTTTTCGAGAGTCTTTGTGGCAGCCGTGGACTGCTGTCGTGGTCGGATCAGGTTGTCTATCTGAACAAAGTCAAGATCTGGTTTCCAGTCAAGCCTGGCACCTGCGACTGTGTCAAGATCTTCGTCTGACGAATCTTCCTCGATAGGTGAAAACTGTCCTCCAATTAAAGATAGGATAATAGCATCGCCTGAAATAGCTACCACGTCCCCAGATATGGTGCCAGTAGAGGTTTGGGCACCACAAGCTTCGGCCTTAATCCCACTTGTACTTTTGCCACCACAGATATAGAGCTGATCAATGCTTGTAGGAACACATAGCTTATTGATATTTCGCAGAGTGCCCTCACATGTCGAAACAATGAAGAGCTGCAGGCAATGGTCTATAGTGGCTGGATGAATGGCGTAATGTGATTCTGACAGCTCCGATTTGGACAGTGTTGCTGAAGCAGTCATCTTTTTTGGCAATGCAGAAAGACGTTCTAGCCCCTGGAAAGTGGGGCCATAGTTGAGACCGACTTTCTTCATTGCTGGGTAGGGTGATGGAACCGAGCGCGGATGGTCCTCAATTCGGCGAGGGAGTTTGAATTTAGGGTTGTCAGTTCCGGATCGAATTTGGCCACCGCAATGCTTTATCCAAAGACTCCCATTGTACGATGAGATAGAAAAGTCCCACCAGACAGAGTTTAACGTGTTGGTTAGTCTTACCGGTCGCAAGCTAGTTATCATCTCAACAGACTTGGAGTCCGACATAACTAAGGCTGTCTGTATAACAATGTTTCGGAAAGTGAAATCTTCGGAAGCGGATATTTGTCGTATCGCTTCACAGGCCATGGAAAGATACCCGGCACAAGGAAACACTACGTCGTTGATGATTTGATGGTCTCGGAGCCAAGGAACATTGTCAAGGTGTAGTACATTTCTCCACTCCGGTTGAAGTTCGTTGCCTTCCACTGTACGAGATCCAAGGATTTCATGGTTGGGATATTTTCTAAGTCTCCATTGCTTACTCACTCTGCTCTCTTTCCAATACTCCTGATCATGGCACCATTGGTATAGTGGCAGGTCGGTCAAGACTGTTCCATTGGGGGCAACTTGCTTAAAGTTGATGGAGATGTGTTGAAGGTATAACTCGCCAATCATCTTGAGTATGCTTTCGCCACAGTCCTTCCCACGTTCCAGCGCCGTAACATACGTGTCGTTCTTTCTTGAATTGGCTTTCAGGATCTGTCTGATGGGCCCAGCCAGGGCAGAGTGGGGACCAATCTCTAAGAACAAATGGTCTTGAGCTAGCGTGTCAAGTATGAGCTTGATAGCCGAATTGAAGAGGACGGGGTTTTCAAGGTTTGACCGCCAATATGCAGCATCGAGTGTTCCGGATTTACTGACGACTTTCCCAGAGACGCTAGAGAAAAATGGCACTACTGGGGTCGTGCTCTTCAAGTGAGGTCGAAGTAAAGCTTCGTACGCCTCTCCTAACTCTTTCATATGATCTGCAATTTGGAATTAGTATAGAATAAGATTGTTTAGGTCTTTGCAATAATTGTAGACTTACGTGAATGGTATGCCATTTCGACCTTGAGAGGCCGTAAGAAGACATCGGGGAGTGCAGTCTTGATAATTTCACAAGTCGCGTTTAGCGCATCCTCATCGCCAGAAAGCGTTACACTACTTGAACTGTTCTCACAAGCAATTGAAACACCCGGGTTCAAGAAGGACATGACGTCTTCTCTTCCCAGACCCACTGCCGCCATTCCCCCACGGCGGGAAAAGCCTTTCGTGACCTGACCTCTGTAGTAGGCAATAATGATTGCTTCGTTTGCTGTAATTGCGTTTGCAGCATATGCCGCGGCAATCTCACCACTGGAATGGCCGACTACGGCCGCTGGCTTAACACCAAATTGCCGTAAAAGGTTGACAAGTGCGACCTGGATTGCAGTGACAAGTGGCTGAGCAAATTCTGCTTTGCTGAGACAACTTACCGACTCATGTTTCAATAACTCCTCCTTGATGTTCCAGGATGGTGGATGGTCCAACTTTGAAAGAGTATTGTTCATCAAGTCAATGTCTTGGCTAAAGGATGGAAAGTCGGCCATGAGTTCTTTTCCCATCTCAGCCCACTGGGCTCCCTGGCCAGTAAACACCATTACCAGTGTTGGGGTCTTCTTTGGCTTGGTAAGAGGTGAGAATTGCAAGGTTGATAATCCATCTGTGACACAAAATGCACGATTTGATAAGTGTTCTCTGCGGTTGCACAAGTTGTATTCGATATTTACCAACTTCTCAGGGTTTGTTTCAATATACTGCTGGTGCTTGACTACATTCGCTCTCAAAGATTCTGTATTGGTTGCAGAAAGCACCAACAGAGCTGGTCTAGGTTTGGAGTGTCCATTGACTGAGTGGCCATTGATTGAGTTTCCATTGGCAGAGTGTCCATTGATTGAGTGTCCATTCGTAGAGTGTCCATTGACTGAGTTCCCATTAACTGAATGTCCATTGACTGAGTTTCCATTGATTGAGTGTCCATTGGTAGAGTGCCCGTTGACAGAGTGTCCATTAACTGAGTTGCCATTGATTGAATGTCCATTGACGGAAAGCCCATTTGTGGTGTTCCTTTTCGTACTACTGATACCCATAGACGCAGGGCTGTCGAGGATGACATGTGCATTTGCTCCCCCAATACCGAAGGAGTTGACACTAGCTCTCTCGGCTTGGACCTTCGGCCACGGTATTGGTTCAACGGCTACCTTCATATTTGACGCCTCGAAAGGAATTTGTGGATTAGGAGTCGAAAAGTTGATATTCGGTGGGATGGTTCTATTCTCAAGTGCCAACACCGCCTTCATAATCGACGTCACTCCGGAGGCGCCTTCGCTGTGGCCAACGTTTGGCTTGACACTCCCAATATAAACACCCTTCTCACTACTAAACACTCTAGCAATAGCAGTTGCTTCTAAAGGGTCGCCGATTTTCGTACCCGTGCCATGTGCTTCCACGAAAGCTGTCTGGGTAGGGTCAAGACAGGCTTCCTTGTATGCTCTTCGCATCATTGCCTCATGACTTTCCGAACTTGGCAAAGTTATACCCGGCGTCTTTCCATCACAATTGCTTGCTGTAGCTCGAATCACGCTCCGAATATTATCACCGTCTCGTATGGCGTCGCTCAGTCGCTTAATATAAATAGCATTTATAGCTTCCCCTCTGGCGTAACCATCCGCCGATTCATCAAAGGATTTACACGCGCCATCGGGAGAAAGGACACCTTGCTCTGTCATAGCGATTGACATGGTCGGTGAGATTATGAGGTTTGTTCCTGCAATGATAGCGCCATCGCAATCGCCAGCTTGAATGGCCCTAGCAGCTTCGTGCAGTGCAATCATAGATGACGAGCACCCACTTTTTATCGTAAAAGAAGGCCCTTTCAAATCGTACTCGTAGCTAACTCTGTTGGAAATTGCAAAGTCTTGACCTCCAGATATACGGTACATCCCCTACAAATGTCAGTCTGAGTACAATTGCTGCTGGCATATACATACCGCATCTTGGCTGTCTTTTGCATGGATATCTACCCAGTCCTGTGAATCTGGTCAGAAACGTAACCTGGTTCATAATGGAAAACTGTACTTCTCCCCAAACGCCAACATAACATCCTATATTCCCTCCTCTCCAGTTTGATTGTCCTGCATTCTGCATGCACTCGTACACGACCTCTAACAGCATGCGTTGCTGAGGATCAAGAATTTCCACTTCTTTTTTGCTCATCGAGAAAAAAGAAGCGTCGAAGTGTTGTAGATCGTCGGTCGGCCCTAAGAAATGACCATGTTCCATTTTTACAGTTCCAACTCTCCCCGAAGGACTGTAAAAAGCCTCAATATTGAATCTATCACTGGGAACTTTGCATCTGGACGATCTTTTTTCGACCAGCAAATTCCAGAAGTCTTCAGCTGTATGAATTCCACCCGGTAGTCTCATCCCCATACCCACGATAGCGAGAGGCTCGTACGCCATGTTTGATGGATCAACGCTACCACTGATGTCGCCCATCTTTTGTGATGTCTATGTTAGAGAAATGGTACAAATTGAACACGGAAGATGAGAACTTTGTGGGAGGAAAGATTAATTAACAAAGCTTGGTCATTATAAGATCTGAAAAGTCTTCAGGCTGGCCAGTTTGGATGTATGGTATGGATGCTGTACTATATCCCCTCCTTGCAGAGAACGCAGAAGATATGCACGTCTCATTTCTGTGTCAGCTTAATTGTATATAAGTTAATGAAAGCCTTGATTCGGTTTATGTAACACCGCGTGTCACATACTCACATGCAAAGAGCTACACAGCACGGTTTGGGTGAATACCATAAATGTAAGACCCGGGCACAGTTCGGGTGTGTTCCGGGTAAGAACCTTGGGTATATAGGCAGCGGTTCATTCCTTACCATATTCCTTGTCTTTTTATATGCTTGGTGCCAGACCTAGTAGTACCGGACAAGCCACCGAAAAACCACATACCATTTCCTTGGTGCTCGTAAACTCGTGTCGTTACACACAGATACGGAAGGCATGGTTAGTGTTACGTTACTTCAGCTGAAATTGACAAAATTGACTACTCTTGTCCAGTGTTTTTCGAGGCAGTGTTATAGACGTAACAGCTCGGGGCATCTGCTGGAAAAAGCGCTGATAATAGTAAGAACAACGGTAGTAAAAAGAATAGTGCCTATAATAGGAGGGACTGGTAAAGAGAATCGAACATCTAGAGTTGCGATGTAGCTCTGTCGGACGCGAAAATAAGGGAAGGCCAGGTTGTAGTTCAAAGCGATGTTGACGTGACGCGTCGCGCTTCGGCAGCCAGTTTTCTGACCAGGGAATTAAGCACGTGCCCAGTCCCGTGATTAAAATGACTAAGCGCCAACGCCGACGCGTGTAGGCTAAAGCTCGAAACGCGCAGCTGACAAAGTTCTGACGAGACAACACGCAGCTTCGCTGAGCTTCGCTGTGAATTGCCACATTCTGGCTTACAATATTACACAACGATAGGAATCTCTACACCCCCTGTGAGATATCGACTTAAGTGAGAGCCAGAGAGCAGCTGCTTATTTCTGTTTTCATGACGGTTGATACAGGACTATGACGCGAAGATGTCGCGTGCTTGCCCGAATTTGGATTGCAAATCTTCCTTTTTTTTCCATGCCAAAAGTGGCCCAGGGAGCTTGTACCAAAGCTCCCGGAAATGGTATCGGCTGGACGATGAGAGGAGGATAGTTGCTCTTTATACTGAGGCCTATACCTTCGTCCGTCAACCCAGGATGACAGTGGAGCCACATAAAATTATTGATATTCAGCCTCCTTATGGGAGTTGAAGACCGACCCTGCCATGTACCGCTTGGTCTTTTTGGACAAGCTTTAGCTGACCGGTCCGTTTAGATCTTAGTCATATCGCAATAATTGTTACTGTGGCCTAGATTTACTTTGTTCAACATCTAGACAGGCGCGATGTTTCAACAGATGCCATACCTCCTAGTCCTAAGGTACACAAGCTAGCGATACCACTTTGCAGCACCGATGAGATTTTGGTAACAAAATTTACCTTGTACAACAACCGCAACAACTTGTGAACGCCTTGAGATAGAGGTAAGAGGGCCCTGCTCTTCGAGACCTTCAGAGTGTACTGAATGTTTTTAAGGATTTCTCTTGTACGATTATGACTCCATCAAGAAGCTTGGAAAACGGGGAGAAGCAGATGAACTGGAATGAATCACCTCAGACTGCGAGTCCGAAGAATGTACTTCGTGATTCTAACAGCAACGGCAATTATGTCAATGGACATGGCACGAATATCAACGGCGATGGTAGTGATGGCGTTGGAAATGGCATTAATGCCAATGGAAGTGCGACAAAAATAAATGGAAATGGCACGTATACTAATGGAAATGGGGCTCATACTAACGGGAATGGTGTTCATACTAATGGCCATGGAATCTCGCTCGAATCTCAAACGTCTGATTCGAAGGTCCATTCAACAAGCAAATTCAAGGAGGAGTTCAGGGCCATCTGCGCGAAAGTCCTCAAAATCGATATTGAGGAGTTAGACGATACTTGCTCTTTTGTTTCTTTGGGAGGCGATTCTATATCGGCTATCAAGCTTGTAACGGAATGCGAGGTGAGGGGCATAGAGTTGAAGACTGTTGATGTTATTAGTACACATACGATTTCGGGGCTGTTCGCTACAGCAAATTTTCGGCCCTTCGGAAAACATAGCAACGGCAAAACTGGTATCAGCTACAGCCGTAATCAGGAGGACGATGACCCTTCGCCATTCGCGTTATGGACCGCTCACCGGGATTCAGATTTAATCGAGAAACGGCAGCGACTGGAGGAGATCGCGGTGTTATGCGGTGTTGAAACCGAAGAGATTGAGGATGTTTACCCTTGCACACCTTTGCAGGAAGGTTTGATAGCAATAACTACGCGGCAGCCAACAGCGTACGTGCAGCGTCGTGTATGCCGTCTGACGAACGAAATTGACTTGGAGCGATTTTGGGCAGCTTGGGAGACGCTAGTTGCAAATGTGGCCAGTCTACGAACCCGAATAATCATGGGGCCTGGTGGCCAATCACTGCAGGTGGTAATCCGCGAAAAGTTGTTATGGCGGCGAGGATCGAATTTGGGAAGATATCTATCGCGGGATCGTGCTGACGGAATGATGCTCGGACAGCCGCTGGCACGGTTTGGTCGGATACAAGAGGAAACCGGAAGTTTTTTTGTTTGGACAGCACATCACAGTATTTTTGACGGGTGGAGCGCATTATTACTTTACCGACAACTTTTAGCAATTTACCAGCAAAGTTACGTTCCTCGTCTGGTACCCTTCTCCCGGTTCCTTCGCTACCTTGCCGAGCAAGATTCTACAGCTGCAACACGATACTGGCACAGTCAGCTTCATGGCGATACAATGGCAGATTGGCCAGCATTACCCAGTTCAAATTACCAGCCACAACCGCAACATGTATTTCGAAGTAGTATCAATCTTCCACACGGGTACAAACCAGGAACGATTATGATATCTAACCTCCTACGAGCGGCTTGGGCTCTTGTTATGGCGCAGTATTCTGGTAACGATGATGTAATATTTGCTGTTACCGTCTCAGGTAGAAGTGCACCGGTGTCACAAATAGCAGATATTATTGCCCCTACGATTACTACTGTTCCTGTCCGAATACGTATAGACCGCAGCATGAGTATCGCGGAATTGTTACTGGAGATCCAGAGCCAAGCGGCAAAGATGATTGAACATGAGCATACTGGCCTTCAAACGATTAAAAAGCTGCTTCCTGAATTCGGTACTGCATTGGAGCTACGGAATTTGCTCATTGTACAGCCTGAAGCCGAGAGTGATGATTATGTTTATAAGGAGTTCCCTGGGCTCGAAGCTATACGGGAAGCGATGGAAGACTTCGACAACTACGGTCTCAATGTCGAATGCATATTGGGAAGCCAGTCAATTGAAGTTCTGGTCAACTACGATGATCATGTCATCAATACTATGCATTTACGGGATGTTATGGGACAGTTCACATATACAGTCCAATGCTTGTGCAATCCATCGGTCAGCAAACTCTCAGTCAACGATGTGGCTACGATCAAGACATCTGATCAACAACGAATCCTTGAATGGAATGAGCATATTCCTCCGAGCGTGGACAGGTGCATTCACCATCTGGTGCAAGATCAAGTCAATATACAACCAGCTAAGCTCGCAGTCGACGCGTGGGACGGAAAATATACATATGCTGACTTGGCGAGAGAAAGCATAAGCTTAGCTCACCACCTAGTTGGCCTCGGGTTAGGACCTGAACAACCAGTAGGACTCTGTATGAGCAAATCTAAATTTAGCATCGTCGCCATGCTAGCTATTTTATATGCAGGTGGCTCGGTCTTGCCATTGGGTGTTTCGCATCCGTTCGCTAGGACAAGTGGCATTGTTCAAGAGGCTAAAGTTAGGATCGTTTTGGTTGACGAGTCGCAGCGAACTGAGCTGGCTAAGTTGGCGACAACTCTGATCGTGGTAGACTCGGAGCTCATTGCAGCCTTGCCATCTGAAGCGAAACCCCCTGAGACTGGGGTAACGCCTGAGAATGTTGCGTGGATTCTTTTCACATCCGGAAGCACTGGGACCCCCAAGGGAGTGGTTTTACAACACGCATCGCTCTGTACCAGTCTGATAGGCCACGCAAATACGGTAGGAATCAACAAATACACGCGAACCTTTCAATTTGCCGCTTTCACGTTCGATGTCAGTCTCTGCGACATTTTCAGTACTCTCCAAGCCGGAGGATGTGTCTGCATGCCGTCTGAAGATGAGCGCATGAACTCATTGGCAGAGGCTGCGAGTCGAATGGAAGTCAATTATGCAGAACTCACTTCCACAGTGACGGAGACTATAAGTCCATCCCAGGTACCTTCATTAGCCACTCTGGCTCTCAGTGGGGAGGCTCTAAAGCCTTCGGTTCTGTCCACTTGGGCAAGACACTCTAGTGTGTTTAACTCATATGGCCCGACCGAATGCTCGATTGTGGCGTCCAACAGCAAGCGATTATCAAATGTTGAGGAGGCACAAAATATCGGAGGACCAATGAGCTCAATATTCTGGGTTGTGCAGGCAGCTAACTTCCATCAGCTATGTCCCATTGGGGCACCTGGTGAGCTCCTTATCGAAGGTCCACTTCTTGCGAGAGGGTACCTGAATGATGAGGTAAAAACGGAAAAAGCATTCATTATCGACCCTGACTTTACTAAGCAGCTGGGGTTGAGTCCTGGACGTCGTATGTATCGCACTGGTGATCTTGTTCGTCAAAATCAAGATGGGTCACTTATGTACTTGGGGCGCTGCGATAGCACACAAGTCAAGGTTCGTGGACAGAGAGTGGAAGTAAGTGAAATCGAGTATCAAATTTCACGCCAGCTACCCGAGATTCAAACCGTGGCCGTTGAGATGTTGCAACGAGGCACGCAGGCCAGCCTTGTGGCGGTGGTAAATTTTGCCATGGACTCCAAATATGCCGCTCCTGCTGCTTTCGACACAACAACAACAAAAACAGAAACTATATTTTCAACCGATGCGCTCCGTGCAGTCTTCCAGGATTTGCAGTTGGCGCTCTCTCAGGTGCTTCCTGCCTATATGATTCCCACGTTGTATGCACCGATGTCTACTATACCGATGAATGCATCTGGAAAGCTTGATCGACGGGTCTTGCGGACAAAACTCGATTCTATGTCATTCGACGAACTACGGGTCTACATGGCTGATGACGGACCGAAGGCTGCCCCGTCTACCGACGCAGAAAAGCAGGTCCAGAGTCTGTGGTCAGAGGTGCTAGCTATCAATCCACAGGACATAGCGCTAAGCGACAACTTTTTTCGCATTGGCGGTGATTCTATAGCGGCAATGCGGATGGTGGCATTGAAGGCTTCTCGCCGCTTGCGGCTGACTGTTGCCGACGTCTTTCAGCACCCACAATTATCGGATTTGGCTTTTGTGATTCAGAGACGACTACAAATGGTCGAGGATGGGGTTCAAGAAGAAGACTCGGCTCCGTTTGACTTGTGGGCGAAGTTCAAAGTCGATGGTCTTGATAGCACGAAGCGAGCCCAAGAACTTGCAATTATCGCTACACGATGCGACATCAGAGTGGACGACATTGAGGACATCTACCCTTGTACACCTCTCCAAGAAGGCCTTATTGCGATTACTACTCATCAGCCAACAGCGTATGTGAGCCGTCAAATCTACAAACTAGCGCCTACTCTAGATGTCGTTCGATTTCAAAAAGCGTGGCAAACCTTGGCTCAAGTAACCCCGATCCTCCGAACTCGCATTTTAGCAGGATTAGATACCAGTGATGTGTCGCTGCAAGTCGTTGTGCGTGGCAGCATCACGTGGCAGTACGGCGCAGACTCGGGCACCTTGAGTGACTATGTTGCCCAAGATAGAAAGTCTGGTATGAGACTGGGTCAGCCATTGGTGCGATTCGGCCTCGTCCGGAACTCTAGCGAGCAATTCTTTATCTGGACCGCCCACCACAGTGTGTACGATGGCTGGAGCGTGTCTCTGA
The DNA here is from genome assembly GCF_000409485.1 of Glarea lozoyensis ATCC 20868. NCBI lineage: Eukaryota > Fungi > Ascomycota > Leotiomycetes > Helotiales > Helotiaceae > Glarea > Glarea lozoyensis. The sequence goes on from NW_007360987.1 coordinate 234,957, forward strand.
TGTATCAGCATCTGTACGATATCTACTTTGATCAGCGAATACCATCCACAATACCGTATGCTCGGTTCATCCGTTATCTCATCCGCCATGATGACGCCGCAAGTGAAAAGTACTGGCGAAGTCAGCTTCAAGGAGAAGTTGTGTCCAACTGGCCACCGTTACCACGTGCTGACTATCAACCGAGACCGCAGCAGCGTTATACATGCGATATCATCCTGCCGGATCACACAATGAACGATCGGGTAAATTCGCTTTTACCGAGTGTGCTTCGAGCTGCGTGGGGTGTGACAATGAGCAAGTATACGGGACAGGGCGATGTAGTCTTTGGAGTCACTCTTTTAGGGCGCAATGCTCCCGTTTCGCAGATAACGGAAATGACGGGACCAACAATCACCACTGTACCAGTAAGAATCCACTTAGACGGTCCACAACCTCTCACTATCAACCAATTCCTCCAAAATGTACAAAAGCAGGCGGCGGATATGATAAATTACGAGCACGCGGGTTTGCAAGTAATCAAAAAGCTTGTTCCAGAGCTCAATTCAAGTCTGGAGCTACGAAATCTGCTTGTCATTCAACCTGCTTCCGAGACAGATGGCACCGCTTTTCCAGGGCTAGATCCACTACCTGTCGATCTAGAAGGTTTCGACAGCTACGGACTCACAATCGAGTGCTCCATTTTATCTGGATTAGTCAAGGTTGAAGCCCGATACGACGAAAATGTTATCGCTACTCCACAGCTTAAGCGAACAATCAGAACATTTGAGCATGTTGTGAAACAACTACTTGATGTTCGCAACAGTGTATATCGTCTAGAGGAAATGTCTTGGCTGAGTGACTACGATGAGGAAGCTATCGCGAACTGGTCGAAGGCCACCCCTATTCGCGTCGAAAGGTGCATACATGAACTGGTACAGGAGCAGACTAAACTTCGTCCAAATGCCACAGCTATCTGTGCTTGGGATGGCAATCTCACGTACGCTGAGCTTGATATGCAAGCTACATGGTTAGCCCGATACCTGACAAGCCTTGGAGCATGCTCGCAGCGGATGGTTGGCATTTGTATGGATAAATCCAAGTGGGCAGGAGTCTCGATGCTTGCGGTATTAAAGGCTGGAGCAGTATTGGTACCTCTGGGTGTTAACCACCCAGAAGCACGTATCAAGGCGATGGTCGATGATACCGACACACAAATAATTTTGGTGGATGAGAAGCAGCGAGATCGACTTTCCATTCAAGGCGTTAGACTGATCACAGTCGACGCTGATATTCTGAAGAAATTGCCTGTTCTTGCTGAAAAGGAAGAGCTACTAGGTAGCGTCAATCCCGACGATGCCGCATGGGTCATCTATACGTCCGGTAGTACTGGCAAGCCGAAGGGAGTAGTATTACAGCATGTCGCCCTTTGCAGCAGTATACAAGCCCACGGTGCTAGATTTGGAATGGGAACAAGTACCAGGATGTTGCAATTCGCTGCGCATACTTTTGATGCCTGTATCCAAGACTATTTCACTACATTGTCTTGGGGCGGCGTAGTTTGCGTCCCAAGCGAGAACGATCGCATGAGCGATCTGACAACCGCTATGTGCCAAATGAAAGTCACTTTTGCCACCCTTACCTCCACTGTTGCACGGCTTATCGACCCTCATAAAGTGCCCTCGATGCAAAAATTAGCTCTGGTGGGCGAACCGGTCAAGGCGGATGTCGTGAAACAGTGGCTAGGCCACACCATAGTTCTCAATGCCTACGGACCTTCAGAATGCTCTATTCATTCCTCTTGTGGAGAACCCCTAGCGGATTCTACCAAATCGGCAGTCATTGGCACAGGAATGGGCACAAGACTGTGGGTCGTCGATGTGGATTATAACCAACTGTGTCCAATTGGAGCCCCTGGAGAATTACTTATTGAGGGTCCATTGCTAGCAAGAGAGTACCTCAACGACCCCAGGAAAACGAAAGCTGCCTTTGTTTCGGATCCCAGATTTGCTCAGAAGTTTGGTTTAGCACCCGGAACCCGCATGTATCGGACAGGAGATCTTGTTAAGCAAAATGAGGACTCGTCTATTACGCATCTTGGGCGACGTGATACGCAGATCAAGATCCGGGGGCAGCGCGTGGAAGTTGGCGAAATTGAATTTCAAATTGCACAACATCCTCAAGTTCGGACTGTGGCTGTAGAACTACTCGAGCAAGACAGCAACGGATCACAAGTAATCCTCACAGCGGTGATCGAGTTTACCGAGGATAGTGAGTATCGCAATGGACCAGTGACTTCGTCGGGGTTATTGACGCTCACTCCTTCGCTGTCGCTTGCATTTGAAATGCTACGAGGAGCGTTATTCCAGGTCTTGCCGTCGTACATGCTACCGAGCATGTATGTTCCAATTGTAGACATGCCCATGAATGTAAATGGCAAACTCGATCGCCGTGCAGTTCGCGACCTTTTGCAAGCTATGACGCCTGATGTTCGACAGCAATACCTATCAGCTAGCGATCACAAAGTGGCGCCTTCCACGAGAGAAGAATGCCTAGTTCATTCTCTTTGGACTGAAGCATTGAGCCTTTCCTTTAGCCAGGTGGGTATCTACGATAATTTCTTCCAGATTGGTGGCGACTCGGTCGTTGCCATGCGTATGGTTGCCACAGAATCGGCTCGCGAGTTACAATTGACAGTAGCGGATTTGTTCCAACATCCACGATTGATTGAGCTAGCAGAACTTCTCGCCAAGCGCTCTGTTGACAAAAAAGTAGAGGCAGACCCGGAACCATTCTCGCTGTGGTTGGAGCCGCAAATCGGATCAGAGCAGCAACAAGAAAAACTGACGATGGTTGCCAAGCAATGTGGAATCTCTGTCAACCACGTCGAGGACGTATACCCATGCACACCGTTACAAGTAGGTCTTATGGCCATCACAGCACGACAGCCATTAGCATATATCGACCGCCAAGTTTATAAGCTTGCAGATACTATTGATTTAGATCGCTTTCAGGCAGCTTGGCGAGCTCTTTCAGACGCAACTCCGATTCTGCGAACACGCATTATCACTAGTGAAGGACCGCAGTCGTTTCTTCAAGTTGTGGTGGGTGGATGTGACCCGTGGAGGGATAGTAACGATCTAGAGGATTACATGGCTTCGGATCGCGACGTGGGCATTGCCCTTGGTAAACCACTTGTACGAATGGGCTTGGTTCGAGAGCGAAACAGTGAAGAGCGTTACTTCGTCTGGACAGCTCATCATAGTGTGTACGACGGCACAAGCGCTCTTCTCATGTATCAACAGCTTGCAAGTATCTATTTCCACGGAAGCCTACTACCAACAGCGCCCTTTACACGATTTATTCGCTATCTCGCTCGGAAAGAGGTAATCGCGGCGGAAAGTGCAGCTTATTGGGCTGATCAGCTCCAAGGCGAGGTTATGGCAAATTGGCCTCCGCTCCCTCGCATCGACTACCAGCCAAAGCCACAGCATGAAATGACGCAAATCTTTCGACTTCCTCAGTTTGAGTCTCGGAGTGTTGTGACCATCTCTAATGTCATTCGTGCCGCTTGGGCTCTCGTTATGGCACAGCGCACCGGTCATAGTGACGTAGTCTTTGCGGTGACAGTGTCAGGTCGGAATGCACCTATTTCTCAAGTCGACAGTATCATCGCACCTACCATCAGTACGGTGCCAGTTCGCGTCCAAATCGATTGGACTCAGGACGTAGCTGGATTTCTTTTCGCTATCCAAAACCAGGCTGCACAAATGATAGATTACGAGCATACCGGCTTGAGGGCCATCAAGGCTCTCGTCCCTGAGCTCGGTCCGACATTGGACATTCGAAATGTTCTGGTAGTGCAAACAGCTGAAGAACGAGGAGCGGCTGATCATTTCCCCGGCATTGAAGCACTTCCACAGGGAAAAGAAAATTTTGACAGCTATGGATTGCTTACTGAGTGTACGCTCGGTACGGACGGCGAAGTGAGAATCGACTTCCGCTATGATGACAATGTCATACCTTCTTCATCGATCAAAAGAATCTCCGCGCAATTTGCACACCTTGTGCAGCAGCTATGCGGTAATGCCACATCCACACTCCACCGGCTGAATGAGCTTGTTCTTATCGCTCCTGAAGATCAAGAACAAATCATGAAGTGGAACCCCATGCTACCACCTCGGGTGGATAGTTGCATTCACGAGCTGTTTTATAAACAAGTGATGGCCAGACCTCAAGCAGAAGCCGTATCTGGGTGGGATGGCGAACTCTCATACAGCGACCTAGCTGATGAATCCATACGTCTCGCCTATCAGCTGATCAGTCTAGGCATTGGCCCCGAGATGAAGGTAGGCCTGTGTATTGACAAATCGAAATGGGCTATCATTGCGATTATGTCCATTCTTTTTGCCGGCGGAGTTGTTGTTCCCCTTGGCGTTACACATCCTCTGCCTCGACTTGATGTTGTTATTGAAGATGCTTCTATCGATCTGATCCTCGTCGACCAACATCAACGGAAGCGCCTTGCCGCTCTCAGTCAAAATGTAAAATTAATCACAGTAAATGACGCGTTGCTGAGGACCCTACCAGTCCACACAGAGCCTCCTGTGACTGGAGTGGTATCTCGAAACGCTGCATGGATTATTTACACTTCAGGTAGTACCGGCACTCCCAAGGGCGTTGTGTTAGAACATGGAGGTTGTTGCACAAGCATGAGAACACAAGGCAAGAAAATGAACTTATCAGCCGAGACACGAGCTTTACAGTTTACACCCTTTACTTTCGATGTCAGCATCTCTGACGTGTCTGCGACCCTGATCTATGGTGGGTGTATTTGTGTTATATCCGAGAGTGACCGTGTCAACAACCTACCAGGAGCGATACGGGAGATGAAAGTCAATTTTGCTAGTCTCACTCCGACCGTAGCCCAGATGCTTTCACCCGCTGAATTGCCATCATTGAAGACATTAGCATTGACCGGGGAAGCAGTTAAACCAGAAGTTGTCGAGTTATGGATGAATTCAGTGGCACTTTACGATACATACGGACCATCTGAGGGCTCGGTCTGTACATGCAACGGGCCACTTTCAAGTCCTGATCAAGCAGACAATATTGGATTTCCGATGTCTACACTACATTGGGTGACGCAGCTACACAATCACAATCAACTTTGCCCTATAGGTGCCCCAGGCGAACTTTTGATCGAAGGGCCGCTGTTGGCTCGTGGCTACCTTAATCAAGCGAGAACCAAAGAATCGTTTGTCAATGATCCAGCGTTCACCAAGCAACAAACAGGTCTGCCCTCAGCCAGGCACATATACCGTACAGGAGATCTGGTGCGTCAGAATGAGGACGGTTCTTTTATATACCTCGGTCGACGTGATGATCAGATCAAAATACGAGGCCAGCGTGTAGAAGTTGGCGAGATCGAATATCAGATTGTTTGTGAATTACCAGGGACTCATTCGGCAGCCGTCGCTATGCTGCAGGATGGCAAAAACATAAGTCTGATTGCAATTGTAGACTTCAAGAGTGACAGCGAACACTACCCTGGAGAGTTAGAATCACTTGGAACGCTAGCTCCAACTCCTCAACTAAGAGCCGCTTTCAATGAGCTTCGCCAGTCGCTGACCAAACTTTTACCGTCCTATATGGTGCCTGCAATCTTTGTGCCAGTGGTGCAGATGCCTACAAATATTTCCGGCAAACTCGATCGACTTGGCGTACGTGCTCTGCTTCGAGCGATACCATCTGATCACCTAGCACGATATATGATTGACGAAACCTTGCCATCGGAGACACCTTCAACGAAGATGGAGAAGGTCATTCAGTCTCTATGGGCTGAAGCTCTAGATATTCCGATGGACAACATCAGCGCCCATGACAACTTTTTCCAAATTGGCGGCGATTCAGTCACAGCAATGCGAATTGTAGCAGCAACAACACGAACCAACCAACTGCAGTTAACGGTTTCGGATATCTTCCAAAACCCAAAATTATCGGACCTGGCGTCTGTGATGACTGAGCATAGAAAAAACCACTTCGACGTCATGGACGAAGATCCAGAACCGTTCTCGTTATGGGAGGCTGTGATAAGTGACAATTCGAACGAGCAAAAACGACAAATTGAAGCCATTGCACAGCAATGCAATGTTTCTGTCGACGATATTGAAGATATTTATCCATGTACGGCACTTCAAGAGGGTCTACTAGCTGTTACAGCTCGTCAAACGTCTGCGTACGTCAGCCGTCAAGCATATGTCCTGTCTGATCAAATCGATATATCTCGCTTCAAAGAGGCATGGCGCAAGTTGGTGGCGGGGATACATATATTACGAACACGTGCTGTTGTTGGACCAGATTCTTTATTGCAAGTAGTAGTACGGGATGAGATCACCTGGCGACATGGCTCGAATCTAGAGGACTACATCCAGCAGGATAAAGAGGAAGGTATAAGACTGGGTCAGCCGCTATCACGTTACGGTCTTGTTCAACTACCTTCTGGCGAACAGGTTTTTGTTTGGACAGCACATCACAGTATATATGATGGCTGGACCATTCGCTTGATGTGCCGTCAACTCATCAGTCTTTACCGACAAGAGGAAGATATATCTACATCTATTCCTTATTCACGTTTCATCCAATATCTCACTCAAATAAATATTGAGGATAGCATCGAATACTGGCGTGAACAGCTCAGGGGAGAATCAGTAACCGCAAATTGGCCTTCGCTTCCTCAACCCAATTACGAGCCCCGACCACGACACTTGCTCAGAAAGCATATCTCATTGCCTCGTACTGAGAACCAAGGTATCGTGATGTCAAACATATTGCGAGCAGCCTGGGGTTTGGTCATGATCCAATACTCTGGTGAGAACGATGTAGTTTATGCAGCTAACCTGTCTGGTCGCAATGTACCAGTCAGAGACGTGGCTGAAATTTGTGCTCCAACAATAACCACGGTACCTATACGACTCCGCTTGGACCATACTAGCACGCAGACCGTGGGCGACTTCTTGCAAAATATTCAACAGCAAGCTATTGAGATGATCAACCATGAACACACTGGTCTACAGGTGATCAAGTCGCTTGCCCCAGAACTAAGCGATTCCGTGTTGAAGCTTCGAAACCTTCTCGTCATCCAGCCTGCGGCTGAGAGTGACACACATCTCGACTTTCCTGGAATTGAACTTGTCCCATCGGATATCGCGGACTTTGACGCCTATGGAGTCAACATTGAGTGCACGTTGGGACAAGAGATTGCTGTTGAAGCACGCTACGATGAGAACGTCGTTGAAACCCCTTACATGAACGGGGTCCTAGATCAGTTCGTGTACATTGTTGGACTATTATGTGATCCGTCAGTTAGGACACAACAATTAAGAGATGTAAATCTGCTTAATTCCGAAGATAAAACGCAGATCTCAAGATGGAATGCAACTGTACCTGAGCGTGTCACTAAATGTATACACGAGCTCGTGCAAGAGCAGGCACTGGCACGCCCAACGGCTTTGGCAGTTCAAGCCTGGGATGGAAAGCTCACCTATGGTGAACTAGACAATCTAGCTAATCGACTCGCACACCAACTCGTTTCTTTTGGCATTGGATCTCTCCCTGATCAGATGGTGGGTGTATGCATGGAAAAGTCCTTGTTCGCAGTGGTGGCTATGCTAGCAGTACTCAAAGCTGGAGGTGTTGTCGTTCCATTAGGGGTTACTCATCCCATAACGCGGCTCGATACTATTATCCATGACACGGGGATTACCGTGTTACTTGTGGACGCTAGCCAAGACGAGCGCCTAGCTGAACTAAGTCCTACGCGAATCTTGGTCAATTCAGATCATCTGTACCATTACCTACCTGCTCGGACACAACCCCCTAAGACCCCAGTCAACCACATGGACGCAGCATGGGTTATCTACACTTCAGGAACAACGGGCACTCCCAAAGGAGCCGTCTCGGAGCACGGTACTCTGAGCACAAGTATCAAAGCCCACGGTGCTAGATATGGATTTGGCCATCATACACGGAAACTCAATTACGCAGCCCATACCTTCGACGGCACAATCGAAGACTTCTTTACGACTCTTTCGTGGGGCGGAGTATGCTGCATACCTTCTGAAGAGGACCGGATGGACAAATATAAATTGATGGAGTTCATGAATTTGACAAAAGTTAATTCTGCTGCCATGACGTATACCGTTGCCAGTTTGCTCTCTCCAAGGGACCTGCCAACCTTACATACTCTGGTACTGGGAGGGGAGCCCGCAACAATTGATGTCGTAAGTACATGGATGACAGAAGTCAACCTGTTCAACTGTTACGGCCCGTCAGAATGTTCAATATTCTCTGCCGCCGCCGGCCCAACCAAGAATACAAACGAGCTCCATAATATTGGATTTCCTATCGGAACGCGCCTGTGGGTAGCTGATATCGAGAATTATCACAAGCTAGCTCCTATTGGAGCTCCAGGTGAGCTTCTGATTGAGGGCCCTCAACTAGCCCGTGGCTATTTGAATGATGAAAGCAAGACTAGCGCTGCCTTTATCGTTGACCCGGCATTCACAACACACTTTAAGCTACCACTTGGGACTCGAATGTATCGTTCTGGCGATATTGTGCGTCAGAAGAACGATGGTTCATTAGTCTACGTCGCAAGGCGTGACATGCAAGTGAAAATACGCGGTCAGCGAGTCGAGATAGGAGAAATCGAGTCCCAAATTTCGCAGCATATCTCGGAGGCTCGTACTATAGCTGTAGAATTACTGAAGCTGGGAACGCAAAGCCAGCCAGTCCTGGTTGCCGCCGTGGAATTTGCGGATGGAAGTCAGTATCACACTGGCGATGTCACGTCTTTTGGTATGCTTGCACCAACTGAAGCAATACGGGAAGCCTTCATCAAGCTCCGGGGAACTTTGTTTCAAGTCCTCCCCGGATATATGGTGCCATCGGCATATCTAACTATCGCTGAAATGCCTCGCAATATCTCGGGCAAGCTTGATCGCAAAACTCTGAGGACCATGCTAGAAGCTATACCTGCTGACGCAATCCAACAATATCTGGATGGAGAAGCTAAAACATTACCGTCAACTCAAGTGGAGCTTCAACTACAAGCTCTTTGGGCCGAAGCTCTAGGCATAAGCGTGGACGGAGTGGGTGCTCATGACAACTTCTTCCAGCTCGGAGGCGACTCTGTTGCTGCGATGCGTATTGTCGCGATGAGTCAAGCTCGTGAAATGGGACTGAGCGTCGCAGATATCTTCGCCTACCCTCGTTTGTCCGAGTTAGCGGTAATTTTGGATGGACGAAAAAACAGCAATGAGGTATTCTACTCGGATCCGGAACCATTTGCTCTCTGGCCACGCGCAACGAACAAAGTGTTAGACGAGAATACGCTGCTGGCAGACATCGCATCCAAATGCAATGTCACTGTGAACCAGATTGAAGACATCTACCCTTGCACGCCGCTCCAAGAAGGTATGATAGCGATTACAGCAAGGCAATCCGCTGCTTACGTGAGCCGCCAAATATACGCACTCGACACAACAGTGATTGAGCTGGGCAAATTTCAGAGAGCCTGGCAGGTGCTGGCCAATGCAACTCCAATTCTGCGAACTCGACTCGTGATCACGCAGAACGGTCAGTCGATGCAAGTGGTACTTCGCGACACAATCGCATGGCGACATAGTACCGACCTTGACGCGTATGTGAACGAGGACCGTGCCGAGGGAATCTCCCTTGGCCAGCCGCTGTTGAGGTATAGTCTCGTCAAGCAAATCACTGGCGAATGTTTCTTTGTCTGGACAGCTCATCACAGTATCTACGATGGCTGGACTATGCGTTCGATCTGTCAGCGGCTTGTTGAGATGTACAACAATATCGACAATTCCAGCTACCAAATGCCTCAATCCGTACCATACTCGCGTTTTATTCATTATCTGACTCAAAGTGATAAGTCGGCCGCGGCAACCTTCTGGCGTCAGCAACTACATGGCGACATAATGGCTGACTGGCCATCTTTGCCTAGTATCGATTACCAGCCAAAGCCACAACATCGGGACAGGAAGACGATCAGAGTTGCAGGATCTACCAGCAAAAATATCCTGACTTCTAACATACTTCGAGCAGCATGGGCCTTACTTATGTCGCAATATACAGGACATCCGGACGTTGTATTTGCAGCCTCTGTCTCTGGCCGCAATGCCCCCGTCTGGCAAATAGGTGAAATTGCTGGTCCAACCCTGACTACGGTACCTGTCAGAGTGCAAGCCAAACCTGGCATGACGGTGAGACAATTCATTCAAGAAGTGCAGGAACAATCAACAGCTATGATTCGTTTCGAGCACACGGGATTGCAAAATATCAAAGCCCTTGTGCCTGAAGCAGCAATGGCTTTGGAACTACGCAATGTTCTTGTGGTGCAAATTGCGGAGGAAAGTGATCATCGCATTGACTTCCCAGGGCTAGAGGCTCTGCCAATGCCATTTGAAGATTTTGATAGCTTTGGCATCCATCTCGAATGCACGCCAGGATTGGATGACATTGAAGTCGAGGCTCGCTATGATGTCAACATCGTATCGGCCCCACATATGAAGAGAGTCCTCAACCAGTTCGAGTATGTGGTCCAAAAATTCCACGACTCGGAATACAGCGATTTCTCCTTGCAGAGTATTCAGCTCAACCCACACGACGAACGCCAAATATTGGAATGGAACGCAACTGTGCCATCGCACACCGAGCGATGTGTACATAATTTAGTAGACGACCATGTCGCCGCTCGACCCATGGCCCCTGCGATCTGTGGATGGGATGGAGATTTAACTTATCGGGAGCTCTCGCGAATAGCCACTTCTCTCGCCTTTCATCTTCAACATGAGCTGGGTGTAGGACCGGAGCAAAAGGTTGGCGTGTGTATGGACAAGTCGAAATGGGCTGTGGTCGCCATGCTTGCGGTGATGTACGCTGGCGGTGTAGTTGTCCCTCTAGGAGTCGCTCACCCTCTGACTCGGATCAGAGGCATCTTAATAGATTCTGCGTCAAGCGTGGTATTAGTCGACGCCACACAAAGAGAGAGGCTGGTTGATTTGCATACCTCGTTGATATGTGTCGATGCCAAGCTCATAGCGCGTCTGTCAAGCCAGAACCAAAAGCAGAACCAGACACAAAAGCTGCAAGTAGAGGTGACCCCTGGTAATCTAGCCTGGGTGGTCTATACCTCTGGAAGCACGGGGAAGCCTAAAGGAGTTATGCTGGAGCACAGAGCATTAAGTACCGCTCTTCAGGCGCATGGATCTGCCTTCGGAATGGATACTAACACCCGCACGATTCAGTTTGCGGCTCACACATTTGACGCTGCTATACAGGACATATTTACAACCTTCTCCAAGGGTGGCTGCGTCTGTATTCCATCAGAACATGATCGCGTCAACAACCTCACTAAGGCAATGGCTTCCATGAATGTGAACTTCGCAAATTTTACCTCGACTGTTGCGTCAATGCTTGTGCCAGAAGAACTTCCGTCCCTGAAGACCATGATCCTGGCTGGTGAAGCCGTCACTCCGACTGCAGTGGGACTCTGGTCGCAACACGTTACTATCTTCAACTCTTACGGTCCTTCCGAGTGTTCAATTAACTCATCATGCAGCAAGCCCGTCAAGGAAGTTAGTCAAGCATCGAATGTTGGTTTGCCATTGTCATGCTGTTTTTGGGTTACAAATACTACCGACTACAACTCTCTCTGCCCCATCGGTGCACCTGGGGAGCTTCTAATTGAGGGTCCGATTCAGGCAAGAGGCTATTTGAATGACAAAGAGCAAACAAACAAGTCCTTCGTGACAGATCCTGGCTTCACTAAGAAATTAGGCCTTTCCGGACGTCGTATGTATCGAACTGGCGATTTAGTGCGACAAAACGCAGATGGTACACTTACCTATCTTGGTCGTCAAGATCTTCAAGTTAAAATCCGTGGTCAACGAGTAGAAATTGGCGAGATTGAATATCAAATCAAGAAAAAGCTACTTGGTGCTCGCACAGTTGCCGTTGAGAAAATCGAGCAAGGCGGCCACAGTGAGCAGACCCGTCTTGTAACTATGATGGACTTCAAGGATACGAGTGAGCATTCTCATAACCCCGACATTCTTGCTTCTGGGGCATTATCGCCGACGCCCAAACTTCAAACCGCGTTCGAAAAGTTACGCCAATCACTCAGCGAAGTCTTGCCATCGTACATGGTTCCGACTTTCTACGTACCTGTGGCTCAAATGCCGGTCAATGCCTCGAATAAACTTGATCGACGAGCCGTCAAAGCAGTTCTTGCCAGTCTGACACCAGACGCTTTGCAACAATACCTACCTGGTGGCACAGATACAAAACAGGCTCCGGACACCGATTTAGGACGACTGATTCAAGGCCTTTGGGCTGATGCACTCGGCATTAGTACTGATACTATCAGCATGACTGATAACATTTTCCACTTAGGTGGAGACTCCGTGACAGCAATGCGCATAGTGGCAGCGGCATACTCTCATGAACTTCAACTCACTGTCACAGACATATTTCAGCACCCTCAGCTTGCTGATTTAGTAAATACCCTGAGCAATCGTTCGCTTGAACGCAACACTGAGATACAGGAGGATCCAATGGCCTTCGAACTTTGGGAGGAGGCAGCTAGCTGTAGTACCGAGGAGCGGAAAAGGCTTTTGACTGAAGTCGCAGCGCAATGCGGCGTCGCTGTTAGCCATATTGAGGACGTCTACCCCTCAACGCCGCTACAGGAAGGGCTCATGGCTATTACTGCAAGACAGCCTGCCGCTTACGTTAGTCGTCAAGTGTACACCCTGGCAAAGACAGTGGATCAACTCAAGTTCAAGATGGCTTGGCAGGCTTTGTCTAGTGAAGCTCATATTCTTCGCACTCGGCTCTTGGTTGCGCCTCACGGCCTTCAAGTTGTGGTCAATGACAGGATCGATTGGCATCATGGCACGGATTTGGAAAACTATTTGCAAGCTGATCGCAGAGCCGGTATGTCTCCTGGGAAGCCATTAGTGCGGTATGGCTTGATTAAACAGCCATCTGGGGAGACATTTTTTGTTTGGACTTCTCACCATTCCTTATATGACGGATGGACTCTCCGCTCGCTTGGTAAACGACTTCTTGATCTCTACAACGATGGTAGCCCCCAGTCTTTTGTTCCATTCTCACGCTTCATCCGATATCTTCAGTTTGGTCGCCCTGGTAATGATGATACCGCAACGTACTGGAGAAACGAACTCGAAGGCGATATCGTTACTGACTGGCCATCCTTACCACGCTCTGACTATCAACCCCTGCCACGAGACAATTTTAGTCGTGCTATCACGCTCCCTGATAGTCATCATTCGGGCAGTGTGGTTATGTCCAACGTTATCCGCGCTGCTTGGGCTTTGGTCATGAGTCAATACGCAGGCCACAACGACGTGGCTTTTGCTGCGACAGTATCAGGCCGGAATGCTCCAGTGTGGCAAATTGAGGATATACCAGCTCCAACTATCACCACAGTGCCATTACGGATATCTGTAGATCCGATGCAAACAGTTGCCGAGTTCCTAGACACAGTCCAACAACAAGCCGTTAGAATGATTGACTACGAACACACCGGGCTACAGGGGATCAAGGCGCTGGCACCAGACCTGGGACCTGCCATAGACTTGCGCAATCTGTTGGTAGTCCAGCCAGCTGCTGACAGCGATAGTAATGTCCAACTCGACTTTCCAGGGCTTGGTTCTGTATCAATGCCCATTGAGCCTTTCAACAGCTATGGCCTCACCGTTGAATGCAAGCTCGCATCACATGAGATCGTGGTAGATGTTCATTACGACAAGGATGTTATCTCTTCTGCGCAATTGAAACGTGTTATAGATTTCTTTGCTTGTGTAGTTCAGCGGATTCTCACCCAATCGCCCAGATCATATCGAATCCAGGAAATCGTGGCGATTGGGGAAGAAGACTTACAACAAGTCTTGGCATGGAACTCGACTATTCCGCCCAATGTGGATAAATGTATCCACGAAATGGTACAGGCGCAAGTGAAGAAAAGTCCTGCGGCGTTAGCGATAAGTGCGTGGGATGGCGACCTTACCTACGAAGAATTTTTCAAGAGCTCTGCGCGACTTGCACACCACCTTGTTGCTCTTGGAGTGAATACAGGGAGCAACATAGGAATTTGTATGGATAAGTCGAAGTGGGGTCCTGTCTCGATGCTCTCAATCATGCAAGCAGGAGCTGCCATAATGCCATTAGGAACATCGCACCCGCTCGCGCGGATCGAGACTATTGTGCGCAACTCCGAAGCATCTGTCATCATTGTCGACGAAAAACAAAGACAACGGCTTGATCAACTCTACACCGAGACATCATTAACTCTAGTGACTGTGGATTCCAAATTCTTCAAACAGCTTCCAGCTCAAACTAAAGCTCCTTCGACTGGCGTCCGACCGAGTGATGCATCTTGGTTGATACACACGTCAGGAAGCACAGGAGTTCCCAAGGGTGTGATCATTGACCATGTTACAATGTCGACAAGTCTCCGGGCACAGGGATCCTGGCTAGGATTGAATCAAAAGTCAAGATTCCTGCAATTCTCCAACTACACATTTGACAATGTTATTACCGATACATTTGCCACGACAGTATTTGGAGGATGTGTTTGCGTCCCATCAGAGGACGCTCGCATGAACAACTTACCCGGATTCATGGCTACAGCAAATGTCAACGTCGCCATGCTCACGTCTACTGTGGCCCGACAAATCTCACCTTCACAGGTGCCATCGCTACACACACTAATACTGACAGGTGAGCCGGTACGCGCGGACGTGGTCAGTACTTGGTTAGGTCATGCGGATATCTACAACGCTTACGGACCTACGGAAGGCTCTATGAGCACTTGCACCAAGCCGATGATGAGATCCGACCAGGTTTCGAATATTGGCTATCCGTTAGCCACGCGTGCTTGGATCACGCAGCCAGATCATATTCAGCTTTCCCCTATTGGAGCACCCGGAGAACTCTTCATCGAAGGGCCCCTTTTGGCACGAGGCTATCTCAACAATCCCGAGATGACTCGTGATTCATTCATAATTAATCCTGAGTTCACCAAGCGTCTAGGCTTAGAGAATCGCCGAGTATACCGCACTGGAGATCTTGTCCGTCAAAATGAGGATGGATCTCTGATTTATCTTGGGCGGCGGGATTTACAAGTAAAAATTAGAGGCCAGAGAGTTGAGGTTGGTGAAATCGAACTCCAAATTATTAAGCACACGCCAGGAGCGGAATTGGTAGCTGTGGAGTTGATACAGCAAAAAGATACCAAAGAAGAGAAAAGGAATTTGATCGCAGCAATCGAGTTTGCAAAAGATAGCGAGCATTGCCACGGCTCGCAAAACACTCCTGGGCCGCAAATACTGGCACCAACAGATGCATTACGCGATGACTTCGCACGTTTGCGGGGGCTTTTGTACCAGGTTTTACCATCTTATATGATACCGTCAGCGTTTATACCCACTACCAATCTAGATCGAAATTTGTCCGGCAAGCTCGATCGAAAGGGACTGCGCGGGTTATTAGAAGCTCTGTCAAGTCAACAGCTGCGACAATATTCTGCCAGTGGAGGATCTAAAGTGAACCCATCTACTACCATGGAACGACAATTACAGACACTTTGGGCTGAGGCACTTGGTATTCCTGCAGATCAGGTCGGGGCACACGACAACTTCTTTCAAATTGGTGGTGATTCTATGGTTGCAATGCGTGTTGTTGCTGCATCTCACTCGAAAGATCTCAATCTGAGAGTTAACGATATATTCCAGCATTCATGTCTTTCAGATCTGGCAGTAGTATTGACCGACCGACTAGCTCACAACTTCAATGGTGGTCAAGATGGTCACGCCCCTTTCTCTTTGATCAAGACGGATGACATTGACGACTTTCTTCAACAAATAGCAAGTTCCGTCGTTGGATGTGCCATACAGGACATTGTTGATATCCTCCCAACTACTGACTTTCAGTCATCGATCATCGATACAGCTTTGGCGGCACCTAAATCTGGAACATCTCATTTTCTCCTTGACGGAAATGGCCCATGCGACACACGAGCGCTCAAGAAGAGCTGTCTTGAGCTGATCCAGGCCACCGATACATTACGTACAGGTTATGTATTCGATCAAGGCAATTTGCTTCAAGTTATTCAAGCTTATTTTGAGCCGGAAATCAAGATCTACGAGACTGATTCAACTATCGAGGCTGTCACAGAGGATATAGTCAGCAGGGACATGTACCAACCCATTGGCTTGGGTCGACCGTTCACTCAAATCGCAATTATTCGAGAGACTGCAACATTGAAACATCGGGTCCTCCTCCGTCTTACTCATGCAGAATATGATGCTCATTCCATGGGTTCCATTTGGCAAAATCTTCGATCACTGTATGAGGGTGGGTCAACTCGGCCGCAAGCTAAGTTCTCCGACTTCTTGTACAATCAGAGGCAAAGCATAAATGCCGATACCTATGACTACTGGCGAGACCTGCTAAAAGGATCATCCATGCCTGCAATCAACTTATCGGCGAAGAAGATTGGCCAATATCCATCGAAGGTCAATCAAGATCTGTTTCGCACTATCGAGACCCCCGATTTGATGGTTGAAGGCAGAACTAGCGCAATGCTCGTAAAATCAGCATGGTCTCTCGTTCTAAGTCAATTTTTGAGAGTTAATGACGTCGTGTTTGCGGACACTGTCTCAACACGAACCACGGTTGATTCATCTCTGATGGACGCAATGGGCTGTTGCGTCACTCTCATCCCATTCCGAGTCACGCTAGAACAGCAATGGACAATCAAGGATTTGCTAGACAACGTGCGTGATCAACAGTCACAAAGTATGCAGCATTCTCAACTGGGATTTCGTGAAATTCTGCGTGAGTGTACAGACTGGCCTGCCTCGACCCGCTTCACATCTGCCCTCAACCACATATCCAGCGGACCGGAATCCTCTATTTTCTCAATGCGTGGTGTTGAGTATAGCATCTCAGAAATGGAGATCAAAGATCCTCTGTGGGAAATTGACGTTGGAATTACTACAATCCAGCGCGGTAGTGAGCTCGAAATACGATTATCTTACCTGCCTGCCAATATATCAGAAAGTGTCGCGACTAGCCTCTTAGACGCGCTTCACAACACTTTGCAGTTCATCCACAACAATCCTCTTTCACCTGTCAAACAGGTATTGTCGTTCCATACCGACATGAAAATACAAAACGGGTCATCAAATTAAACGGAAATACACCAGGTGGAATCGACGCAGACACCGCCACAATAATCGGTGGTAATATTTTGCTGCGGATTGGTGCGAGGCAACGGTCGTCATTTCTTATATAGGCGGCAACGTGTTGGACGCGTGTCAATAGTCGCGAAAATGAGGGGCTCGGCTCTCCGGGCTTTGAATCAAGAAGATTACACATTTAAGAGTGCAAAGTGGGAATATGGCTAAGAGAGTGGTCATTACTGTCTGGGATTATGAAGGCTTGGTTGAGACAGTCTTTTCTTTGGTTGTTTTTCGTCCTCTTGGAGTGATTCAAGAGGTTTTTTGGGCGTTTCAGGTTGATCTTCATCGAAGAGGCGTTTGAGGTGTTTAAAAGGTCTAAAGAAAAGGCTTTGGTGTTCTGACTGTGTTGAGAGCATAATAAAACTTGCGGCCATCGCACTCCAACATGCTTATAAGGGAGAACCGCATTTTTACTCCTCCCCTTTGGAAACGAATAACTTTTGTTTAATAATCAAATTGTGCCAAAATCTTTAATAAAAATTAATTCCTCGTAGCTAATCTACGCGCTTTTGTTCATCTTCAAATTTCCAAGTCGATTGTTCCATATAAACTCGAAAGTCACGTGGCCCACCTGGTCCTGGATCCTCGCTTAGCTCGATCGGAGACAAATGGCCCCAACTCTTACATGAACATAAAAAATATTTTAGATACATGCCACAAGACAGATTTTACATTATACATACCTTCAATAGTCCTTATCTATCTCTGGCGGACTTTTGTCGCGAGTAAGAAGGTGTGAGATGAGTGCTACGAATGCTCAATCGGCTTACTCAGCCATATATACCTTGCAAGGACCACCAGCATCCTGGCCGCCGAAGAAATATAATTTTGCAGGCGAATTCTTAGTCCACAACATCTACGACGTCCACAGAGACAAGTCCTCATGAACTGGTCATACCCTGTGCGTATTTCCACGAGATCGTCGCGCTTGAGTCCATCCACCTAGGGAATCCGAACGTAGCCAAACCTTTCCACGACCTTGTTTGTTCCGTTCAAATCTCGATACTGTTTTGGCTATGGTGGCCCAATCGACGCAATGCCGGACCGAAGTGGAAAACGTCTTTGGACCACAAGTAACAGAGTGTTATGACAACTTCGATTTTACCCTGCTGTTTGAAGAGAGCATACTTTGCCTTGCTCCTTTGCTGCTCGCACTCTCACTAGTGTTGGTTCGATCGTGGCAACTGAAGACCCAAACATCAATAATACGAAAAGGTTTACTGTCAGTCCTCAAGCCAGTAAGTGCGACAGGTCAAGAGCCAATATCTAGCCCCATCTTAGTTATATACTGATGAATGGATGTCTTCTTTTTAGCTATGTTGGATATCTTTTGTACTACTTCAATTGGTGCACCTCATCCTCTCGTTGACGTTGAGAACATCAACGACAAAAGTTTCCAACGCAGTAATAGCCATTGGCCTCCTAGCTTCACCTTTTTTCATTATTTTGTCTTTCTGGGAGCACTACAGGTCTGCATTTCCATCGACCATTTTAAACGTGTACTTACTCGCCACCATTCCGATGGATGCTGCTCGAGCACGCACACTATTCAGGATGCCCGAAAATACTGCCATCGCCAGCATTTTCACGGCAATCGTGTGTTTCAAGTTCATAATTCTTACTCTGGAAGCTAAGGAGAAAAGTAATTTGATCCGGCCCGAATTCAAACATCCTTCGCCAGAGCAGGCAGCGGGAATACTCAATCGGAGCTTCTTTTGGTGGTTCAATCCTTTGCTGTTGACTGGGTCTAAGCAGAGACTGGCAGTAGATGATCTTTTCTTCAACGACGATGGTCTTACATTCGACGCATGGCGTGATATAATAACTCGTCGATGGGCCAAGGGTTAGTCTTCGCACTCCACTCCATTATCAGGTTGTTGACACCCTCCCGTAGCTGATATCTCAAAACCTCATGCACTTCTCAAAGTTATGCTAGCCACATTCAAAGGGCTCCTTCTGGCTGGTATTTTGCCTCGACTCTGCTTGACTGGCGTAAGTTTCGCGCAAGTGTTTCTGGTTAGTCGTGTTGTAAATTTTATGGAACAGCCTGAGACAACCACGAGCAATAAGGTAGCTTATGGCTTGATAGCAGCTTACGCTATTGTCTACATTGGTATAGCAGTATATCAAACCATTCGTAAAAATTTACGGCACTTACTTACGCGTCATAGGTCATGTCGACAATGTCTCAACACAAGAATTACCGTACCATTGTCGCAATCCGAGGTAGCGCTGTATCTTTAATATATCAGCATACATTGCGTTTGACTAGCTCTTCAACGTCGACTAGCTCCTCTTTGACATTGATCAACAACGATGTCGAGCGCATGGGTCATGGAATGAGAGAAGTACACGAGATCTGGGCTAGCTTGATTGAAATCGCCCTGTCTCTTTGGCTACTTGAGGTAAGACTGGGGGTCTCGGTCGTTGCAGCTGTTTTCGTTATAATAGGTAATATATGCACGCTTCTCGGTAAGTTGCACATTGTTCGTCTTGACTAATAAAATGTTGTGCAACAGGTTGTGTATTTGGGTTTGTGAAGATGGGCCTGCTTTTGGGCGACCGCCAGAAGGTCTGGCTTGAAGCGATCGAGAAACGCACCAGCTCGACAATTGCAACACTCGGCTCAATCAGAGGCATCAAATCAACAGGCGCAACGGATATCGTCCAAAGAATTACAACGCGTTTGAGATTGGATGAAATTCGGATCTCTTTGAAATACAGGGAACTTCTTGTCGGCATTGTGACATTGTGTAAGTTCAAAGATTTCTGCTGCCTGTGCTTGTTTGCTAGTAACACTATTTATACAGCATATGTCTCAACTACAATGGCTCCGGTGTTTGCCTTTGCAACATACAGTATCATATCCAACAGCAGAGGCACCACACCTTTATTGGCAGCTTCTGCATACACCTCGCTAACAATATTCTCGCTTCTCGGTCAGGCCGTCTCAAAATGGATCAGCTCTAGCGTGGATATTATAACTACGATCGCGTGTCTTGAGCGAGTGAGACAATATTTAGCAACCAACCTAAGAGTTGATCCCAGAACAATCGAATCATACATTAAGCCCATCGATAGTTCTAATTCGCCCAGATTGCGTAATTCAGATATTTCCCAAACAGAAATGCTTGACATGGGATCTGTCGATCAAAGTCAGTACCATCCAAATAGCGTTGGAGAAGTACTCAGGGAAGTGCCGCTCGCTAAGATGATGATCACTATACGTGATTGTTCGGCATGTTGGAGCAAGGGCTCCGAAATGGCAATATCAGAAATTAATCTTACAATCCTAAAAGGAAGCCTCGCAATGGTGATTGGACCCATTGGAAGTGGGAAATCAACTTTACTGAAGGTTATACTTGGTGAGATGCCTCACACCACAGGAACGGTAATCGTAGGCAGGTCTGAAGCTGCTTTTTGTGGACAGTCGCCGTGGTTGACAAACGTCAGTGTCAGGAACAATATCATTGGTGTGTCTTACCTCGATGCAAATTGGTACAATACAGTAGTGAATGCTTGTGCCTTGGATCGAGATTTCGAGCAACTTCCAGATGGCGACAATACCGTCATTGGTAGTAAAGGTGTTTTATTGAGTGGAGGACAGAAAAGTCGTCTTGTGAGTGTGTCTTTAACAACCAAAAGGTGGCTGCTGCCTTTCTTGTTCCAGAGTCTAACTTTTGGTAGGCTTTAGCAAGAGCACTTTACGCAAGGAATGATCTTGTGATTCTAGATGACGTATTCAGCGGGCTAGATGCAAAAACTGAACAACGTGTGTTTGAATCGGTTTTGGGATCTCATGGCATACTGAGACAAGGAGGTACGACAACAGTCCTTGCTACAAACTCAGGTATGTTCTTAGGCGCTTCACTTACTGGCAAGTAGCTAACATTTCCAGTTCGCAATATCTCGCTGGCAGATCATATTGTTGTAATGGGATCAGATGGCAAAATTACCGATCAAGGTACATATCAAAACTTGGTCTTTGCAAGTAGCTATCTCGAGAGCCTTGGCACCCGACAGAAGACGCTCAACATAAGCGATTCGGAGAAATCTAAAGACGATACAGTCTCAGGTCTAGCTGTTGCAAGTGCTATGCATCAGCCCGTTGACAGTGATAACAGGGGAGATAAAGATCTGACCATCTATAAGTATTACATCGACACAGTGGGGTGGGTAACGTGGTGGGTGTTTGTATTGCTTTGCTCTGGCTTCGTTTTTGGCTTGGTGTTTCCACGTTCGTATTATCCCCTGACCTATTGTGCGGTCATAAAACAGCTAACTTCAATTGAAGAAATTTGGATTCAGTTCTGGACAGAAGCAAATGCAAGACAAGCTAACTATCGACTTGCGTACTATTTATCGCTGTACGCACTTTGGCCGTTGATGGCTATTGTAATATTCCTTGGAGCTTGCGCGTACGTAGTGCTATACTTAATCCTCTAAAACACAACACTAACTGTGTCTCTAGGTGGCTGATGATCAGGATGGTGTCAAAGGCTGCCATTCAGTTCCATGGAATCCTTCTGAATTCCGCCCTAAGGTTCGTTTAGCTCTGCAAGACCCCATTACATCTCAGTCCACTTATGCGGTTATATAGTGCTCCCCTGGTTTATTTCTCTACAACAGACAGTGGTGAAGTGTCGAACAGATTCACTCAAGACCTAAATCTTATTGACATGGAACTCCCGACAGCCCTCATTGGTACCACCGTCACATTTTTGTCGTGCATCGCCCAGATTGGAGTTATCATCTACGGCTCAAGTTACGTAGCCGCTGCAATTCCTGCACTGATAGTCTTCCTTTACTATATTCAATTGTTCTATTTGAGGACGTCACGGCAGTTGAGACTTTTGGAGCTAGAAGCAAAAGCACCACTTCTATCACACTTTATGGAATCTATCCATGGCTTGGTCACCATCCGCGCGTTTGGCTGGACTGAAAAGTTTACCCATCAGAATCATGATCTGCTTGAAAGATCCCAACGTCCTTTTTACCTTTTATATTGCGCCCAGCGATGGCTCAATCTGACGTTGGAATTGGCCGTTGCTTTCCTTGCCATCATTTTGGTCAGTATAGCCTTGACAACCAGAGAATCATCCGGTGCGAAGATTGGTGTTGCATTGCTCAGCATTGTAGGATTTGGACTTAACTTGAAGACCCTGGTATACACCTGGACATCATTGGAAATTGCGATGGGTGCTGTCTCCCGAATACGACACTTCGCAATTAACACGAGCTCTGAAGATCTGCCTGGTGAAGACAGAACTTTACCACCAGACTGGCCGCACGAAGGTGTGATAAGATTCCAAAGTGTATCCGCAGCCTATTCGTAAGTAATGAAATTGGTTTCGGAATTAACAAAATCAGCGTATTGATATTGCTGACGCTCTTTACAGGCCTACTTCTCATCCTGTACTCAATGATCTTTCATTTACTGTCAAGGCCGGCACAAAAGTTGCCATCTGTGGTAGAACAGGGAGGTAAGAGTCAATTTTGTGGAATTGGAATTAACAAGTCCAAGAACGTGGAGAATTAATGCTAACACCGGAATGCAGTGGCAAGAGTTCAACGCTTGCGGCCTTGCTAAGACTGATCGACTTACGAAGTGGGGCAATCACAATTGATGGAATAGACATATCTACAGTTGTGCGACAGGACCTCAGGTCAAAACTCATCACACTACCACAGGAACCTTTCTATTATCATGCCTCTATTCGAGACAATCTCGATGTCAGGGGCCAGTTCTCTACCGAAGAGCTTCTCGACATCCTCGAGGTCGTTGGAATGCGGGAGGTGATCGACAAGAAAGGTGGCTTGGATGCCATGGCGAATGCAGACGTGCTATCTCACGGCCAATCGCAGCTTCTTTGTCTGGCTCGTGCAATACTGCGTCCGAATAAGATACTCATCTTAGATGAAGCAACAAGCAGGTAAGCCCCACACACCTCTAGGACCAAGATTTGGGAGTTGCATCTTTTGCGGCTATATACAGTGCCTGACTCACGTATGACAGTGTTGATAAGAAGACCGAGGAAAAGATGGTTGATATTATCAGAGAAAAATTCCAGGATCGAACCGTGATTAGTGTTGCTCACAATTTGAACACCATTATGGACTACGACGAGGTCATCGTGCTCGAAGCAGGACGTATTATCGAGCAGGGAAAGCCATTGGCACTCGCTCTTGAGCCATCATTTTTTGCATCTCTCCTGAAGGCTGCTGATGGCGAGTCTGAAGATGCCTTAGAAGAAGAGACTATCTCCAATATAGCCTCCCCTCGCTCTAGGTAGGAGCACTCATAGAAGAACCATATCCGCTCTTTGCAAACAATGACACAATTTTGTCGTAATCTTCCCCTCCTCGGTATTTATAGCAGTTCCATTAATGCGACGCTGGCATTAACTCGTGTTATGCCATATTGGAATTTCTGAGACTGCTATAGGTAATAAAAAAGAGATATGAGATGGAAAATAATAAAAAGAATTAGGGGGTCACGTGTGAGTGTGATAGGGGTAGAATACCGTCACGTGTAGAAGGCTGGGCGCACGGCGCGGTACGTTGTAGCGTCATATTTAATCAAATATGGGCGCCCTAATCCGCCCCCTTAATTATCGGTCAAAGATATATATGTTCAAGCATAAACCTCTACCATTCGAGACTCGTCTGCATTCCATCGCTAACGCCCTTCAACTGCAACTCTGCAAGTTCTGACGGCCTCAGAGAACTCTTGGTGTTGCATAGCAATGCGAACACATTCTTGCCATATTTCTTATATGCGGTAGCTAATCCGTTGTTTTTAATCAAGGACAGCTCCATGTCATCGAGCACAAAAGGGAAATTCTGCCCTTCAAGTCGCACAACCCGTCCAGGAACATCAATTTTAATACCTGCGCCTGTTTTGGCGAGCTCATAGAACCTATCGTCTGCGATGTTGATCCCCAGTAAACCGATGGAGGGTTGATTGCGGCCGTAAATGAAAGAGAACGACTTTGCAATCACGCACTGCACACCCAGTCCTAGTCATGCAGCAGTCATTAGCCACGAGACTAGGCTATTTGTCACGGAATTATGGGCATCTACATGAATACATCAAGAATTTGACGGTATGTGTGGGCACAAAAAAAAGCACAAGACATACCTTTCAAAGCCCGTGGTGCTTCTTCACGAGATGAGCCGCAACCAAATGCTTTTCCAGCTACGACTACACGCATACCTTGACGTACTTTGTCGCGGAAGTCGGGGTTAGTGAACTCCAAGGCATGACTGCCGAGAAGAGTGTCCGTCGGGCTCTCGAGAATGAATGCAGCAGGGATAATCTCCAACATTGTTAGCACGCCTGAAGTCATCGTCTCTCCGGAAACATCAGAGAGGTGAAGGAACAAGTCTCTGCTTACTGCATCTGTGTCGACAAAGTCACCTAGAGCATATATCTTGCTCTCAATAATGTCGAGGTTACCACATTGTTCTCCTTCGCCCCCGCTTGGTGCATGCATTTGAGTATGCTTTTCAGTCAAAGGCGATCGAAAATGCAGATATGGTTCCACGTATGAGGGCATCACGGATACAGAGCGTTTTACGCTCTCTTTTTTCGAGGATTTGACTTTTCGCACTCGGTTCTTGTAACTTTGACAGCTTTCAAGTAGCGCTTTGTACCGATCAGGGGAGACTTGAGCTAGCAGCGCTGCAGGGTTGGTCAGTCGCATGCTGAATGATGATGCAGCTACAGTCGCTGCGGAGCAGATATGTCCGGTCGACCCTATGAAGAAATTAGCAGGAATTCAGCGCGGCAATGGAGAGCATGATGAACCTTTGCCCATACGATTCTTGAAATTTCGATTCTGGGATGAAATCCAATTTTCTCCCTCACCAGCTCGATCTGCTCCCATTCCGAGGCACAAACTGCACCCGACTGCCGGTTGTTCAAAGCCAGTTTGTGCGTATATTTCTAACAGTCCCAATTCTCTCAAGCTGTTAACAATAGGTATACTTCCTGGAACAACCATGCGCTTTCCTGGAGCTAAGCCGAGGCCATTCTTGAGGCCAGCTTCGAGCACCAGCGCCCCAAGGACCAACTCTTCTTCAGTAGTAGTGCAGGCGCCTATAAAGCAGCCCTCGAAACTCATGTCAAGTTTCTCCGACACCGGCACGACATTGTCCGGCGACGGATGCAGAGCAATGAAGGATTCCACCATTGTGAGGTCAATCTGAAATGTAGCTGCGTAAGAAGCGTCCTTATCGGGTTGAAAATAGATAGAATTTGACTTATACTTGCTTTGCGGTCGACCCGAAACGAACGTGTTGGTGACTTCGTCTGGAACGAAGATACCCGTGACACCGCCAAGCTCCTATATTATACTTGTAAGTCTCAACGATTAAGCAAACGGACCATGCTCACTCACCGTACACATGTTAGTTATTGCAAAACGTGCATCGCAGGAAAGAAATCGAGCTCCGAGGCCACCGAACTCTACGATTCTGTCCGCCGCAAATGTGTTTCGCTTGAGCTCTTTTAGTATATATAGTATAACATCCTTGCCACGAATGTACCAAGCTGGCTCTCCAGTGAAGTCAATTCTGATGGACTCGGGGACTTTGATCCATGTTTCGCCTGTCGCAAGTGCTGTCATCACGTCGGCTGCACCAAGCCCGATTGCGAGACAACTGACAGCTCCAGCTGAGCAGGTGTGCGAGTCAGAGCCAAGCGCGAGCATTCCTGGTTCGGCCCGCTCGCGCACAAATTCTGTGTGAAGAATGGTGTACTACCATGATATTAGTAAGTGAGGCTCAAAAGTGACAGAATTTGTTTTAGAGACAAACATTCGATCCCTGGTTCTCTGTCATCTTAAATTCTTGCTTGGCGTCATTCAAACCGTTAAGAAGCTCTCGTACGCGAGGTTGGTCATATGTCCGTGGTTCAACGGTATGATCTCCGGCCAGCCAAAAACGATCGTTTCGCCAGACCGATGGTAGTTCTCCAATACTGACCATTCCATGTTTCATGCCCTATCGAGTTGTCAGTTGATTCCCTTGCTTGTAGGTCACTCTGAATTTGATATAACGCACCACCCAAGATAACTCACTGGCTATGATCCAGTCTATCGAGACCCTTACCAATTCTCCAGACTTTAAGCCACCAGATGACGGCAGTGAGAATGCGTGATGAGCCAATATCTTTTCCGCCAATGTCATGGCCCGAGTATCGGGTGATTTGACCGGCAAGGGAGCCGGTAACTTTCTGGCAGATTCTTCGGAATTCAACGCTACTAACCACGCTTCAACCAGAAATTCCAAGTCCTCGAATGAGTCGTTTTTAAGCTGCCTGTTGGTGACGGATTCGCCATGTTTAAGTGCCCCAAGCTCTCTGTCGGTGTGATATAGTTGCAAAGCGTGACGGAAAGCGCCCGCCTCGGCTTTCTTGCCAACGGCATCAAGCGCTTCACACAGACGGTTGAGGAAGTCTTCTATGTAGAGGGTTGTCGAATCGTAATGGGAATCATCTGATCCTACGACGAGTCTGTGAACATCCGGAGCTGAGATAATAATTGATGCTGTCTCATCATTCGACTGCTCGGTTAGCACAATGCCTCGAATACGTGCCAGAATTTCAAGCAAAGAACCAATCGAATCCA
This sequence comes from Glarea lozoyensis ATCC 20868, assembly GCF_000409485.1. Lineage (NCBI taxonomy): Eukaryota > Fungi > Ascomycota > Leotiomycetes > Helotiales > Helotiaceae > Glarea > Glarea lozoyensis. Next base: position 261,919 of record NW_007360987.1, read on the forward strand.
CTGCTGCCGCTGGAAGTCCGTTTAAACTGTATGAAATTGTTGGTTTCGGCATTTTGTATCTTGCGTTTCTTGATTTTGAGTGTGTATTTACTAGGAAGAAAAACCCAATTTGACTGTGAAACTACATGAAGGTAAGTATTGCCTAGACATTTATCTAAGGCGATCTAAGATTACCATGATTTATAATATCACGTGTGTCGTATGGTTGTGGATATATTTTATGATAACCATCTGTCAGATATACTCTTGCTTACTCGGCCAATCAAATGGCTAGGATCTGTGAGTCACTCACTTTCAACCAACAAGTGCATTCTAATTTATGATTAAAGGTTTACTTTAAAAAGCAAATCGATTAATTCATCAAAAATTACCCGAGGCCCGAATACTGTATGAAACTGACGCACGTTTGATTTCGCCAGCATCTATCTGCACTCCTACGTGATAAGACTCAAGATAATTTCTACTTTGAACTTTATCTTTCAATTCAATACGGTGCATCATGACGAAGCAATTTGACATCGTTGTTTTCCCGGGAGATTATGGAGGTCCTGAAGTTATGGCAGAGGGTATCAAGGTACTGAACTCACTTTTCTTTTCGGATACCAGAATAGTATTGATGGATGCATTCTTACTGATATCTACTAGGTATTAAAAGCGATTGAAAGAAAACATCAATCGGATGTATCCTTCAACCTAAAATATCATTTAATTGGTGGAGTGAGTTCATCGGTAGATGACATTTGGCTTTGCCATTGCGCTCTGCTTCCCACCCAAATCTGGTTATTGCTAATGCAAAATAGGCTTCATTTGATATCCATGACACTCCGATCACGACAGAAGCTCTTGAAGACGCAAAAGCGGCCTCAGCCGTTCTTCTAGGTGCTGTAGGCGGCCCAGTAAGTTCTTGTTCCCATGCAATCAGTTTCTAAAGATTGATATATTTTCATGTATCGAGGAAAGACATGTTTTAAGCTGACTTGACAAAACGCAGAAATGGGATGGAACACCTGTACCAGTTGAATCGGGTCTTGGTAGACTTCGAAAGTTCTTGGATGCCTTTGGAAATATCCGCCCAGTCAACTTCATCGCTCCTTCTCTAGTAAATTGTTCTTCTTTCAAAGAGCATGTAGTTAGTGGTACAGATATCACCATCGTCCGCGAGCTCACCGGTGGTATCTATTTCGGTGCTCGCCAAGAGCATGATGGCTCATTTAATTCAGCATCCGATCTGGATCACTACGATCGCGACTCAATTGTACGAGCTGCCCGCCTAGCAGGAAAGTTGGCAATGTCGAGGCAACCACACTTGCCAGTGACAAGTTTAGACAAAGCTAACTTGCTCGCGGCTTGTGGTAGGCTGTGGCGAGGTGTGGTAAAGGAAGTCTTTGAGACGGAATTCCCGACAATCAAATTGAGCCATATGCTGATTGATACTGCTGCAATGAATGTTGCGCGTCGTCCAACGAGCTTGAATGGTATAATATTGACCAGCAACATGTTTGGCGACATTATTAGCGACGAAGCGAGTGCTATCCCAGGAAGTCTGGGTCTTCTTCCAAGTGCAAGTCTATGCGCGATTCCGACTGTTCTTGATGCAAGTAAGGTTCGCGGCATATATGAGCCCATTCATGGTACGTAGTATCTGTCAAATGGCTGTTAAAAGAATTCCTGTGTCACACGATACTGATCGAGATCTAGGGTCGGCACCTGACATAGCAGGTCAGGGAATTATCAATCCCACAGGCATGATACTTTCCGTGGCTATGATGTTACGGTACTCCTTAGCAATGCCAGAAGCGGCTGATTCCATCGAAGCAGCTGTTGGAAAAGTCATCGAAGATGATTGTCGAACATCTGATATAGGTGGGCGTGCGTCCACGGCAGACTTTGGTGATGCTGTGGTTATTGCTTTGAGGAATTGTCTTGATAAAAATTGAAGACCATAGTTGGCAAAGATCATTGCTCGTTTATACCCAGTTTTCTGTGAGGAGCATCGATATCATTTCCTAGACAGATCCTACCGACGAGTCTGATTATGAACGGACTCTGACACCTCTTTCCCAGTCGCGATATACAGTTAGTAATGAATTGAATTTTTTTCTTTTGATTGTTTCCTTTTTAGAGATATAACTCAAAACAAATGTGACAATGTAACAAGTAAAAGAGATTAATATCAAGGAAAGCGCGTATTGGGTGAGAGGTTGTAAATACGGCAAAGTCCCGCGATTTGCTAACATTTGTAACTTGCCAATAAACAGAAAGAAAAACCTTAAGTCAGTATAAAACATACTCTTGTATTACTAGAATGGATCTGTACCTCTATCAATTTAATACCAGAATAATTTCAGAACATCAATACCCCCAATGAAAGATTTTATGCCTTCTGACTAAAACTGTATACCTCAAGCGGCTGTATTATAGCATTGACACTTGTTTTAGTATCAGGAGTCTCCGTTCCTGGCTTTCGCTTCATCGATGTTAGATACGACTTCATGGTGGCCGTCAGCAAACGTTCAACTTAAATTCCAGCGAAAGGTTCAACTTACTCGTGCCGCTAAGAGGAGAGATCTATTGACGGCTTCCTCTCTACTGAGGGCAACACCCACGCCCCATACACAAGGGGTCGTCTGCTCAATCTCACACTGCACAAAAGCTACATTCGAAAGCTGTTCTCCATCATGGGATGAGATAACATGAGATGATGCCATGGTACAATGGACGTCAATTCCCATCGTCTTGGATATATCCATAGCTGCATTGTTTGCAGGCGCTGTAGCATCTTCGAGTTCTTGCTGCATATCAATAGTCTGGCTGAAGCCGCTGTGGAGACGTTTGAGCAATTGAGTATTGTATGAGCTTTTCAAATCGTAGATTTCCAGGAAAAAATCGCAGATCTCTTCTGCTGCTAAGCCTCGTTCCAATGAGACGGATCTTTTTTTGATTATTTGACTGTAATGAGCAGCTAATTCGTTGGGGATGTTGAAACCTAAGCCTTGCTGGATTAACCAAGCTATCCCGCCTTTACCACTTTGGCTGTTCACCCCAATGACAGAGTCAAAAGAAAATCCCAGGTCTGCCGGATCAAGAGGTAGGTAAGGTACACGCCAAGTACTACTAGGTATTTTCTCATTTGACGTCCCGTTAATGATCATGCCTTTGGACATCTGGGTTAGGCCGGATGGCATCGCGGCTAAGCGACCACGTTTTGCTAGCCCTTTTCGAATCGCGTCTTGATGAGCGCCAGCAAAAGCTCGGAAGTAAAAGTCGCCAGAGTACGGCTGGCGTGGGTGAACAGGAAGATTTGTGACTTCCTCATAGACCCGACGGATCTCGAGTAAGTCGGAAAAATCAAGGCCGGTCTCAATGCCTTGCGTGAACATATTCATAGAACAAGTGATGAGATCGAGATTTCCAGCACGCTCTCCATTACCAAACAGACACCCTTCAACCCGATCGCCACCAGCCAAACAAGCCAACTCTGCAGAAGCGACGGCTCCACCACGATCATTATGAGTATGAATAGAAATGCACACTTTCTCTCGTTCAGTAATGTTACGCGAGAAGTACTCCACTTGATCTGCAAATACGTTTGGTGTGGTCGCTTCAACACTTGTGGCGAGGCCCAATATCACAGGATTGTCTTTAGATGGCCCCCAGGCAGTTTTGATTGTCTCTCCCAGCCGCAGTGCTGCTTCCGGACGGGCGTTGGCAAAATCCTCGAAGCCGAAACCAAAAGACCATTTTGTGCGGCAGTTTTCGGGGTCATCTTTCGTGATTGAACGGGCATATTCTACGCATCTTTTGGCTTGGTCCAACCATTCTGCTTCGCTTAATTGAAGCACAGTCTCTCGGTAATTATCGCTGGTGGCCAAATAGAGGAACAAGATTGCTTGTTTTGCGCCCTTCAGACTTCGCACTGATGTTGCAATAGCATCTTCTCTACAGGGTGAAAGGACTTCAAGCGTCACATCGTCGGGTGTAGCACCTGGTGTTTCTATGAGCTGGCGAGTGAAGTCGAATTCGGTCTGTGATGCGCAAGGGAAGGAAACCTCGATTTGCGTGAATCCTATCGATACAAGTAGCTGGAACATACGCCATTTCTGCTGCAATGTCTACGTCGCCAAATGGTCGGTCAGTAAGATGTGTTTGAAACGGCAAAGAAGGAATATATTGGTATTGCGTGCATTTTGAGGAAGGTACGAACCATTGGGTTTGGAAGCGCTTGATTTCCATCTCTGAGATCTGTAGACAACCAAATGGGAGACTTGGTCAGTTTCTTCGATGGCCACTGTCGATCAGAAAGCTGTATGTTAGGCGCTCGTTCGCCATATTTGCTGCGAAGGCTCTGCCCACCAGCACAGCAAGTTGCCATACTATATCTTTCGTCCGTATTCTTCATCTTATTCCAGACTACAACATAAGGCTTGATTGTGTTTTTAAGAAATAAGACTGGGTTTGCCGAAAGTTGTGATGGAGGAAAGGCGTCACTTCACATCGATAATCTTGGCATTTGGGTATCTCAGCAAAGTAGAGTTGTTTTTAGAATATCGAATGAGCTGTCTAGATTTTTCTGACTGATATGAAGCAATAAATAATGTGTCAAACATGTCTACGATTTACTGCTTTGATCAAACAAGGCAGTAAGCAAGTCTATCTTAAGCGAATGATATCTTTGGATTTCGAGGGCGGACTAAGCAGAGTATTTAGAGTTATCTGAATCTTTCATGGATTACATATAATTTTCAGAGACCAGGCCAAACATACAGGTTTCTACCGCTTCAATTGGCGAAAGGTGACATTTTAGTGGCGGTCATGTGTGTGGCTTCCCAGAAAGTCCAACCAGTGTATGCGCGAGAATTTAAGTGGAGTGTTGGTAGATTGAAGTATTATAGTGGAGCCGGCGACCAGTTCAGTTTGTCAAATTGATAGCATAGAGCATAACCCTGTGATTATTACGAGATGGTTGTTTATGATGAATAATTTCGTTCGCTTTTTATGTAGACTATGTATGGCCAACAAGCGCTTAAGCAATTTGATTCATTATTAAAGATGTTGAAGATTTAAACCCTCAATATGATAAGAGTTACTCCAGCTCATGTAAGATTCAATTTCCATATTTTTACTGTACATCAGTTACCGGATTATATTATGCTATGTATTGCTACCCTCAAGGACGACAGCTATGGCTTAGTGACTAACTTTATCCAACTCCTATCGTCAGGTACAAGGCCTTGCTGTATATCTCGGAGGGCTGTGGATAATCGTGAAAAACAAGATGTTGGTGATGAATACTCGACGGAATAAACAACATGTTCGCCTGTTGACCGCCGTAGTATCGATTCTACAGGTACCAGAACGGCGGCGGTGCCAGCTGCATAGACCTCAGAAAACCGAGCCACCTCCAAGAAAGATATCTGTGATAGTTAGTTGGAAGTAACATTTTGTGAGAAGATTCATTGAGTGCAATGCTACTCACAGGCCGCTTTTGAACATGCCAATCGAAAGCTCTCGCTAACTCGCAGATGCTGTCAACAGTTATACTTGACACAACCTGCTGGCTGTCTGATACCACAATTGTTGGAACTTCCCCGTCATTTAACACTCCAATAAACCCACTCGTGGAGAATTCGTCGATCAAGCTGTGGCTGAGAGAGTCGAGATGCAATGTAAGATTGAACCCTTGCTTTTTTGCTTCGTCAATCAGTCCTAGGACAGGCCCATAATTACCCCCGACTTTGACGTTTCCTGTGCCTAATGGAGCTGCACGATCAAAATCCTCGATCACAAGCACGCTGGCACCTTCTTGGGTGGCTTTGCCGTGAAGAGGTGACACTGGGAGTACGTAAACGCAAAATTTGAATTGAGACGCTAGGAACAACCCAACGGTCGGACTTGAGGCGAATGCCATGGGTCGTATATACAATGACGCGCCTGTACCGTGAGGCGGTACAAAATCCGTATTCATGCCAACGGCCGTGTTTACAGCTCGCAAAAATAAATCGGTAGGTACAGGTGGAATGGCGACACGAAGAGCAGAGCGTGCAAACCGCAGAGCATTTTGATCAGGTCGAAACAATTGAACGTCACCAGACGGATTTCGAAAAGCTTTCATTCCTTCAAAGATCTGTTGACCATAGTTCAAGCCTGGCGCAAGACCATGAACTGGAAGATACGGATTGGTGACGAATACTGGTTCGGTCCAGCAGCTTGTCGTCGTGGAAAAGGTGCATTCGACATGGCCATTCACTTTTATTCAAAAAGCAATTGAATCAGTAAAAGACACACCATCATATGCTGACACAAATTCATGAGTTTCTACTTACCTTCAAGAGGTTCAAATCCCAGGTGATCCCAATCTGAAAGATATGTCAGACTAGAAGCATCACCGACCGTATGGGAGCAATAACTTACCTACACCAAGAAGCGGCGGAAGAGGAAAATTTTCTGTCATAGCTGTCAATGTTCGCACAATTTTCCTTTTCTGTGCCTTTTTATGGGTGAGTTTAGATGTTTATATATTATACCTAGGAAGTCAGGATAGTTCTCACGTTCTATGAGATTACTTAAGCATCATTAAACAAAACATCAGCCAAATGCAACATTTGATGAATTTAAAAAAGAAATGTAAACTTTGAAACCCTCACAGCAGTCCATGAAGAAATATACATGATACATTTTGGTTCAACTTTCTACGCATATGTGCGTAGAAGTTTTGTCTGATTGTACTCTAGCGCATTCATATGATCGTTGTACTTGCTTTCTCCACCTCTGCAAAACTCTGGAAATGAGTCAACTAGTACGTTTCTGTCCGGTTTGCCAAAATATGCAACCGAATAGCGATCAGCCAAAACTTCGTCAGACTTGAAGTTTTTGCCTTCGGGCAGATGCACCCGATGATTTGCTGATCGTAATCGCCTGTTTGTCCAGCGTTGTAGACAGTCACCGACGTTGACAATAACTTCGTATCTGCTGTCCGATTCCACAGGGATAAAGGTGCCTAATTTCTTCTGATCCTCAACTTGTAGGCCGCCTGTAGAGTCCTGCAGCAAAAGTGTAAGGGTTCCAAAGTCTGAGTGCTCACCAATTCTCATTCCAAATTTCAGGTTCTCGCAAGCTATGGCAGGGTAGTGATTCATCCGCAGCTCACTTGTATCGGTCTGATGTCTGGACAAAAGAAGATCCTCAGGAAGACTCAATCCGGTTGAGATTGCTCGAAGAAGCTGAGTGTGGAAATTGTAACACATCTCATAATAATTTTCCATGAATTTGCGAAACCCGGGCAAGTCATCCTCATCAATCCAACGATTGGGAAAAAGTTCATCATCGGCTGCACCTTGATCGAAAGACTCCTACTTGCGGGGTCAGAACTCATCGGTTTAAGAACCAAATCTCATTTTTTAACATACTCGGTATTCAGGCACGAAACCGTCGGTTTCTTCGTCTTTCTCGAAACCAGCGATTCTCGATAGCTGTTCTTGTCCGACAGCACTCCAACCACGATGCGGGTTGGGTGCTGCAGGGTGACGTGCCTTTTGTTTAATATGTTCAGGCAAGGCAAAGAATTTTTTGTTCTAACCATGAGTTAGTATATCTTTCTCTTGGGATTGTGCTTGAAGTGTACTAACATATGAAAAAAGCTCGTCTATGACAGCGTCTGGAATAGATGTGTTCTGTATTTTGATAAACCCCCAAGTTGACAAAGTTTCACAGAGATTGTGACAAAACGTTCTGTGTTGCTCTTGACCGCCATACTGAAAGTCTCTATAGTCGAGTGTTTGAATTGCCATGGTGTTGATAACTCTAATTCAGTCTTTCCCGATGTTGGATTCGAATTAAACACGAGAGTGATAATGTGAACACTGTGTCAGCGCTTTAATTTATATCTTAAGCGCGAGTTGTATGTTTCGTCTGGAGTAAGATATGAGCGCGCAGAATGATCTGATCTCCAATAGACCATGCCTGGATTCCGCTCCGGGCTTTGTAGAAATTATAGGCTAGGGGGCCAAGTATTATGTCAGGAATCTTACTGGTACTTTGGATTTCAACGGTGCGGTATTGTGAAAAGTGCAGAAAGTTAAGCCACTCACCTCCACCGGGCAGCCAGCTAGCTATTCAACGCCTTTGTGTCATGATAACAGTGGTTTATATTGAAAAAACATCTGCAGCTTTGATACAAACACCACTTTGATGTATGAACTTTCCCTTGGCTGAGTTAATTTTCACCTGTATCGGCGGACACAATGGATTATATCAAGCAGGCAGAAAGCACACAATTATCCTCTCTGTCCCTATCACGACTTGAAGGAAACAACGCTGAAGAGTCAAAACGACTGTTGGAAGCATGTGCGCAAGATGGCTTTTTCTATTTGGATCTACGGGATCACAAACAATTACTAGTCGACTACGAAGCCCTGCTTGAAATCATCAAACAGTACTTCAATGAACCTCTGGATCAAAAGATGAAGGACGACCGCAAAAGTGATACCATCGGCTATGAACCAGTTGCAACATCTGCCGGAGTACTGGACGGGTTACCAGATTACTATGAATCTTTTAAGGTCAATTATTCCAATGCAAAATTGCTATCGAAACAATGTACTGACAACTTTTAGGTCTCGTGGAATCAACTCAGAGATCACGTTCAAGAGCTACCTACTGTTGTCGAAACTAATATCGAGGTTTTCGATCGCTTTGCGAAGTATGTCCATAGCATACTTCTGATGATATTGTCACGTCTTTCCCAAACCATGGGTCGCAATAATGACAACCGCTTCGAATCTTATCATAGAGATAGCATTGCTACCAGGACGAACCTCACTTTTCTGAAATACCCAAAGCAAGATACAACAGAACACGGTGTAGGTCACAACAAGCACACAGACGTTGGTACCTTGACTTTTCTCCTCAGTGGCCAGCGTGGTCTCCAAAGACTTACACCAGAGGGTTGGTGTCATGTAGAGCCACGTTCAGGTTTTGCAGTAGTCAATGTTGGTGACTCTTTGAGATTCCTCTCGGACTGTGTACTCTCATCTGTAATTCACAGAGTACTGCCCGTCGGCGCACATCAGACCGAAGACAGGTACACATTGGCGTATTTTCTGCGCCCGGAGGACGATGCGGTATTCAAGGATATTAATGGGAACTTGGTCAGTGCAAGATCATGGCATGATCGCAAGTTTGATCACTTCAGAGCATCGCACAACCAACAGAAGAATGACACTATCTTGATGGGTGGTATGGAAGAGAATCAGAAGTTCTTACAGTACAAGTTCCAGGCTTAGAACAAGACTTTTGCAGTAGTAAAGTCCCATAGATTCTTAGCAAAATAAATACTGAATATATATTTGCGCTTGCTGAAGACTCGATATTTTTATCACAATGTCCTATTAAGTCATATCAACTGGGCAGTGATTTTGCAGGATAATCAAAATAACTAAAAGGAAACACAAAATCCTTAATCAATTTCCGTAATTTAAAACTTTGTTTAGTCCACCAGGCCAAAAGAACTCCATTGTTTGCTTTGTTGGTCAAGTATCCAAGTACCTCAGATAGAATAGGGGGAGGTGTTAGTATAAAATAAGCGACTCTTAGTCCCGTTATATCTACTCCAGAAACATCGGGGTCATCGAAGGCCGATGAGCGGGACAATCATATCATTAGCAATCAAATAATCCAAAATGTCTGTGAATTCTTTGGTTTAAGTTGATGGTTTCGGATTTAACCACCTGCTCTGAATTAAGTCAAAATACGATATTTAATTCACAGCAATGAGGAAGATTAAACAAAAGTAGTGCTTCACTATTGCAAAAAAAGCGCAAGTACTTCCATGATTTTGTGATACTATATATATGTGACAAATACAAAGATTTCATCTAAGCAGAAGAAGTGACGAGTTGCTGTTTCAACTTGAACTTCAGAGCTTTTCCGTTGTGACTCTTAGGGATGGCATCGATGAACCTGATGTTCTGACGTAGCCAGTAAGGCTCGCTCAGTGTGCTCTGAATGTAACCACTTATATCCTTCTTGAGACTCTTCTCGTCAATATCTGTCATGACCTTTTGAGAACGCACAACAAATGCAAATGGACGTTCTCCCGCATCTTCGTCTGATATTGCCACTACTGCCGCATCATCTACGGCGGGGTGAGCCACAAGATGCCCCTCGATCTCAACCGGAGGAACTTGAATACCCTGTGAAAGTTGATTATTAGTGAAAAGATTTTATTCTGAATAGATAAGCGGTCAATTACCTTCACCTTCATGATGTCTTTCTTTCTGTCCACAATGAAGAGATGACTGTCGCCTTTGGGGTTTTGTTTGAAGGTTGCCACATCACCAGTTCTCAGCCACCCATCAGAATCGAATGTTACATCTCGTTTCAAATCGTCATCTAGATATTCTTTCATAACGCTGGGAGAGCGAACGAGAAGGTCCCCGGCTTGTCCATGAGCAGTGATGTCTGAGCCATCAGCATCCAGAAGTCGAGCTTCCACAAGTGGGAGGAGACAACCAGTAGACCCTGGATATTGGCTGTTGGGGCTAGTCCAAGACATACATACAAATGACTCAGTTAGACCTAAGATATTGTGAGCTGGACGGGTGATAAATGCAATTACGCGTGGTGGTTGTGCGTACCATAGCCAGGGTTTATTTCCCATTCCGGACAGAGTTGATTAATTGCTTTTGAAACTTGTTCGGGGAGACTAGCGGAGCCAGTGATAACACGCTTCACTGAAGATAGATCGAACAGTTTGAACAGGATCGGATTTGTGGCAAGTGCACCAATAATAGTAGGCACCTAGTACCTTGTTAGCCAGCATTTCAATTTTCGGAACACTTGCAATCGAGGTATTCGCGATCACTTTATTAGTCTTACCAAATACAATCTAACAATACGATATTGTTGGACTGATTTCAAAGCTATTTGCATATCGAATTTGGGATGTAAGATGATACAATCCCCTCGAAATGTCACAAAGTGCTGAACCAAAAGACCATAAGCATGGCTGAGCGGCAATATGCCTAGAGTTACATCTGTTTGTGAGGCTGTCGTATAAGAATCCATCGTTGTGCATTGCAAAATATTCGCCATCACGTTCGCGTGGGATACCTTCGCAATTTTCTGCGATGTAACATTAGATTATCGTAGCTGAATCCGGACGTTATAATGTATGGACATACCAGAAATCCAGAAGTGCCACTAGTCGGGCAGAAATAAGCTAGGCGTTCCTTGCTGTCAAAATCTTGTAAGTCAAGGGGTTGAAGGTCGGGCAAACCCTCTCCATCGGCGATCAACTGGGATATTGTTGTGTTGGATATCTTGACCGGCTGCTCTTCTGGCAATGGCAATTCTACCAAGAAAATATTGGAAGGATCTCCATTTATCGCGGTAAAAGCAGCTTGACATTGAGCCATCAATGGCTTGCAAGTAAACACGGCCTTGCAATTGGCCTTCCTCATCAAAGTCTCAAGTTCAGACGCTGACGATGTTGGATGTAGAAGCAGGCAGATGCCACCAAGTCGATGGATGGCCCAAGTGAGAGGGACGTAGTCGATCTGAACGATGTCTTAGCAATAAAGTACATGTTTGAAATGTTCGTCCAGGAAAGTTTGCTGTTGCAAAATCCGGACTTTTCACATACCGAGTTCAAGGAGCAGACAGCGACAACTTTGTCCTCGGGATTGCCATGATTGAAATCCCAACCCAATATCTGACTTAGACTTTTTGAAAGAGATTTTACGTTGTGTCTGATGTCCCTTATCGAGTACGACTTGCCTGTATAAGCACATACTGAGCTTGGGCTGTCCTCAGATACGTCGTTAAGACCATGGCCTCTTCTCATAACAAATTCGCCCACGAGCTCATTGTTTGGAATGGGCATGAGGATGTCTTGACACCATGATGGCGATGTAAATACCATGGTGAGTGTAGTATGAGAACGATAGTGAGAAAAAAGTTTTTCGTGTATTCAGAAATGTATTTTAAACCACGCGTATAGTGGGCAAGGGAACTTTTGTTGTGCAAGCAAGATTCTGTTTGATGAACATAAATTCCTAAAAGGCAGATGATTTAATGATCGCTCGGTGACTGGAGAAGTTCAAGAGCAGGATAGGATGAACTTATGGAATTGAAAATTTTGTCAACTCTTTTGAAAACTACCTACCTAAGGTAGGTAGGTATCAGTGACACCTTCAAGACCGGTAAAGTCAATCCACATCCTGCAGGTCGTTTCAAAATGGCTGGACAGAATAAGTGTTGTTGATAAAGAGCAGTGAATCTCTTCCCTACAGAGTCTTAAGGCTTGTGATGGCTTAACCTTACGCATGTAGTTTTGCGATGTATATTATGTCATGTCATCCTATTCTCCTACAGTCTAAAGAGCTTGGAGAAACGCTGAATAAGCGGGTTTGCACGGACCAAGGACGATAGCTTCGGTAGGGGAGGCTGGGGGAGGATAGGCCGGAGGCACAGCCGGCGGCACAGCCGAAGGACAGACAGCCACTAAGTAGGTAGTGATACAGCGCTAGCAGGGGATCCCAATAAAAATATCATCGATACGAGGATACGGTAACATCATCAAACATGAATTTTACGCGTCTTCTTACATTTTCAATGTTGCCTGATGCGAATTGAGCTCGATTTCACATGGAAGCGAAATGTGCTTTTAAGCTATAACACTCGATCCGGTGATCTTTTGTTAATCCCAAATCATTAAGAATATTGACCATCACGTCAAATAAGAGGAGCAAGTAAAGAGCACGAGCTACTCCCAAAAGTCAGCTTACCGGCCCCATTCTTTACGCAAGATCGGATCGAATAGCTTGCCGTTTTGTGTGGGCATCTTCTGCAATCGACAAATGATTTTTTTTACAAAGCTAACTAGAGCGTTGGAATTTGGAATCAAAAATTAAGATGCTCGTACAACTCTTCTACTTGGAGGCTTTCATCGTCGTCTTACTATGCAAAATCCCCCAAAGCCAGAAAAGAAAATCGCTAGATACTATCACAATGGGTGATACCATGTCTTTTGAGCGAACGAGATATTAATCACACGTAGAAGGTAGATACGTACACGGAGGTTACCCACACAGCAGTAGAACGGTGGGATCCTACTCTTTCCATGTGCACGTGACGAGTCGTTCTGGGACTGAAATTGTTGAGGCTTCATGAAGGGTTAGACTAAATCGTAGCAATTGGACAGTACACGCCATTTAACTATCTCAGTGTGGATGGTTTTGCTCAACATACGGTAATTTTACACTACAAAACATAAAGTCACGGAGATTTTGCAGCATAAGGGGGGATGATACACCTCGGCTAATTGAAATATCTGCCCTGTACCGACCGTTGACTTTTTTATACTACGGCTCCTGGTGTATATGTATCTGGTCAGTAATGGCGTGTGATAGCATAGTGTGACAACCCACAGTGCTGGTTTGGGTCCTCCGCCTCAGACAGACATATCCCATCCTCGTGGATATAAAACACGAAGATATAGATATTATCGTTCATTTGAAATTTTTTGGAATCTTCCGTATTGGAAGACAAGACCATACAACATGAGGATAGAAACTCTTGACTTCTCTAAGTTCCATGTTGGCACCGATGCAGAACGCTACGAGTTCTCAACGGCACTCCTAACAGGTTTCGCCAATGCAGGTTTCATCAAGCTCATCAATCACGGATTCTCGCAAGAAGAGATATCACAATTGTTTGAGGAGGTAGGATCAAGTTCAAATAGTAGCTTGCTCGTAGCACTGACTGGAATAGAACCGACGTTTTTTCGATTTGACCGATTCAATCAAAGCACAAATTGCGAACGAGGATGGTCCAAAACCTCAAAGGGGATGGAGCGCAGTTGGTGCCGAGAAGACCGGCCTACTGAATACAGGAGGCAAAACCAACCTCACAAAACCAGACATTGAAGCCCCTCAAGACGCAAAGGTACACCTAGCTGATGCCGCCGAAAACTGGTTAATACAACAATCTAACTGAACCCCCAGGAACACTTTGACATCGGTCCATCAGAAGATACGGAGTTTCCCAACAAATGGCCGGACAACGAATTGATTCCTGGCTTCCAACCATGGCTGGAATCTTTCTACGAGAGGAGCCGGTATATCAGTTTCGCATTAATGGAAGCTTTAGAGATCGCTATGCACCTCCCAAAAGGCGCCTTTATCCAGAAGTGCCAAGGACATGCTAGTGAACTCCGTCTTAACCATTACCCAAAAATCACCGTCAAGACACTTCAAGGAGGTAAAACAAGTCGTATTTGGCCTCACACGGACTTTGGCGTTATCACTCTTCTCGCGCAGGATGATGTGGGAGGACTCGAAATTCAAGATAAGGACAACCCAACCAACTTTTTACCCGTATCAAGAGAGGATGTGTCTGAGCTGGTTGTCAATATTGGTGACACCCTCGAAAGGTGGACAAATGGGTTTTTGAAGGCGGGACTACACCAAGTGACCACACCACGCGAAATAGTGAATCAGAGTACTGAGACTGTGCGCCCAAGAAGATCCATTGCTTTCTTTCTTAAGGCTCACAGACAGATGTCGGTAGGTCCATTGCCTCAATTCGTGGCAGAGAAGACGCCTGCAAAGTATGAAGACATCACAGCTCTTGCGTATCAACAGAGGAGGACCGCAATTGTTTACTAAACGAATATCAACTCAAGATTTCGAGAATGGACTGAAGCTGTCTTAATGACTTAATAGAAGGAAGTCAGATATTTTGATACTATCAGTGGTTGCTTAGAATGTCCTCTTTTTTGTGCGGGTTTATATAAACAAGAAGCAAATTGCCTTCGTGACGTAACAGCTAGGACCACAGCTTATCCGCCGCGTTGGCCAAACAGACCAAAAAAGCTCATTTTATATATTATTTTGAATTACCTCAAACGTCGAAACTTTATTTAATATTTAATAAAGTTAGGTTATTTTAATTTGACCAACTTATATAGCAGCTCTGGCTTTTGCAACTTCTACGTTACTCTGAAGGTATATAACTTTTATATGCCAATAACTACAATACCCCGACTTTTGTACTCCAACCCAACGATGAAGTTATGCTACCTCTCTAATTTTAAAGTGACCAAGTCAGATATGGCTGTTTGATATCATTTTGGAAAGACTGGCAGAAAGTAACTTTTTGTTGAGTTTTTCCGAGCTGGCCAATAGGCTGGGGCTCTGACTTTTGGCTGTTACTAAAGTGCCACCGTTTCCGGGCAGTGGCGGAAGAGCCGTAAAAAACGATTCTTGTCTGTCATAATGTGCGCTTACAAACTATAACATACTCGTGAGTCGTCAATTTGTGAACGACGTTTCTTTCATACTGTTTCGCAGAGCTCAAGCAGTCGATCATCGTCATGTAAGCCGTCCGTCAACGAATTTTCATTCGTTTGTTCGAGCTTGTACCTTTTAGTGACGTTCCTTCTCATCAAGACATCATACAAGTCTTTGGAAAGAATTCGGCTCATTTTGGATAGGAAAACTCCACGTCGCTCCTTAAGGTAGTCCAAGAATATCTTCAAGACATCACTTGGCAGTTTTTCAACACTGCAAGAAGTTAGAATAATATCTCCAATGAGCTGGATGTGAAGTCAATGCTTACTGATCTATACTTATCGAGAGGTCTCCTGTAGCACAAGGAATTAAAGCGAGGATAGCTCCAGGAAATGTTTCTTCGAACTGATACCAGTTTCGTGCACACGCCAGTCGGTTCCTCAACTTCGTCAACTTTCTCGTGTACTCACATCCGCCAGCAGTTGTGATACCTTCCGAGTCGGGACTAAGATCAGGGTAAAGTGTTTGCATCAGATCAGTTAAAGCCCGAGTTTTTGACCGATACTTGAGCCGTTCTTTGGCGGATCTTGTATTTGCATCGCAATCTGCATTTTCCCCTCTTCTCATCAGCTCTATCCTTTCACAGTCGTACTTCAACCTCCTCTTGGTACCCTTGACGGCCAGTTTGGCGGCTTTGTGATTCGATTCAAGCTTTGATCGATGATCCAATAGTCGTACGAGATGATAACGTCGAAGTATATGTGATAGTGTCGTTGTTGCATCTAGCTGATCTAAGACACTGACCGTCGCGGCCAAATCGTTCGAATCGTGATAAGAAGCGATCATGCTATTCTTTCTCGAGAGGTCCAGAGCATCCCGGAGTTGTCTGAGCGCATCAGGGCTGCCGACAGCGTAGAACAACCGCATGAGCAATGAGGATAAGTGCTTTCTATCGTCGCTCAAGCGTTTGTAGAACGTTTCGAAGACTTCCTTCGCGTCCGAAAAGCAGCCGAAGGCGTATTCCACACTCAAGTCTGATGGTATAGTATTTGCTTCGATATTAATTTGTGTCGAATTTGCAGGCGAAGTAGTCAATGGTGTATCTCTCGCTTCCTTCCGAACCATTTTCATGCTGCGCCTCTCTGGGAGCTGTGAGGTTGCTCTGCTGGCTCGCGGTCCGATTTGTTGGTCACATGGCGTTGCCTCTGTGGTCTGTCTTGGACCTTGTTTTCGGAGCTTTCTTTGTAAACCCCTCACTGGCGTGGGCTCCGGCGTAGGTTCTTGAACGCTACTACAGGCCCTCTCAAACACCGAAGAATGACTCGACGATGGGGTGTTTGCAAGAAGGCCACTATTCAGAGAATTTGCGCTTCCTGTATTGGTTACCGTCGACTCGGAAACAACGCTTCTGGCAACCCGGCTATTTGAAACCGTATGCATCTGATCGAGTTGGGGAGTAGCACCTGCTGAATGGCCATTTATGGGGCTGGAGTGCGATTCCAAACTAGACCATGTCATAGTGGACAACCAATTATCAAAATTAGGTTCACCCTCAAAGAGGGTCAAGAATTCGGCAAATTGATTTTCATGCTCTTGAGTAAGAGGGAAATTAGAATTTCGTGAAGACCAATCAAACAGACTTGGAGACTTCATCGAAACTCCTTCAAATGACCAATCCCGTAGACATGAGTCGGGAATATGGCCTGTATTTTGTGACTCAGCTGCAAACATATCTACGCATGCAGGATCTTCCAAGGTCATTTGATTAGTATCACCAGAATTTTGATATTCTGCCGACGCAGTGCCCCCGGTAATTGACGGTGTGTTCTGTGAGTAGTCTGCCATGGGTTCATCCAATCCTACATCAAGGCCAACTGTTGGAACAACATCTTCCGGAGCATCTGTATTGTATAAAGGGCTGGCATTCGGGCTGGAAGTAACTTCTGTGGAGGAGAGTGATGAGGCTGTTTCCAATATATCTCTGAGTCTTTCTTCGACAACCTTCTTTGCTTCTCTAAAGTCGCTTTGACACGTAGTGGAAAGAGCGACCAACAGCCGATCTCGAAAATCAATGCAGAGCTTCTTTGTTAGCTTAAATCCAGCAACCCCTCGGATAATCCTACCATTTCAATGACCTCCACACTATCTTCATCCTGTATAAGGTCGCCACCAGGGCTTTGGAAAAGGTCCATAACGCCAAGACTGAACAAAAGTCGCTAATGGATTCTAAGATGAGCTGCACTCCCTCACCAGTATATGAGTATAGGCACAACCAGGAATATATATACAAGACGCTTTTTCTATGGCATTGGCCTACACCAAAGTACGTAAATCCGAACCAAATAGCAATTTAATCCAATAAGCAAGCCAATCATTTCCCAGCCTCTGGGGCCGCGGCTGCAAAGGTCAACCCTGGAAGAGAAAAAATAGTAGTAGTCAGAGTGGCCCTTGTGAATCAATCTGCATTTCCTTTCAAGTGCCAGATATCCACCTGGATTTTGGCACCTTGTCGATTGGCGAGAAGCCTCCAAATTCTGAAGCCTCATTGGATACAGCACCTTGCAATGCTTATTTGTCTCTGCTGTGTGCAGAATCGCACAATAGAGACAAATTAATAAGTTTATACACCACCATCACGACTATTGGTTACATGTACGACCTAAAGTCCGTTTTCGACATGCACGTAGTTTTTTCTACGGAAGCAAAAACCGTTAAATAGCTGGCGGCAGGCGCCGCACTGTTGCATTAGTCGAGAAGCCCATCTGGCAGGGAAATCCTCACTTGGTCGAGCATGTCATTTTCATCATGATTCGTGGCATACCAGGATGTGGATCAATTGAGTGACTGGTAACATTGAGGTATTTAAGAACTCAGCCTTTGCCAAGTAGGTACCTATGTATCTTGGTAATTTTAGTAAGCATATGATGCAACAATCACTTGCTTGATAATACTTCGTCAAACCTTGAATAAACCACAGAGGAGAATCCGTGCATTACAGTCGGCTTTACCTTTTATAGTAACGATAAGTCAAATCCTCTACTTACTATTGGCCACAGAGCCCTTGTTTACCGTAACTTCTAGAAGACCCACTGTGGTTTATTCGGGGGTATACGAAGTAGGTAAGGTTGAGCTGGGCATGCAAGTCAGCTGACATGCAAATAAGCTGACCATGCCCCACCAAAGTCTCACCTACTCGACGATTTCAACTGCAGCACGAGATTATCTCCAAATGTGGGTCCTATAGCTCTTACAATCAGTGCATACAGTTCAGGCAATTTCACAAGCCAAAGCCAAGTTGCACGCCAAGTTACCCAAGCTTAAAAAGTCCCAAATTAATCATTTCATCCGCGGTTTCTAGGCTTGCGTACGGGACAAGAGTCTTCATTCGCACTTAATAGTTGGGATTGTCACATGACAGCTATGGTTCTGCGACCGAAACGAGCTGATAGTGGGGAAACAGGCACACCTTTTCGATGAAACGCCATTGCGGCTTATTCGACTTGAATTGATGTAACCTTACGCAAGCTCTTTTAGCCTCGCGGCCCGGATATAAACCCTGCCCATTACGTAACGCCCCGGATGTAAAGCCCTCCCTCTCCTCCCGTCAAACTTAGGGCTCTCTGCCTTCTGCAGCGTATACAGTACGAAGTGTCTAGAGTTTAGTATGTAACGTACGACTGGTTTGGTTGTACGATTCCCTTTCTTCAAATCCTAAATGACACGGTTTCTCCTGCAAAACAACCGGTCAAATCCAGTTGTGCGAAATGCCAAAGATATATGTGAGATTATGACAATATACAGTACAATTACGCGTACCTCATGTTCTGAAGTCAAAATACACATATCGAATGATATAGTGAGCTTCGTTCCTGGTGTCATCTTGGTCCACTGGTGCTTACTTGGACTAGAGTAAATACAGCTAGTACAGTACTTGCTGTTGTGATCGCATCGCATCGGGAAAAGAGCCGCTGCTCTTGGCCAAAAAGCTTGAGTTGTATCAGCCGTCCTACCCCGCACATTGCTGATATCAATGCGGTGCTGACGAGAGCAGTGAGCAATATCTGCCTAATGTTTAATTGCGGTGTGTTGTGAGTCTCATCTAAGGTGGGAATCATCACAAAAGGTCAAACCCAGTTTTAGAGAATTGAATCATAGAGTATCCCCAGTGAAATCAGGGTTCGCTTCTTGGGCCATAATCAACCTTCTTGTGCGGTTTGCCCAGTATGACTTGACCAGGGTGATGCGAGTTCTAATGATCCTCAAGGGACACCAAGTGACAGAAAACCTGATATCATGTAATACAAGTGCCATCATTGCACGAGACAGTCACCGCACGCATTACTAATGGCCGAGAACTGGTTTTCAATAATAAAAGCCTTTGAAAAGATTGATCCATCGAAAATGTTACAACTAATAGATTCGATCTCGATATACAAGTTCATACGCAGAACACGAAGGGATTACTCTACCTATCAACAATTGGCTAAGTATTCCTGCCCAAACTACTGATTGACTACTCTCCCTCTGATTCATTCAATTGGATCTCGAGCTAGTATGTAATCAGTCTATTACTATACGCAGAATAGAGGTCAGGCTACGTCTCCTCCCGCCTCGCTTAGCTCCACCACAGACTACAAGTGCCTCGACTACACATAAATACTCCCCTCCAATGGGGCTACGGCATCACTGGACATAAAAATAAAACCATCATACCCTTTTACACGTTGAAACATAATTCGTGGTACTCTCCACTACCCAAAACTGCGGGTATTTGGTTGATATGCGCGATCAAATTGAATGGCATTACGATGCTGGCTTTGGCAGGAGTCAAAAGCTTAGAATTTCCAGAGTTCTTTGAGAATTAAGAAGGCAAGACCGTATCAGTGGAATACCGAATGTGCATTGATAATAGATGGATAGCAGAAGCGAATACAAATAAGCCAGACAGGCAAAGCACACAAGCGAGACACTTCGTGATATTAACATGTACATAGGCTTTTATAAAAGCTAGTGCTAGCTCAGTGGAGCGGGCCACTGAGTATTTTAATATGTTGAGGTGCGGCACGCTGGTCAATTCAAGAGACATGGTCGATACTGCGCTCTTCGGCAAAGCGGCTGTTGTAGATTCTGGAACCGAGCCTGATAACGTCAATTGGTAATTTGATTTTGAAGCTACTGTTCACAGCAGAACTCTATGCCACAGCTATAAGGGTTTGAGAAAGCCTTGTTGACACATCGAGACACCTTCCATTCAAGATTGCCTCTTATACTTACACTCGATTTCACAAATGAAACGATAGTCTGCTAGAGAGTCCAAGCAGGTGTGATTAATTAAAGGGCCATCAAATAAATTATCGTTTGTCACTGTGCTTGTAACTACGCCGAAGATGATTATTCCGAAAAGAAGAGATGATCGTGTACACACACTTAGGGCATCTTTACTTGCTTGTATATAATTCTTACTACATCTACACATATTTTATGCTTAATCTCTCAATGCGAGCTAAATAGTGCCGATACCATACTAACTAACACGCAAAAGTTGAGTAGAGATTCTCGTCTGCAAATTTCTCGCCCCAAATTCGATTTTTCCCGCATACGAAGAGGCAGGTAAGAAGAAGTAACGGCTCCCAAAGGATGAAATCTAAAAGGTTAACAGTTCTTAATCAGTTAATTTTATTATTTCGAAGTAACTAGGCTCTCTTCGATAAGTAATCTTCGTCTGCATAATCATAGTCAGCAAAATAGAACACATTACAATACGGCAAAATTTAGTATGACATCTTCCTTACTTTGCGCAAAGTCAATGGATTCTAACGCCATTGACGGCCGCAAATTGTGTATTATTTTGATTCCACTTACTGTAAAAGAGAGCCCAGAGTTCTCTGGCGTATCCTCCTTGGCAACCAGGAAGGCCCAAGCCGGATATAGATGTACATCTTCTAGACGTCGTTGGCGACCGTCATGTACAATAACATTAAGGACAACATGTTTAAAGATAGGAATCTAACGAGAACGTTTTGCAGAGCCAGTTGTATCATGTCCCGCTGCGTGGAGTGGGACCTTGTTTAGCAGAGCGGTATGATTCCACCAGATACGATGCGGTTTTCGATGAAGGACATTTAATGAATTGGCAATCGGCTGCACTATCGTTCTCAAACCTATTCAAGGATTTCTAGATCCATTAATCCCCCTGTTATACGAAGTTGAATATGGTCAGGGACAAGGCGAGGTAGCTTTAGAAAGAAAGGTGATAGTTCTCGATAAGTAAGCGTCGCAGCGATATTCGCTAATCTTTATTACGATAACTGGTATATACGATGCATGGCTTATTATTTCGTCCTCCGATGACGCAAAAAGAAACCGGTCGAATCTGGGCTGTGTGAGAATTTTCAAGGTCTCTTCCTATGAGTTCTATCAAGTAATGTAGCGCTGATCTAAACTTATGTCACAGTCTTCAGGGTATCGAGTTGGTTTCAAAATTTGTTGTGTTTCTCTGCAAGATCATGAACTTTAACTGGAGTTTGTATGCGTCAGCTTGTAGCTTTTTAAGAGATCCCGCAATCACTTCAAAACCAAGTTCCAAAGCTGAATTGATCAACAAGCCATTGCTCAGCATTCAAAGCAGTTGCTAATATATCAGAAGGCAGTTCAGAAATCGTTACGAGAACAGATTTCTTATCCAATGTTCTGGTGGTCACAAAAGAGCGGTCTGTAAGCAAAGGAACTAGAGAGAATGTTTTGATGGCAGCCTGAAATGCCTGTGGGCAGTTCCTAGAATTAGTTTGCGATATAAGCAAGCTCTTACCGGGTTCCAAACGAGTAGCTCTATACTAAGTATATCCTTAGTTCTTCTTGTCTATACTTATGTAACGTAGAGAGAGAAGAATTTTGGTTTGAGTAAGTATGACGACCTCGGACCGTTCACAGAAACCCGGAAACGTGGGGAAATGCGGGGTGCCCCGTTGTGGCTTGTTTAAGCTTACTTTTCGACACATCCGGGGGCTATATTTATTACAGTACTGTGTTGATTGTTCGTATAATACACGTAAAGATTTTCTTCTTTCTCTCTCTCTTCCTTTCTGCTTTTCGTGTGCATCTTTCGTTCAACTGTAAGTACCTCTATCCTCTCCAAATAATGTCTGTAGGTGGACGCTGCCAAGAGTAATGAAATTTGAAGACGGCAACTGGATGCGACGAAATGTCCGGTACGGAAATAATTAACTGAGTCCGTACTACACGATGCAAAGCATTCTCCGTTCGAGTTAAAAAAATACTCGTCGTATCTTCCCAATATTTGAAGTATCGTGTGCCCACTCATTTTCACGTAAATAAACAAGCTTTCCACCGAGTTCGCTGTAGTCTATGTCAGCCAAGCATTTTGCGAACGGATATCGCTTCCTCATTTGTTCCAGCACGGTCTACCAAGCCCTATTCTTCCATGCACAGGCCTAATCAGCTCGACAAACGCTCGTATGGTGCCGAATTAGGATATCTAGAACGTCGTACTCGTGCACATTAGCGCCAACGGACCCTTGGTGGGGAACTGGACATCAGATATAGGGAGTATAAAAGGATTTCCAAAAGTACCTTCGCATCTCGATGTCAGAGAGTTCTCGCGTTAGAAATGCTACCAGGACATTCACTCACGATGTACACCTCCGTCCTCGCAATCCCGGCCCTCCTCCTCCTCAGCGACCACGTCACGGCCCAATGCACAAACTTCACATCCACCTCCCGTAGCTCGGACACCTACTCATTCTTCACAAGTTCGAACGACGTTGCCGTCGAAACACTTTACTGCAATGAGACACTCTCATCACCATGCTACATTACCCCCAAAAAATACGCTATAACCGCGCCCCGCAAACTCAATATCTCCAGCTGCCCCGCCGACGAAGAATCCATCTACCAACTCGCGGCTCAGGCCTATTCATCTGACAACTTTACGTCTTCTGAGTTCATCACTCGAAACACGTCGCTCACTAACGTCCATGTCGGTAAGACTCTCTTGACAGTCGAACCGGGAATTGGAAAGACACTGGCATGGCTGCCGTTCCAATTGTATTCGGCGGGGAGGTTGAGTGGGTGCGCGAATAGTAGTCTGGAGGGGGTTTACGTGTTGGCGCAGGCGCCTTATGAGGTTAATGCGACCAAATCCACAGAGAATGGACAGCTTAATGTGGATGGGAGGGTGTTGGCGGGGACTTGGTCTGCGACTCAGAGGAATATCACGGCTGAGAATGAGACTGCGGCGGATAAAAAGAGTAGTGGGTCAAAGGTTGGTGTTTGGGCTTGGAGTTGGGGGATTGTGGGATTTGGGGTTGCTTATGGGGTTGGAATTTTGTAGGAGGTGAAGTAGGAGATGTACGAAAGTACGGTTTAGTAATTTATGTTCAATGAAATATTTTCCTCGAACTCACAGCTGAGAAATTTAAGTGCATAATAATGTATGTTAGTTACGGATAGGCTAGATTTAGAGCTGGAATACATATTTCAGCAAGCCCCTAGCAATCGTCGCTGTTTTGGGTGTAGTTGTTGAAAGAATTCAGTCTTCAACCAGCAATGTCGCTTGCTTCAGGTCAAATGAGCATCTGACGAGCAAGTGAATTCGAGTTATGTTTTTACGGAGAAATAAGGTGGGCCTCAAACTCAAAGTTGTGACCTGTATGTAACTGCTGATTGATCTGTCCGAGTAAAGTTACTCGGCTAATTCAACATGAGCATTTCTAAGTATTGTTAATTTGATAGCTGAATAACTAAAACTCAATGACTCGGAATAGCCTTTAGGCTCAGCCTTAATTTATGCCTGCTTGCACGTTATCTATTCGCATCTAGTTTATTTATATATCTTTCCCTAATTAGTAACAGAGACTTAGTCAAAAATTAAGCGAGCCAAGACATTTATACAATTGGTAAGAAACAATCTACTGTTATCATTAAGTTGGATAAATGAAACTTCGTACTCTCATTGAGGTATGTTTAATTCACGTCAGGATCGCTATTTAATTTATAGACAGAATTAAGTGTTGACCACGTGACATGTTGGAGTGCTCGTTCATCACGTGGTAAACTGTATGCTACATTTAATTGTCGTAAGAATACTACCACTATTATGACCTAATATACAACTATTTTCGTGTAAACAGTACAAGAGTTACGTATTATGTTAGAGTAAGATTTGTAGTGACATTAGATCCGCCACGTACGCGTGGGGTCGTCGTCTTTGGAGCAACTTTGTTTGCGTCCCACTTTTATTTCATAATAACAACCAAGGCCTTAAATTCCAACAATGGCACACTCAGCTTAATTAAGAGAAGTTCTATCACCAGGTCTTCTTCTAAAGGGTCATTCTTTTCTCTGCGTAACGAGGCTCAATGAGGCTCCGGACGATAGGCGTACTACTGGGCTAACAAGTCTTCTAAATATAGATCAGGCTGGCGGCAATCTTCTTCGTTTTTCATCCTATTTCAAGGTCTTTGTCTTGATTTGAAGCTTCTTCCCGAATGAGTCCTTATTTTTGCGACACGATATTTATGAAATCGAAGCAAGCAGTGTGACATTTGACCGAGAATGGTGTTCACCGCTGCCTCAAAATCGGCCGAACCGGCAAAAGTTCCCGATACGAATATCCCAAACTACGTGGCAATGCAGATATTCGATTGTTTTCACTCGATCCAGGAGTCTTAGAAAGTCCTATCAAAGGATCCATGATCACCGTTGACATCAATACCATTGGAGATATCAATTCTACCAACACTCTGCTCGATGCGGAGGGATATACTGCTCTTTCATACGGATGGGGCTCTGCTCAACCAAGCTATGAAGTCTTCATAGCTGCTCAAAATGATGCGAACGAGTTCAGCCTTTTGGTTCAGCAACAAGTCCACGAATTTCTGAGTCACTTTAGAAGTCCAATCAAGGCGCAGTATCTGTGGATTGATTCGATTTGCATAAGTCAGGGAGACAAATCCGAGAGACAAATACAAATCCAAGATATGCACCAAATTTACTCTGAGTGCCGTATTGTGGCTGTGTGGCTCGGGGCCGAGTCTAATAAGGAAGAGGTCAAAATATTTCAAGAGCTGGCAAGCTCTTCAAATCACGATGTTTCTCGGCAAACTTTAACTCGGATGCCTCCCGACGCGAGAACGATAGTGCACGAATCGGTACTCAGATTCCTAAGCCGATCCGGTTTGCAAGAAAACTTAAGGCTTTAGTCTTTCCAGGAAATTCTAATTGCACCACGTGTACAACTGTGTATGGGAAATCAACGGATGACTTTCGACTTTAAACAGACCTTGCCACATTTGGGTTTGCAAGAATCTAATATTCTCACTTCTACTGGTAGCAAAGCTCGGGACACTTTCCCGGATGCCTCGTCCGTTGGGTCGATTTATGTAGCTGCATCTGGCGATTCCCGGAGTATTTTCAGTGATGAATCCCGCGAGACATTTTCGACGCACACTAGTACCATAGGCCATTCCAAAGAATTGGTCTTGTCTGAATTGGTACATTTTTTTGCCTTAGACAAGGAGCTAGTTAATACCTACAGATTGCTGACTGGACCGGAAGCGTTCGGACCTCTTCAGCAAATGATTAGAAACTTGTTAAAACACTTTGCTCTGGAACTATTGGTCGAGCTCGAAACAGTGTTGAAGGATATTCCATCATTCATCCTCGAGCAAAGGCATCGATTGTCACGTCGCGTGTGTGAACTGCTCCAACCACACCATGCAAGCATCTCGCAAGATTTCTTAGAACAAGATGTTGATAAAAATGATATCTTGAACAGCTACTTTCGTTCTATGCTAGACGCTAGAGAGTCGAAAAACAGATTTGTCGAATACATTTCAAGTGATAGCTCAGATTCAGAGATGGAAGAGTTTCCGAAATCAAATTTGACGAAAAGAATTAAGGATCGACTTCTCAGAACGCAAGCAATGAAAAAACTTTCGAAGAGATCTTGATAAGTGGGTTCGAGCAAGGTTTTCGAGAGGCAGTGAACTGGAAGAAGTCGGGAGACTTCGCCACCTAATTTGTTCGAAAATAATACTACCACAAAGAGTCATTTCAATCTGGGAGGATCTTGTCAAGGAAAAGCATCTTGAACGCAGTTTTAGACAACAACGGAAATTCAAGGCAGAAGGTCATTTTAGAACAAAAGAAACGTTCAGAGGTGCGAAACAGCTTCGGGACATCATTGCGAAGAGAATTATTGTGCCACAGAGAGTCATCGCGGCACTAGTAATACCAAGGTCGAGAGTAGCGACACGCGTTGGAGTTGCTGACAATATGTCTAATCTCGACTACCACAAAAACAAAGCGCTTCAAAGAGATTTGAGACAAATCATCAGCCGAGTTGCTTTCATTCCGGAAACGCATATTAGAGAGGTATCAGCTATCACCACTGAGCCGTATTCGACCTTGGAAGCATACAGAATAGGTCTGGAGTCATTCACGCGAATAGACTGGAACTGGTGGCCCATGAAACCGTTGAGGAGACAGATAAAAGGAGATCGAATTATAAAGTGGCAGTGTGTAGGTGAACCCCCATTTTATGGACTCTCATTCTACTACATCTAAAACACCAAGTAACACTGTTGTCTAGGATTGCAATCTCACGAATTACACCAGACTGTCGGTAGAAGATCCTGCAGAATTGAGCGCACTATACGTTTCAAATACGCTGCACTCTCCTCGAGATGCGAGTCATATAATTACTGCTGCAAGTCCAGGAACGGGAACATCTCAACCACCTCCACCTTCACAGAAGTCCACTGCAACATCACATGTTCCTTCTCAAAATGCAAAAAGACCCGTTTCAAATCCTCTTGGTAATCTTGCACCTACTTCTCCCCAGCAGGCTTCATTACCAGGCCTCCCGTCAAATGCCCACGTACTGCAAATGCCAAACTCAGAACATGTGCTCCTTGCCGTCCGCCGAGGAACAGACCTCCGCTTGGTGCAAATTATTAAGACATCTGTACTAGCGACGGCATATTCTTCGCTCAACTAAAGAAAGCTTATTTATCAAAACGCGGGCGTTTGCGACGCCTATTTGGCCTCAAGATTTACAGTCACTGCGAATTCGTAGAGGTAACGGACTCAGATCACATTCAAGCCAGCTAGCTAACAATTCTTCAGTTCGAAAAGCCTCTCTACAGAATCCTCTTCCGTCGCCAAAAAGGATATCCCCATGACTACCCTCCCAGACTTCCACTGTATAGATATCGCCCTATCAAAGCCGTTAACCCAGAATGGCATGACCCCCCTGTATCCATAGATGAGTTTTACCGACGCTTCTACGGATGCGAGAACTGCATGACCAAGACTCTCAATCCTTTCCATAAATGCTCTCATTTCTGTCCCACGACAATCGACTGCATAGAGCGCGTTCCAAAAATTATATCTTCATTTGAAATGGAAACTCAGGGTAGGGATCAAGCATGGGGACTACGTGCGATTGAATCGATCAGTGGGTTGGGAGTTTTGGCGTATCATGTCTGCATCTTAAGCGGTCCGGTGATATTTTGGGCTCTGTGGCTGTGGTATTGGGATCATCAAGCGGATTTGCAAAGTGCGAGTGTGCCATTTACTTGTACTCTTGGGTTGTTGTCTTTATTTTGGGCTTCGATCAAAGGGTAATGATGGAGACTATGGGTGCTTTAAGCTGAGTCAATGTAGTGATGGAACAGGAGACTATTCCTGTTTCAATTAATTTCAAGATCACTGATGTGACAGAGAACATTCATGCGATCGCAGAAACAGTAAAGATAAGGAACAGCAAAAGAGATGCTTTATTAGGAGATGCGATAGGCGCATCGATACATTGCGCCGAAAAATACATTACTTCCTCTGTCAAACACATCGAACTCTCACACGCCTGGAATCCGCCTCTCAACAGACATATTTATCTATTACTTTTAATATCGACCTATAACTAACTATTATAATAATTATCGTATCTAATCTAATCTATAGTTAACTACTATAGCTACTACAATTTATTATCTACCTAGTAAAATCTCTTAGTTATACTATCGTAATACCTAGATATAGTATTTTATTAACAATAAATTATCCTACTTCTTAAATACTTGTTTATTCTAGTACTTAGGGTCTAGCGTTTTTGAAAAATTAGTATCGATAGTACGACTCTCTAATATGTATTATCTAGTATAGTGGAAAGATATTTATTGTAGTCGAGCACGAGGGAGTAAAATGTGACATTCTTAGATACCTACCTATTTAGACAAACTCCAACCCACAATCGACTATCAATAAAATCACCCATTCTATTCCAATCCAACTTAACCCAACTACACAATATCTCTTGGCTGACCATCCCCGGAGAGCGCCGACCTAGCCATTCGCCTACGAAGGTGTTCCGAGAGCCTTTGTTGCACCGGCCCAGGCGTATTTACACCCCTCACGGTCTGCATATTACGACTCCGACCCTCCATCTCCCCATCACTCAACTTACCATCCACGAACCTCCAAGTATCCGTCACGACCACATACTCGACTTCCTCTCCGGATCCATGATGCGCCCATTCTTGTCCACCCAGCTTGCTCGTGCCCTTCCATTTGGACTGTTTCAAAACAGTGCCCTCGGCGCTGAGGTATCCCTCGACTTCGTTTCCCTGAAAAGCACCCCCTTCTCGTCTCACCGGCAACTTCCAGCTCTTATTCCGAGTGACGATGTGCATCATTTCTGCTTGCTTCGAGCTCAGAGTCTCATACTCCACCTTGAGTACGCGCAAGCCAGGACTTCCTTTGAAGAAGCGTAACCAAGCTTCATCCATTCTTAACGGCGTGTTGCTTTCCCAGTACCACCAGTCCGAGTACCGAATTGTGATGGTGAGTTCGGTGGGGCGGAACTTGGGTATAGAGAATAGGTAGAAAAGACCGTTTCCGCTCTCGAGCCAGTACATTTGCGTGAAGAAACGTACTTTCTGGAGGGCGTGCGCTGCTTGCGGGGTGAGTTTCTCGAAGAAAGCCTGGCAGGCTGAGCTGGTGGAGCGACCTTCTGGACCTCGATCTGCTGCATGTTAGCTATTATAATGAGGGCATGTAGAAAGCTCGATTACCAAACCAAAAAGCGTATTCTAGCTCACGGAGAAATACTTGCTGACCCTCGGTGTAGGCTAAGCGACAGGTTCGCAGCAGCGAACTACTACTTTTGTGAGGCGCGGAGAAGCCGGGTCTGTACCAGTATGAATCTTCCGGGTATGCTGCTGCTTCATCTTCACTTTGCATGAGTGCTAGTTGGAAGATTTGATTCCGGATTTCTCCTGGTAAGATGCCGAATAGTGGACTTTGAAGTTGCAAGTTTGACGGGGGAAATGAGTGGTTAGACATATTGACGAATTCTGCAGTACCTATGATGTGTCTCGCGGGAGGTCATGTAGATAATGATGAATTTATATAGACAGAATTCGGAGTTCGAGCTTGTGTAATGTTGGGCCAGGCTGCTGCGGGTGCCTACTGAGGAAGGACGAGGTGGGGCTGAAGGACGAGGTGGGCTGAGTATGTAACGGATTGTCCAATGGGAACGCACTATGTGCGGTATACAACATAAAATCAACACCTCCAACTATTGCGACAACAACTCACGTTAGAGTTAGGGAGTGGAGGGTGCTTGTGAGGGTGACCGAAATATACTACGACTGCATGCAATGTTATGAAAAAGTTATATGTAACTTCTCTCGCGACATAATCTTAAGTGTTTGAATATTAGTAGAGAGTCAATCCGCAATTACACGTGCGGTCTTGAAAGTCGTAAAGTTATAGACACTTGGATATGTAGAAGAAAGGATTAACGGATATAGGAATAGATAAGTAGCGTTTCAATTTACTTACCTATTGTATAGTAGAGTCGTATATATTACGAAACTTACCGTTACCCGTAAGAGGTTTACTTTAACAAAGTAGTTTCCTCTTACATAACAAGACACAGAAACGAAACTATCATTACATTCCTAAAGCCTATACTAATAAGCACTATTACCTTACCTTATATTCCCCTTATTACAACGAGCCACAATAACCTATCGCGAACCTTACAAAGTCGTATACTACGTTCGGTACCGCGCAGCCTCGGAAACGCACAATAATAATTTTAATAATATCCCCTAGAGATCTTCATATCTTAACACATTCATCTCCCCTCAAAAGGTACTAGAACGTCTAAGTCTCGTTATCCTAAATGCGAGAATTTTGGAGACACCGTTCTAACTAGTTAGAAAAACATACAAAACCTCGCACCTTGGAAGGGTGGAATTTTAAGTATTGGATTATAGAAGTCAGTGGTTGGGGGGTTGTCATGGGTGGAGGTGTTGGAATTTGGAGATATTGAATTGGGATTTTGAGGCGGGGGAGGAAGAAGATGGGAGGGAGTATGAAAAGGGAGGGAGGGGTTAAGAGGGAGGGGAAAAGGGGGTTAAGCGAGGCGCGGTACCGAAGAGACTTAAGTAAATTAAGAGTTTAAGAGTAATTAAGGTAGAAGGATCTAATAACAAATAGTAGGAGCTCTTAAGAGAAAAAACTCGGGCGAGTTACGATTGTCTTAGATACGATTCTTATTCGTTAAAAGTTACTCTATTCTATTTCTCGAATTACTTTTCTAAATTATACGTAGTTAGCGGGGAATTGATGGCTAAGCGGAGATGGGATGGGAGGGGTAATCGTGTTCGATTCGCGGCAGTTGCATCGACATCTACGGAGTACTTTCTCTCTTCTTTTACTAACAAGAGAACGCGAGTTTTTCTTTGCACTTTCGCTCTTCGCGAGATTTTTTTTATAATAATTTGGCTCGTTCGCTTAAGTAAGGGAAGGGCGTTATCGTGCATTTCGTTCCCGAAATATCTTTTCGGTACTATAATTAAAGAAGCATAAATTCCAAGTCCCCTTTGTACAAGTACGCTCGCTTTCTTATGTGGCTCGATGGCCTTAATTTGTCAAGTCACCAGTGACTTACCGCACCACACAATCAAATTCCACACAAAAACCAAAATCCACAATCAGAGAGGGGTTCTTGATAATAAACTAGCTACTTTGTACCTAAACCATAGCCCATCCCATCAATTAACGAACATGCTTTAACCCATTAACATCAAGCTGTATAACCCATCCATCCCATCCCATCCCATGCCATTCCTTCCAGCAAAGCATAAAAACATCAAACATGCCACCACCAAAAAACACAAATCTCAAATTCCATCCCAAAAAGGATCGCATGGGTATAGGGTATGTTTGTATCAGCTAAAAAAAAGAAGAAGCACAGATGAGACAAAAGAAACCTTGCGATCTGGATCATCTCATCGCAAGCGTTGCATGTAGAAATATCATACCCACCAAGAAAAAACATTGCCTGTATAAAAGCCCAAAAAATTCAGAATTCCTGATCCGATCTTGATCTCAAGAACGAGAGTGAAGTGAAAGATGTAAAGATGCAGAATAGTCATAACATGCAAATCTGAATAAAACATAAAACAGAATCGGTGCAACATCTCGATCATGAAAATCAATACAACGCCCCTGCAAATGCTAAAACGCTCCCAACCACCCAATCTTCTGGATCTTATAATCAAGCATGGGCGTGCCTGATCGTTTCGTGTACTTCGTGTATATTCGTTAATGTCGTGGCGTACTAAAAAGACGCGGGTATCTTATGAAGAATGAAGTGAAGGATGGTGTATATACAATCCATTCCGCCCATATAGGAAATTCCATTTGTGAATCTTCCCATCTGTACCGTCTTGGTAACTCGTCTTAGTAAATTGGTTGCGCGGCATTTTCCTCACTGGTTGCAACGGCGACCAGTGCTTCTAATCTTAACATGTTATTATCAGGGGATTTAGGGCCTTGATGTTGATGTTGAAGCTGTCCCTGTTGATTCCTTGGTGCGTACGTGTAGGATCCATCGTGTCCTTGTTGTCGAGGATAGAGTGGGTAGCCATTGGATGGTAGGATTCTGTCTGGTTGCACTGGCATGTGCTGGTTCCCATTTCGGTTTTCAACCCAGCCACTGGCATGTACGATGCTGGGATTTACCTCCACGACATGAGAGCCAGGCGTTCCCGGAACACCACCTTCAGAGCTGCTTGAATCGGCCGGGGAAGTTCGCTGGACTGGGCCGCCATTTTGGACCGTTACTGGGCCATGATACCATCCGTGTCGCTTAGATTCCTTCGGGGTGACGGGTGGAGCGATGACGGTCTGCTGGTTCCAAGCATTGCTCTGCTGAGCTCTAGCAGAATAGGGAGATTCTTCAAATCGAACAACTGGTTGAGATCTAGCTTGTTCTGCCTGTGCCAGAACGGCCCTGTTCGCTTCTGATGCCCAGGAACTCGCAGCGTCGGTTGGTGGCGTGCCTTGTGCGATGTCCAAACGATTCAGATTTCGGTTTATGTTCATATCCCAATGTTGGCTATTTGGTCTCTCAGCCTGATATTGTTCTTGCTGTACAGGAACTTGAGCCGCACGGCTTTGGACATCAACCATCATTGGACTCGGTTGTCGACGAACCGGTGTCGTCGGACGCGGTGGAAGTGGGTCGAAACTTTCAATACCAGGAAGACGCATCGATTGTAGAGGTGGTGCATTGCTCGGGAGTACCGATTGGGGTTGAGGTGGTGGTCCATTGGAATAGTAATTTGGAGTGGTGACGACTTGCAACCGACTTGTGAACCCAGTATTAGTGTCAGGGTGCCAGGTCCTACGTCTCCACGCCTCATCCGATGCACTTGATACAGAGTCTCTTCGCGACCAGACAGAGCCGCTGGTTGAGGTGGTTGGACTAGCCATGATGCTACTGGATGGGGAAAAGGAGCCTGCGTTGGACGAGTTGAGGGGAGTTAAGCCCGATGGTCCATACGAATTGCCATGGGGGGACTGAAATGGGTTTCCAGCTGAGGGTACGGATAGTCTTCTACCAGGAGTTCGATGATCGTTATATAGACTTTGCGTACGGGAGTGGCTAGACATTGGTGATTGAAGAACAGATGCACCCCATCTTGGACTATTTTGTCCTGTCGAAAAGGTAGCCGAGGTTGGTGTGCTAAACCCACCTGGTGAACTTGGTCGATAGCCAAATTGGCTTGGACTGTCGGGTCGATATATCTCTTGTGAAAATCGATTTCGTGAATCTCCTGCCATGACCAAAGGCGGAGGTCTTCTTCTCGGATCATCTCGCTGGCTGTAGGCTGAAGACACAGATCCCATACTCGCAATACTTGACGCAGACAGAGAGTTTCGCGTATGTCCCCTTCCCCCGCCCTGACTATTCGTTGTCGATGCTCTCGATCTACTTCCGGGTGGTCGCACCCTGTCCGTACGAACCTGTCGCTGGAATCTCGTACCCGTCGCAGCTAGCGAGTCTTGTGGTATCTCCTCGTTCAAGTGAACAGTCTGCGCATGTTGTCTTAGGTTATCGAGTCGTGAAAATCGACGAGAGCAGTGGCATTGAAAGGGACGCTCGCCAGTATGCTTTCTGCAAGTTTGTTAGATTGATCGATAGACCTTGTCGTAATATTCACATACCTGATATGCCGGGCAAGATGTTCACTGCGGGTGAAGCTCAAGGAGCATGGCGGATAATCTGTGCAGTAAAATCTTTGCGACTTCTTTTTCTTTGAAGATTTCGTTCCATCTGCGTTGATTACACTTTCATCATCTGATCCTTCCTCGCCGTCTTCCGAATCTCCACCCATATCTACATCTTCTGAATCTCTCGATTTGTTTGAATATTGTGAATCGCCTCGCCGTAGGACTTCTTTCGGTTCTTCGTTTTCGGGAATCGAGATCGTGGATGGGAATGGGGATGCTGGGAGAGGGCGTTGGCTAGCTAGAGCGCCAAAGTTGGCTCGGGTTGGAGTTGTTGCATCGTCTCGGTGCATCGCGGAATGTGTGCTCGGCGCAGTACTCGGACGTGGAGTAGTCGGCGTTATATCTTCTGCGTTTCGTACGTGCGAATCGGGGGCGAGGGATGTGTTGACGGGACGGAAAGTTGCCATTGTCACAACTCTGTGAGTTTCGGTCTCCGGCTGCGGGCTGGCGAGAGGCTGGGAATCCTGTTCGACGAGGAAATGGAGTGAAATCACTCGCAGGAAATCGGATCGAAGGGATGAGGAGAGGTCGAGTGGAGAGAGGCTGATGACCTTCGTATCAACGCATCAGAACATACGAGATGACAATGGCCTAGGTAAGCTTGGTCAGGTACGACACAGGCGTTGAGCCGCAACTTGGGCCTCTCCTGTTGTCCGCGTTGTTTGAGCGATACCAGTTGCAGCAGAAGCGTCGGGTTCGTCTGAAGTGATGCTCGAGTACTGTACTGCGGTCAAAGTTATTCTCCAGGTCAAGGAGAGTTGCGACGTCGTGACGTTGAATGATAAGGAGAAGAGGGGCAGCGAGGGATGGATGTTGGTGGTTATGCGACCGGCGAGGTGACGACCAGGATACGCAAAGCCAATCCGGAGTTTACGGGACTGGCGAAGTGGGTTGAGAAAGAGTCCGATGTTGTTCTGCAGTTGAAACCTCGACAGGTGTAGATGGTGCAACAGCGGACGAAGATATCGGATTGTTGACTGCTGGAAGGCTCTGCAGATGACGGAGAGAGAAGATGAGGTGAGGAGGAAGCGTGCTCCGTACGGTTATGCCAGGAGGTAATAGTGGTGGTTGGAAGAAGGATTGGCACGATGAGAGGAACGGGGGGGCCTTGACGGATTATCACAGTAGTGTCACGATAAGCGAGCATCCTCCTTCTCTCCTGCCTCCCCTTTGTATTCGTAAGCCAGCATTAGCAACGAGGGGCAAGGACGACGGGACGGATTGTTTTGCCAAACTACCAGAAGTGTGGAGGACTACGGAATAGTAAGATGTTGGAGTGAATAGTGTATGAATTGCACAGCCGTCCGGGAGGTTCTCTTTGCAATGATTCGCAACCGCATTGCGATGTCCGTCGCTATATCAAGCCGCTACCTCGCCCGGCTCTCTTAGAAAGCGATGGCTGAACTCCAAAACGAGCCAAAACCAGCCTTCCCGTTCGTCAGGTCAGCTCAAGCGAGGAAGGACTATTACTTCGAAGTATTTTTTACACGAATACGCCCCCAGCACCGAGTCACTCAGTCAGTTGGTAAACGCTTTGGTCACAAGTCAAGAGTTACAGACGGTCCGCTTTGACCCAACTACAGCTGCAGTTCCCGAACATGACATGAGGAAGACTTGCATGTCAAGTATCTCAACGCCCGTCGTCCAGCAGCGTTTCTGCGGTTGAGTCCCGTATTATTTGCGTCAGTTTAGTAGCGGTGCAGAAGGAAGGCTGCAGGTCGGAAGTTATGAACAGCATCTCACAGTACTGTATCAGCACCAAAGACGGCTCGAGTGTCGTTTGGCAAGACGATCATGGGCTTCAATTCGCCAGACCATGGATACTTGATGGATACTTGATGGGAAAACATCCACAGCAGAACTGCAGCGCCACCCAGGAGGCCAGGTTCCGAGTCCGACAAGTGCCATCCAGCGCATCACAGACATCATCACGACACGTCCCAGCCCATCATCTTCAAGTGGAGTTTTCTGGCATCTTTTAGCTGTTCTTTAGCTCCCTCTGAGCTCCGTTTCATGATCTTCGGTTCCTGGACGGTGCCTGTCCTTACCGAAAGGGTTGACTTGCAGTCTCTCCTCGGGCCTAAAGGACCTAGTCGTCTGCCTATGCTGCACAGCTGCATTGCCTCATCACCAGAAACCCGGTCTGTCGTCTGAATGGTCAACGGCGAGCGAGTACAGAACCAGTCGTCGAAGCATTTCTGAGACCGGACACAGGCAAACATATAACTTTGACGTATATTGATCGAGTCATCCTCTATCGCCAGCCATCCCACTTCACTCCATGTGGTGCACACGCCTCGTCATGTTGTCTAGAACTCACGGCATGTTCACCGACAAACGAACGTATCTCCAACCACTCACCAAGACAGGAAATGGCATTATTGCTCACTGCCGGCGCACTGTCGCATATCATATATGTTGACCCTCGTAGACGGGAAAGCATTTCAAGGTTTGCTTGCCTTTTTCACGGCTTGTATCGGATGTGGAATATGCCCGATAAGGCAAGGCGATTGTGATGGAGGGGTGATGGAGGGGAAATGGAGGGGTGAGTAGAGTCGCCAATTCAACTTCGCCCACCAACTTTCCTTTCCCTTTCTTTGGCCGCTTTTTTCTTGCCATGACAAGATAACGACTTTCATCAACTGCTTCAACACTGATAATGTTTGACCGATCCGGTCTGCTATCCAAATGAGCAACGATGCACAAGTACACCCGCTTCACCGACACCGAACAACCCCTTGAAGGTGGACGACATGGCCGTCCTTCCAATCCATAGATAACTCACGGGCAATACTCATACTTGTACCATGGCTTATAATCCCGGACGATGTGGATGGACGAGTTTCCAACGATTCGGGCTGATGAATACCACCCTCCTTGCGTTCTGGATGCTGCACGACTTTACACCACTCTTCTCCTACAGTTAAGAGGCTTTTGGAAACCCGAAGGTAACCCGATCACAATGCGATTATTGTTATACGTGTAGAAGAACTCGTATGCTTGATGTAACATACCCCAGGAATTGCAGTTCAATATTACAATTCTCCGCTTACCTATTCAGACACATCATCCACTAACCAACCACCATCCAATGTGCGAGTCAGTATCAAATCCTCCCATCAGCTCCAGCCGCCACCTTGCGCGATGACAGCAGACTTGAGACAGACTCTTTCCCAGTCACTGCAGACGCAGG
Organism: Glarea lozoyensis ATCC 20868; assembly: GCF_000409485.1. NCBI lineage: Eukaryota > Fungi > Ascomycota > Leotiomycetes > Helotiales > Helotiaceae > Glarea > Glarea lozoyensis. The sequence continues at coordinate 299,014 of NW_007360987.1, forward strand.
CACAGACTCGACTAGATGATGCAAAGCAGGGCAACTCAAGGACAGGTTTATTGGGCATCGTGTGAGTCTCATCGTAAGCTGACAGGTAAGATTGGGTAGAATCTCGTCGTTCTTCCCATCCATCAAGTGACCGCCCGGTGTCGCACTGCATGTTGGGCACGCCACGTCCCTATTCTTCTCCACTCGCTTAAGGGGCCCCCCTTCAGTGGTGGAGGCCGGATATGTTCGAATTGTTTGTCAGGAGATGACCTGCAGCCTTTTTCTGTGTATCTCTCATAGTTCCTGGTTCCTGGATTCTGATTCCATCACGATACCGCACCGCTTTCGGGTTGGATAAATTCTTGATACATATACCGTGGTTTGCGAAGAATGGGTTCACCGGTTGCAGATTTAGATTCGGGCTAAGCTCCACATCCAGGTACACAAGGAATCCTGCGATGGTTTACCTTTTTTTTTCTCCCAAAAGCTTCCGCATCACATAATTGGATCCAGGAACGTCCATGGTTTTTATGGGTCGCCTTCAGCTCCTCGGTTTGAGGAGTGGACCTCCTCTTTTAAAATCTGGTTGTGTTACCGTTCTGGTCTAGAGGATGAGCTTGATTGGTATACCGACAAGTGTCCGTCGATAGTTGGACGTGAAATCAGGTACGGCTAGCTTTTGGTCGAAGCTGTCCTGGTGGCTGTGCGTGATTTTATATCGTCTCTTCACAAACCGGAAATTAAAATGGATTTACTTGGACAGCTTTGGTGTACCTAGCTATACTCTGCTGGCTCGGCCGGCCCAGTGGCTCGATTGATCCGAGCCTCTACTATCTCACACTTGCGTCGATGCCGATGGCTTTGTTGATGCGAATGTGGTATACGCTCTTGCTAGACCATTTCCCTCCTTTGAACCTCGACTCTGTGGCTTTGAGACGAGATTTCCTGCTGCACATTCCAGCTCCGGAAGCCCTCATAAAGAGCTGAACAGACGCGAATCTATTATTAATTGAACGAGGGAGGCTTTCATATAGTGACAAAGAGATGTTTTCAAAATATCTGATCAATCTTGTGCGACAAGATATCATGATATTTTTTACTATCGCAGCCAAATTACCCTTTGCCCATCCAGGTTGCGCATGCAGCTGGGTGTACGAGTCCTGTTACTAAGTCTCATTTTCTTTCAGATTGCATCTGGAACCGCGCATTCGACACGGCTATTGTCTATTATCGTTGCCAAATTGTCGAAAGCGGATGGCTTGAGCGGATGCGTCAACTCAATGTCTCACTTTGCGCCACCATCTTTTGGAACCATCCAACCTCTGTATCTGTGATCCCGATGAATTTGCTATATTCGTGCCACTTTTTGGCCGGATTCGAAATAAGAAGGTGTCGATTCTATGTCTGGCAATCGTAGTTGATAATCGCGGTTTATCTGTGAATGGAATTTAAAATTGAGCAGGACTATTAGTACGAAGTTTTTGCTGCTTTTCTGGCTGAATTCGTCTGGAAATCCTAGAATGCTTCCAGCTCTAGATTTGGTCTCTCCATTCCATGTTTTCGCACGCATCCGCTCAAGCTCTGTGCTTTGTGTTGATCAGAAATGTGGAATCTGGCCGCTCGTCGAATCCGGCGTTCATCTTTGTCTGCCATGTATCAATTATCGCACAGGGCAAATTTCTTTGTTGGTAATTTACCTCATACTGCCGTTTCGCTGCATTTCACGATTGGAAATATGTGCCGGAGAAAAATATGCGACTTCTAGAGAACGATCATCACCATAATGGCTTCGGACTTAGAGATTGATTTGAACCAGTTGACGGAAGAGGAAGAGGAAGAGAATTACTCGGAGTATCCTGAAGAAGAGGGTGGTGAATTCGAACACGAAGAGTTGGTCGAAGAGCAGTATGCTCAGATCGAGGAAGAACTGTACTCTGAGAATGAGGAAACTGAAGAGGAAGAGGAGGGATATGTTGATTTCAGTATCAGAGAAGATGTGGATATGATTGAAGCACCCGAATTGAGTCCTTCGGGCGCGACCTTTGGCGACGATAACGAGTCTGATGATGAGGATCTTCAGACAGATGAGGAGATTCAGTCACAAATTGCAACTATTCGTCAGGAAGCCAACGAACAGATGCTCAAAGACAAAGTTATCGAAGAGGAACTTCTGAAACTTACTGGTCAACCGTCAGAAGTGGATGAAGATGATGAAGGCAATGGGAATGCCACGACCTCTGGCGAACTAGCTTTCCAAGACGACAGAGATACCCTGGAAGCTCGAGTCAAAGAAATGCAACAACAAATCCTCACATTCGAAAGAGCAATCGAGAACTCAACCTACACAAACCCAGCTCTTCAAGAAGAACTCGACGACCTTCAAGACCGCATCTACAACCCCAACGACGGCTATGAAGCCGTGGTCAAACGCCTGACCGCAGAACTTGGAGGCATCACGGCGGATCGCGACGCACTGCAGAAACAAATTGCGGAATCACAATCTCAAGCGCCCGAGGGCCATCACGTTGGGTATGCTATCAAGTCCGATGGTTCCGGTTTTGATTTTGACTTTTTTAGCACCCAGCAGCAACTTGGCGGTGAGGAGGACGACGGACGGATTCTTCTGGTTAGTCCGAGACAGACCGTTGACCCCCTGGGCCAGCAGCCGACGAATTGTGAGAATTGTGAGGATCTGCAGAAGAGGTTTGATGGGGCGCAGGAGGAGTATCGGGCGGATGTTGTGAGGTTGAGGGGGGAGTTGGAGAGGGAGGTGGAGGAGGCTAGGGGGTTGAAAGGGGGGGTGGGTGAGGGGGAAGAGAGGGATGGGGTGATTGAGGAGTTGCAGGCGAAGAGGGAGGAGGTTCTGTTTTTCACGCGGGAGATTACGAAGTCGGAGATGGAGAGGCAGGGGCTTTTGAGGGTGAATCGGGAGATTGAGGGGAAAATAAGAACATTGGAGAAGGTGAATGAGGAGTATGCGAAGAGGATTCGGGAGTTTGAGATGGAGGTTGAGAGGAAGGCTGATGATGAACTTTATCGGTCGGATGTCAAGCTTGAACCTGCTATCAAAGACGAGGCCGAACAAGCGGAGATTCGACAGCTGAAAGCGAGGATCGAGGATCTTCAGAAGGTGGTTGAGCAGTATGAGACGGAAGTCGTGGCGCTAAGCGAGGTTGCGCAGGCAAAGGATACAAGATATGAGGAGTTACTTGCTTCCACGGCAATCATGATCGAGTCCGAAAAACGCATGCTCAAAATCGAAAAAGAACTCCGCCAACAACTAGCAGAATCCTCTAGTACCTCAGCATACTCCGGCCCTTCAGCCACAGAGATCAATCTACTCCACAAATCCCAAGCCGACATCCAACGCGACGACGCCCACACGCAACTCAAAGCGCTCAGATTCCAGATCCAGGATTTCTCTACCCAGTTCATGCACCTTGAGAAGAAGACGTATGAGTCTGGCCTCGCGCTCGAGAAGGAGAAAGAAGAACGCAGGAAGATTGTGGCGGATCTGCAAGCGAGGATTGGCAGCGCGAGGAAGGAGAATCATAGGTTGTGTGATCAGATTGTGGAGTTAGGTGGCACGGTGGATAATTTCTTGCTGGGCACGCCGGTTAGGGGGGAGAGTCCGGGGAGGGATGCGGGAGAGGAGAGGGAGAGGGAAAAGGAGTTGTTGGGTGCGAGGTTGGAGGGGGAACGGTTGAAGGGTGTTGTTGCGCGACTGGAGGTGGAGTTGGAGGGGGTGAGGGTCCAAGAGAGGGTTTTGAGGAGGGAGGTGCAGGAGGTTGGGCGTCTTGAGGGGATTGTGGAACGACTTACGGGGGAGAGTGAGGTGTTAAAGGGGAAGCTAAGCGAGTGTGAGAAGGATATCATCCGTCTCCAAGATACTACGCAAGCCCGTCCGGATCTTAGCACTGTCATCCCACCCACCGACGTCAAGGTCACGACGCTCTTCACCGAAAGCCTCGATAATCTCAACACGCTCATGGCGCAGATCCTCGACTCCAAAGCACTAGAACACAACCTCTCGCTCCTTCTTCAACAACTTAAAACCTGGCTTTCAACGCATGAAAGCACGTTATACACCCTCCTTACGGAGGTTAAGGCGAGGGAAAGTGTTATCCCCGACCTCGAGTTCCGAATTGCGGATTTGAGGGCCGAGAATAAGGGGTTGTATGCGAGACTTGAGGAGAAGAACGAGCGGGGGATGGTTGGGAAGGTGAAGAAGGTTGTTAGGAAGGGGGAGAAGAAAGGGGATAAGAAGGCGGTGGGGATGAGGGAGTTGAATGGGTTGGGTGATATTCCTATTGTGGAGAGGAGGGGGAGAGTTACGAGGGGACGGCCGAATTATGATGAGGGTCATAGGAAGAGTGTTGTTAGTCCTGTTAGTGAGGGGTTTGTTGAGGATGAAGTTGTGAAGGTGGAGGGGGATGTGGATCGGAAGGGGGAGGAGGGGGGTGGAGTGGTTACTAGTAGGAAGGGTGTAGTTACGGGGAGAGTTACGAAGAAGAAAACCGCGAAGGGAAAGAGGAAAAGTTCGAAGGTTTTGGATCCTAATTTCATTGTTGATCTCACCGCGGAAGTCGAAGAGGCTGTTGAAGAACCTCTGCCGGAGGACGTGGGGAAGGAGGTACTAGACGAGGAAACCCAACCTTCCAATACTTCAAAAGCAGATCAAGTCACCAAAAAACGTACCACCACCACCGCCACGACTAAGAAAAGCAAAAGAAAAGGCGCCAAAGCTCTCGTTCCCAACTTCAAAGTCGATAAAACAGCACACCCCGAAGAAGAAGATGAGATTCTGGAGGCGGATATCGTGAAAGAGGATCTAGAAGTCCTAGATACGACTCCCGAAGTGAAGAGGGGGAGGAAGAGGAAAGCGAGGGTTTTGGATGGGAGGTTTGTTGATGAAGGAGTTGTGGGCGAGGAGGAGGAGGTTTTGCCGCTATAATTTCTTTTTCCTATTATTTTAATACATTGTAATATTTACTGCTGCTGTTTCAATGGATTAGTGTACAGTGTACACTATTTATGAGTCTCCTGATCTTGATCCTGCCCCTTCATAACCCATCCACTATGGAACTTGGCGAATTCCTCTTCGCCTTCTTTACTCTGCATTTTCTCTTTCATGGCGAAGGGTTCGGGGACGTTGAGGCCGCGTTTCTGGGATTTATTAGCATTCATCTACTCCACTTATCATACCATTCCTCTGTGCCATCCCCTTCCCAAAAACCTCCAAACAAAAACAAAAACAAACATCGAAAACTCACCACCGCCCCCCGTTCATTGATCCTCCCCACCCACTCCCTCAAAACCCCAAACTCCTTCCCCTCCTCCCGCTCAAGATACACACCCGCCCACTCGGCCCAGTTCACCCACGAGAAACAGGCGAGGTCCGCGATTGAAAGTTTGCTGCCTACGAGCCAGGGGCCGGAGGGAGCGGATAGAGATTTTTGGGATGCGAGACGCGTTTCGAGGATTGTGTAGAGACGTTTGGTCTGTGTGTTTTGTTAGAGAGGAGGGAAGGGGAAGGGGGGGAGGAGGGGAGGAAGGGGAAAGGGAAAGAAGGGGGAAGGAGAAAGAGGTACTTCGGTCTGATATCGTTTAATAGCATAATCAATCTTCGTGGGGGCGTAGCGGTAGAAATGATTTGCTTGGCCTTGCATGGGACCGAGACCGGATTGCATCCATGTGAGCCATTCGATTGTTTCCCAGTATCTGTGGATGCGTTAGTATGATATTTCTTGAGTATTGCGTCTCCTATATTTGGTGTTTTCGTCCTAACCCCCGAGGTGAAGTTAAGCTAATTATTTGAACTGACTTCTCTGGTACCTTTCTTTTTCTCTCTGATGTCCCCTTTTTATCCGATGCTCACCTACCCACATACCTAGTTTTCTCTCACCTTTCGTTCGCAATCTTTCTGTCCCCTACTTCCTCCCCTCCCCTATCAAGAGATTTGAAAGGAAAAAACAGCTTACTCATCACTATCATAAGCATAACTAATCTTCCCCTCCCCATCATACTTAGCACAAAGATATTGCATAATAGCACCCCCCTCAAAAACCCTCTTATCAAGCGGTTTTCCATCTTTCCCAATCGTCTTGTCTACTATTGCTGGAATTCTACCATTTGCTGTTACTCTCATCAGCGCACTTCTTATATCCCTCCCTTTCCTAATCCTCCCCTTCCCCTCCCCTTTCCATCACCTCCCCCAATAAATCAAACAACAGAAAAAGGAGGCTCACGATTAATCTTCAAATACCCCTCCTCCTTCTGCATCCCCTTACTAATATCCACATGCGTCGTCTCATACTCCAACCCGAGCTCCTCGAGCGTGATGCTGATTTTCTGGCCGTTGGGCGTGCCTGCGGTGTAGAGGTGGATTTTGGGCGTGGCAGAGGGGGACATTATGAGATCGAGAGGAGTATATCGGTAATGGAAAGAGGAAGGTTGATAGAATTGAATGTAAGAGGCGAGTTGTGATATGAGGATTAGGGAGGTTCTTATGGGAATACCAATACCCGGGCTTGTTAAATTAATAGTCGGATACGTCATGGATGTGTAGATCCGATCATGATCCCATCTTCATTTTGGAAAGAATTAACAAATGAGGAAAAAGGTAGATTTCATGCCAAACGACAGACTTAATTGCTGAATCTCATATCATACAAAGCGTAAGGGGGTGAAAGGTGCCGGGTAGGAAGTGGATATTTTCAGAGTCACGTGATGTTGACTTGTTGCTTGAATTGAAGCATTCCCATCTACGAAAGAAATTATCAATTCTGACGTTGAAACCACACAATCTACTGAAAACCAAACAGCATACCTGCTCATCCCAAAAGCAATCCGCCTACTTCCCCCTCCTCACCCCAAAAAACCCCCCCAACCCCCCCCACTCAACCCCCCCAAACTTCTTTCCCCCACTCCCCTCAACCAATCCCTCTCTAATCCAGCCCGGCAACTTCCCACGAATCCTCTCCCCCTCATACCTTGAATCAACCATGATGATAGCCGCGTAATCCCCTTTATGTCTGATGGCGCGGCCGATACTCTGATTGACGGCGCGCATGCAGGCGTTTTCGTAGAAGGAGAGGGAGGCGGTTTTGGCTTGTTGCTGGATTTGAGCTGGGGTGAGGGGTGTGGGGGAAGATGGGGTGAGAGTGGAGGAAGAGGTTAGAGGGGCAGTGAGGCGTTCGGTAGTCGCGGACTCGATGTATTCGAGTTTAGCTTTCCAATCCGCGGAATTGATGTTAGGGAACGGTAGACCGACAATAACGACGCAGCGACCGAGTCTATCCGAGAAATTGATCCCCTCGGACATCTTGCCGCCGATGACGCTGAGTAGGAGGCCGCCTTTCCCGGTATCGATTGCGTGAGCGTATTGCGCGAGGACTTGTTCTGCGGACTCGGTCTTGGATTCTGAGAAGATTGGTTTCTTGGCTCCAAGACGGTCGAAGAGTGTTGGGGTGCTGGTAAGTTGGGACCAAATTGCGACGATGGAAGAGAGGTAAGCGTAGGATGGGAAGAAGACAACGATGCCGTCTGGGACGACGGTGCAGATGTTGAGGACGGCGCGGGCGAGCTCGACTACCATTTCGGTGTTGGAGCGGTGTTTGTAGGTGAAGTTGAACTCTTGGCCGGTTGGGCCGCGGGAAAGGTTCCATGCTAGGAGGTTGGATTTGGGGATTACGTGGCCGCAGGAGAGGGTGACTATTGAGGTTTGCGGGATGTAGGGGAAGAGATGGGTCGTGTAGTCTGCGAAAGGGGACATGGTGCCCCCAGCTAGGATTACAGCTCGGGCTGAGTCGACGATTTCGCGGAAATGAGAGGATGGGTCGAGGAGCATGAATTTTATGGTTGGTTCGGGGAGTTTGGTGAAGAAGAGACGGCCTTCTTTTGATGGATGGGTTAGGGCGGAGAGAAGAGACGCGATTTGATGAAGGACGGGCGTGGTTGGTGTGTCGTTCGTTTGAGAGGATTTGCTCTTGATTTGAGGTTCGGACTTGTTGGTGTGAACTATGTAGCCTTCTACTTTTCTGGCGAGTTTGGATTCTTGAAGATAGGTGAGTAGTTTAAAAAGATTGATCTGGTCGACGCCTTTGCCAGATAAGAGATCTTTGTCTGATACAATACCATCATTTTGCTACAATGTCTTAGTGTGGATTGTCAAGAGTGTGGAATAACTAACCTGAAGAGGGATTCTGCTTTCCAAGTATCCCGACAACGAGTCAATCACTCTGATGACTTGAGCAAGATACATTCGATTTTTGCCCTTTAACCTGCTTTTGAATTTCTGAACATACACCCCCAACTGTGCCCTAGCGGTTTCTAATTGCTTCAAGGTGACTTCGGCCCCATGAATGCTAGCTATAGCGTCCATCAAATTATGGGCTTCATCTATGATAACCACGTGACCTTTCAAATTGATACCTAGAGCTTCTCTTGCGCTCTTTTGAAGTATTAATGGGTATGGAAGAGTCACAACTTCTGCTGGGCGAATTGCAGCTCTCGAGGCATAATATGGACATATCTCAAGTTGTTTGCCAAGAGCCCCCATGTCTTCAATGTCCCGCAGGGTCGCTAAAGCATGATCCCGAAAATCATTTACAAGAGGTTGATTGTCTCTATTCGGCAGAAATTTACATTTATGCTCCTGAGCTGTACCTGATTTCTGAAGTTCCGCACACCTTTCATTGATAGCCGTAATAGAGTTGAGTTTATTGACTTTTGGATTGATACACAAATTCTTTCGTGAACCCAGAGTTAGATGTTTGATGTCCTCAACTTGTACCTCATCATCTGAATTCGGTATAGCTCCAGGTAATTTTATACGACGAAGCTCATTGATGAACTGTGTAAGCTGAGAATGAGTTCTCGAGCAGTAAAAGATCTAGCACTGTCAGCTGTATTCAACTCAACGACACCCTTGACATACCTTAATTTCATCCTCGGCTTCTTCCTCCAGCGGCTTCAACGCTGAAGGACCCATACCCATCTTTTCCATCAACTCTAAAGTAGCTGCAGAGTAGAAGCCACTCCTGTTTTGGCTGACCTCGGTGTCGCTATCGTAGTCATCGAGAACGAACTGCTCTTCATCATCCTGGTCGTCAACCCTTTCGGTCTTCCTCCTCTTGAATTCTTGATCTCCTTTCAAATATTTGGTCTTTTGTGCTTTCTCCTTGGCTCTGATTTTGGCCAATCTAGTCTCCATCTCTTCCCTTCCACGTAGCATCTCGCGACGTTTTCTGGCCTTTGTCTGCTCGATAACCCATTCCGGTTCATTGGAGTCTGATATCACATTAGATATTTCCTCGTAATACTACTAGGCTCTTACCATTTTGACCCCAGTTCAATCCTCCTTCAAATGTATTTCGCTTATAGTCACGTAGCCAAGTAAGAGAGCCGCAAATAAGACTCAGAGATTTGCCCTAAGAATATCAGTGTAAGTTTCTTTCTCAACTTCAAAGGAATGCCTTTGGATCAAAGGCTTCTCCAGGAGAGGTGACCTGTCATTCACTAGATGAGGACCCCCACGGTAAAGTATGCAAAAAACTTACAGTGCCAGTAGGACTCTCCAGAATACCAACTTTACCACCTTCCAAAACCTCATAAACAGTATTCATAAAAGTCTCCTGGATATCATAAGGCGTGTACGGGTGATGAAAATCTCTTGATATTTCAGCCGCACCATCTTTCTCACCAGCCACACCTGCCTCAGCCATATTTGGTGCCATTTCTTCAGTTAAGCTCGAGACGCTTCTCTTTGCATTAAAAGCGCGTATGATTACCGATTGAGAGGCTGTGATGTCGCCGGCGCAAGTTGACACGTCGTGGAGGCTGAGCTTGTCGAGCCTGTGGATTGGAAGTTTCGCCTTGGCATCAAAAGCGGCCCAGCTGCTCGGTCGAGCTAATTGCCCAGTTGGGTCGAAATCAGCCTTGCGTGATCAGCTTGACCTAGGAAGGGAAGCAAGATGTCCGAATGTGAGATCCGAATAGTTGCATTTGATAGCTGATTTGGAAAGGTCTCTGCGATTTGAGGAATCTTCGTGTTCGGGTCATGCAAACGAGATGTTTGTTGGCATGGTGAGTATTTCCGGGGTCCTATTCGGGAAATGCTGGTTTACGGATAAAAGCTTGCTGTTGGTTTTAGGATCAAATTGATAATCTCGTTTTTGGGTCGCAGAAGGTGCGTTCCAGAGCTGCACGTTGCTGATGTTGTTCGAGCGCTTGGAGATGCGGACGAGAGGTTGCAAATGGGTGACACGAAATGGTCGCCATCGATTAGGAATAAGGCGATTTGCTAGCGCCAGACCGAAACTGTCAAACGTCAAACAAGCTACCTTAGCTTTACAACTTAAGTTTGTTTTTGTTTACTTGGGTTGCTTGTAGAGTTGGGAATAAGTGCAAATGAATCCCGCTGCCTTTAAATGGCAGCATGGTAGTCAAGCTTGAAGCTTGCTTTGTTTGCTTTCGAGGTGACCACCTGAGCCATTGATAACTTGGCTGCATTCGATGGGAGCACAACAGCGTGCAGCATATCTTGGACAAATGACCACTTTAATAAAATAAGAGTCAATACTCAATCTGAAACCTTCTAGAATATTGACATTCTAGAATATTGAATTCACCTTGCCAACAAAAAAGGGTCCTCCCAACTAAGCCCCGCTACCTGGGTGGTGGCCACCAGCTGGCGCAAGCATGCCGTCGGTCTTCTCGGATCCATAAATTATCAGCAAAACAGAGACAAAGGCTGTCGACCTCGTGGCACTCATTTAGAGTAGCGGGAACTCTAAAACAACCTCGATCGCTTTATTTGTTATTTCTTCTTCTCGATTTATATCTTCATTTCTCTACTCGGCCGATTCACATTTACCCCCTCGTACGAGTACCTACTCGACCTCCAGTCGTCAAAATCTGCGCCACACGGGTACCTCAGTCCAATCCGCCAACATTCACCCCTCCCCTCCCTCCCCACCTCTCCCACTCCTACAATGTCCTACCAATATCCACCGAGCCAACGATATGAAGGAGGCCGGAATAATGGCCGACAAGGGGAAAGGCAATGTACGTACCACTCTTGATTCACGCGAGGAGAATCGTGGCTTGTGCGACCGGCTTTGGTTGCTATAAAACGTCAAATATTTTTGATGATTCCCTGCATCTCAAATCCTACTTGGCGCAGGCATCGTTAATAGGCATACTGTGCCGGTGGTTGTGAGTCGCTTTGCTGTTCGACGTGTTCGGCGTGTTACAACAATTTCCCCAAAGCCGCAGATGTTGGATGCGGTGTCTTGTTAAAACCCAGCCATCCACCCATTCGCAACACAAATCTTCAACAATCCGAACCCAAGTCGTCATCATCTGCCAATTCTTGGACCCTGGCTAATATCGCAACTTGCTGCAGATCATCAGCCGTCATACCTGCTCCAACCACAAGTGGGATATATCGAAGAAGACATGTCTGGATATAGTCAACCACCGCGTTTGAGTGCGACGTTTATACCGGGCCACGATGATGACTTCTACGCTCCAGAGATCGTTTCCCCTGCGCCGCAAAGGTAAGCTGCATGAACGAGAGCCAGGAAGGAGGAGAGCTGACGGTTATAAGGATAATGCCAGAAGTCCCTTCGAATATGCAAGAACAACTCTCACATCTCGAGCTCGAAGCTAAAAATCCTCCCACGCATCGAATGAGCAGCGCGTCTACCGTTTCCGGCATGCAATCACCACCTCTTCTCGACCAGCACCGAGCGCAAAACATGTATTCATCGTTAAATAATAATGCAAAGGGGCCTGGGTTCACAGCGAGCTATGAACATACAAACGCTTCTGCGTATCAGAATATAGATCGGGAGTATCAGCAGTTTGGTGGAGTGCGACCACATCCAGATTCGCCCAAGTTTTCACCATTCCCAAAACCACGAGATGCTGGTCCAAATGTGCCATTATCAGATGAGGATAAAGAGGAGGTGCTGGAGAGGGCAAGACCGCTGGTACTGAAATCGATAGATCCAGAGATGCAGTTGGCTTGGGCGCAGGATGCATTATCGTGGGTGGAAGTGGCAAGCAATTTTGCATCGCGAATGCAAAGCGAAGGACAGCCCCCGAGAACCATGACACCAAAGATCGAGCATTCTTTACGAGTGGACGCGATAAATATTGTGAAATTTCTCGCAGAACAGACACACCCAAAAGCCGAGTTCATGCAAGCGATGTGGCTGGAGTTTGGAAAGTTTGGACACCGAATAGATAAAAAGGAAGCGTTCTTGGGATATCGAAGAGCGGCGGAGAAAGGATATGCTCGTGCGGAATATCGAATGGGAATGCAGTTTGAAAGCTCGAACAACTCGGCGAAAGCGATCGAACATTACAATAGAGGTGTTGGGATGGGGGATTCTGCTGCGCATTATAGATTGGGGATGATGACATTGTTAGGACAACATGGCACGCCGCAGGATTTCGGAAGAGGTGTTGATTTGATCAAGTATTCCGCAGATACGGCAGATGAAAATGCTCCTCAGGGTGCGTACGTCTATGGCATGCTTCTCGCGCGAGAGCTGCCCAATATCTCAGTTCCAGAGCACTTTCTACCATTCGACTTGAATGAAGCGAAATTATACATTGAAAAGGCGGCATACCTTGGATTTTCCAAGGCGCAATTGAAGATGGCTCAAGCGTATGAATTGTGTCAATTAGGATGCGAATTCGAACCTGCTCTTTCCTTACACTACAATGCCCTCGCAGCGCGACAAAATGAAGCGGAAGCGGATATGGCGATCAGCAAATGGTTCTTGTGTGGCTATGAAGGGATTTTTGAGAAGAATGAGGAGTTGGCATTTACGTATGCAAAACGTGCTGCTTCTACCAAGATGCCGACTGCAGAATTCGCCATGGGATACTTTTATGAGATTGGAATGTATGTGCAAGTGGATTTGGAGGAATCTGCAGCATGGTACTCAAAATCTGCGGAGCACGGGAATAAGGACGCTCTGGGACGAATTGATAGTATTCGAAAGAATAGCACGTTGTCAAAGACGGATCACGAGCAGGTTGCGATTAGCAGAATCAAATCCCAGCACGGTTCTCAGCGTGGTGGTAGACCGGATCGATTCAAGCAGCGGGGAGCAGCTTTACCAGTGATTGTCGACGATGCGATGGATATGCCAGATCCAAGAAACAAGTATGATGGTACGGGGCAATTGAGACAACCTGGCGCTTTGCCAGCTAGACCAAAGTCAACTGCTCCATATCCAGAGGACGATGTGGCGCATCCCGGATCATTTTCCAATGGTCCAAATGGTCCGTTCAATGGTCAAGGTCTTCGACCACATTCTCAGCAAATGGCGCCTCTAGCAGATCGAGCTTCTTCTCCATTTGGCATTAAACCGCCACAACACTCAAGCACAATGGGTCTACCTGCTGGTGGTATGAGGGCAGATGAACGATTACGACCTTCTTCGAGTATGGGTAATATGCAACATGTTCCAGCTGGACGTGGTCATGATCCTCAAGGTAGAGCTGGTGTTGTATCATCTGGATGGGACACGCAAGGTGCAGGAAGAGGTCGACAAGCTTCACAGCAGAGTTTCCTACCTCCAGTAGATGTAGGCACACCTATCAACTTCGACCCATCAGGCAGACAAGCAAAGCCAGCTCCTCTCAACACCAGCAAACCTCAACCCCCACAACCAGGAGGATATTCCCAAGACGCAAGACAATCGTCTATCCCACAAGGCTACGGCAATCGTCCAGACTCCGCCGCAACCGGCAGAGGTACACCCCAAGCAACACCCCATCAAAGCTACAACGGCCGTCCCGAGTCCGCAGCCGGCAGAGGAACCCCCCAAGTAACCCGTCCACCACGCGGGAGTTCAAACCCAGCAACCCCACAACAAATCATCTCTCCCCACAGCATTCCCCCTAATCAAGGCTATCCACATCCATCCCAGACGCCGACTCAGAATCGTCCGCAACAACGGCCGCCGCAGCAGACTATGTCGTCGCAGGCTCCACGCATACCCTCGCAAGCCGCTCCCTACGGCGGTCCAGATTCGAGAGCGTCGTCCGTTGCGACCACGCCATCGAGTGCTGGTGGGGCTGGGGGCATGCCGCAGAAGAAACCGGTTAAATCTGGACCGGCGACTTTTGAGGATATGGGGATTCCGGCGGCGAAACAGGAGAGCGAATGTGTAAGTCTTACTCCACCTATTTTCTTATTGGTGCTGTACTAATGGTGTGTTGTAGTCTGTTATGTAAACTATCCAAGAGGGCTGCTGATTTAAAACGGTTCCTGTGTAAATGAGCGTTAGGTGGATAGTATATTTTTGCATTTAAGCGTGCATTCCAGGCGTTTTATTGGGGGTTAGATTTGGGTTCTGGGGACGGATATATGGGAAGATGGGAGGGGTAGATATATGATGTGATGGGGTGAGGGGATGGGAGAGGTGGGTGAGGTGAGGGCAACGATATGGCATTATATTGATTATCTGAAGCGGGTTTAAGACTAAGTAGAGGAATTTGATACCCCTGATTTTCCTTGTGTGGTTTGTTTATCTCTCCATATGATGTTGCTTTTCTTGTTTGATGATGAGGAGGAGGTGGAGAATGTGGTGTTGTGGTGGTGTTCGAGGTTGGGGAGATGGGTGGAGGCTGTTTTCATCTTCCATACCTCACCTTTTTTATCGAGGAGACGGCATTGTTTTTCACTTCTCACTTCCCACTTCCCTCATTGTCACGTTTACGACACAGAATTCCATTCGTATCAAACGATATCTCAAACACGTCTTTGCGCCTTACAAGGATACTTTGAATTGTGTCTACGTGTAAGAATTCGATTCGATATCTGCTTCCACCACTCATCCAATTGTTGACAGCTTGCGTCGCGTCGTCTTGGCAAAAGGAGTATATCTGGAAACGATTACGGGTGTACGATACGGTGTATACTGCTTTGTTGATACGGTTATAATTTCGAGAACTTACAGCCGTTCAACTGGACGACGATATTATTACCTGGGGTCGCATCTCAGTTTAACCAAGGGGATAGTGAGGGTTGGGAAGAGAGTGTTTGATTTGATTAATTTTGAGAAGTTGGAGGGATTTTGGGTGTTGGGGAGCGAAGTTGAGGGGGGGTGCTGAGGGTTGGAGGATATCTTCGATATTGTACGAAGTTTGGCACAATCTTCAACACGATTCTTTAACACACATCTCCGCCACAACACCATCACCAACACTTCCCTCGAACACAAGGTTCAACACCATTCCTAACACCATCATCACGACACCCCCCTCAACCCAAAACAGCGCTACTTATATTCGATTCGATTTTATCACACGCCCTAATCTTGAACAGCAATCGCGTTTTCAAGTATATTCGCCTTTTCCACGTCTTCTCCCGCATCTCTTCGACACAACGACATCTCGATACTACATCATCTTGAGTCATACATATCATCGTTGAAAGGGAAAGAAAGGGCTGGATTCGATTTCATGTTATTGTACGGTGGGCAGTAAGGGATTCCGATTTTCGTGACCAAGCAGTTGTTTATCTCTTGCTTTGAGAGGGTGGCAAGGTTGCAACGTTCTGGACAGGATCATCTTCTACAATACACAATCTTCGAAATATCACCGATCAAAGGCGGGTATCGGGTCTTGATTCTATTTTCCTTTTTCCGGTTGGCAGCAAGGGAATTGGGGTTTCGAGATCAAGTACTTGGTAAGCTTTTGCTTCGAGAGAGTGTTGACGTCGCAACATTCTACACAGGATCATTACCGACATTTGGTGTTTAGGGCGAGCAGAAGTTTATGGTCATCTTGAGAAGAGAGCGAGAGGGGTGTTTTGAATTGATTTAGGTTAAGATACGCTGTGGCTCTCGTGGAGAATTGGGGTTTCGAGATCACACGTCCTCTCGCGTTTCTGCTTCGGGGGTCTTCTGCAGCAGAAATTTGTTTACACCACACCACCTCTCCATCAACCTGTTTTCTACCTTAGAACGTTCTCTCTACAGTCTCTTGAGCGGGAAAGCATAGCAGTATTCGAATACTATCTTCCGTTTGGTAGCGCTGCGCGTCAAGTGTCGAATTTTCGAAATCCGTTGTATTTTCGACACTTCTCTTCCGCCATCTTCTCACTACCTACCACATTCCTACCACCACAACGTCTTTTCACGACAAAGTCTTTTACGCGGTAACATCTATCTACTAGATTATTCTCAGCGACTCCATCCTCTATACGTTGTCAGAAATAGGGACAGTATATCTTGATTCAATTACTGTCTTCTGTTTAACAGCTTGCCACGCAACAAGCAGCAGTTTTCGAATCGATTATTTTTCGATACTTCTTTTGCGCCATTTTTTGACATAACCAGCTCAACACCACACTACTTCTACACTCAACCCATCTCCCTATCAACATCCGTCCAAAAAGGATCTAGAAATGGCACCTCGCGCCCCCAAAAAAGATAAACAACCACCCACTCCATCAGCCACCTCATCAACATTTCCAGCAGACTTCCCACCAGAAACACCAAAACGCTCACCTTCAATGACAACCATCGTCTTCGAAGCCAGCACCACCACTTCCTCTCCCGCAGTCCTCAAGCCCAAGAACGAAAAAGCTAAGGTTGTGAAGAAGACCGGAAAGGGAAAGGAGAAAGTCGTTGTGCCGGTGGAGAGTGAAGTGGAGATGGAAATGCCCGAAGCGCAGATGGAGATGGGGACAGAAGAGGATGTAGGAGAAGCCAGCACAGCCACCTCATCACCCGCCAAAGCCCCGGTTTTGAATCCTAAGAACGATAAATCTAAAGTAACAAAGGCTGGAGGGGAGAAGAAGAGCAAAGTCACCAAGAAGGAAGCGGGAGATACGAAGAAAGATGGCAAGAAAGACGTGAAGGCTGTAAAGGAAGGGAAAGATGTGAAAGAGAAAGTGGAAAAGGTGAATGGTGAGGAAGCTGAGAAGTTGATTCTGGAGTATTTGAGGGAGCAGAATAGACCGTATGGTGCTACGGATTTGAGTGCGAATTTGAGGGGGAAGGTATGTGTCGCACTTTTCCTAGCATTTCAATGCTTCTTACTCAGGTTCGAGAGGAAGATTATGCTTGATTGAGGCGGTACGTGGCCAGGGAGATGTGATGAATGGTGACGGAATGAACGATTGTGGATTTGTTTGGTCGCGGTATATGATGCTAATGTCTACGTGTTCTGCCAGATCACAAAAACAGTCGCAGATAAACTCCTCAAAGAGATGGAACAAAATGGGGTGATTAGGGGTAAAGCTACGAATGGGGATAAGAAGGGTAGTCAGTGGGTGTTTTGGTGTATCCAGGTATAATATTCCGTCCCTCTTTCTCTTCAAACCCCATCGATTACCTTCCCACTTCTCCATCTTCATCCTTCGGCTCTCTATCATTCCTGCTACTATATCTCTCCATCCCATCCCCTTACCACCTCCCCTCATCCAAACCATCACTTTCCCTCCCCCCCTTCATCCACCAACCTAACAACCCAGGACACCTCAACCCCCGTAACCCCAGAACAACTCGCCAACCTCGACACCGAGATTCAAACTCTCCGCGAAACCACCCTCCCCTCCCTCCGTGCTCGCCTCAAGACCCTAACGCAATCCCTACAAACCATCCGTTCTTCGCCCGGAACATCAGAATTACGGGAACTTGTTAAGAAATTGGAGGAGGAAAATGAGGGGAAACGAGATCGTGTTACTGAGTTACGGGGATTAGTAGAGTCAGGTTCGTATTTCATTTCATTTCCATATTCGTTCCCAACGTTATCATCCTCATAAATGATGTCGTGTGGACGAGAGAGAGTGCTAATGAGAGACTAGGGGAAGTCGCAACAACCGA
The DNA here is from genome assembly GCF_000409485.1 of Glarea lozoyensis ATCC 20868. NCBI lineage: Eukaryota > Fungi > Ascomycota > Leotiomycetes > Helotiales > Helotiaceae > Glarea > Glarea lozoyensis. The sequence continues at coordinate 316,851 of NW_007360987.1, forward strand.
ACAGACGGCGCGAGTGGAGGAGGAGTATAAATACTGGAGTAGCAAGTTGTTGGCACGGAAAAGGTGTTTTAAGGAGGTAGAAGGGATGTTGCTTGAGGGTATGGGACGGGAGGAGCTTTGGGAGAGGGCTAGGATTGAGGGGGTGTGAATAGGGGAAAAGAAGGGATATGGTATAGATTGCTGGAATTATGTTGCTTTGAAAATAGGAGAGGAGGATCTTTGCATCGTACGTTGCTAGATATTGGTATTAGTAGCGTAGCTACCCTAAACGACGGAATGTTATGGAACAAAAGACGTTGTGATGGGAAATTGAAGTATGAAAGTCATATCACTATAAACGCCAATCCCGAAACCACAAGTTCTATACCTAAACATCTAATCTCTCGACACTGATAAACTGATCTCACTCCTCTTCAGTACCATCCATCCTCCCCCCCCCACGTAACCCAAAACGGGCATCCATGTATAGATATATCACGAAAGAATGCATGACACAAGATTCCTATAACATAAACACATATACCTTACTAACTCACCAGGACTCAGAAGAAACGAAAAAGACGTACTGCCGTAGCTTAGGTATTAGGTGGGAGTATGAAACGCCAGGATGTATGGATTAATATTCTCATATTTGTGCTAGGTTTATATTAACTCAATGTTATTTTGGTTTTGTAGTTGTGATCCCGTACGAAGATATTACTCTGATTATTTATTTGACAAATTGCAGATTGTAAAGGTGTAATTGGTTGATACAATCGCTTCACCTTCGGGATTCACGTCCTCCCCTCATACACTTCACCCAGATTACCATCACACACCAAAAAATAAAACAATTAAGATATAATAGAACACCCATCTCATTTATTCAATTCATCTACCCTAAACCCATGCATCCCACATCATCCCATCCCAACCACTCTGCCCATCCCCAGCCTTCCACACACAAAAAGCCGCCGCATACCAACCAACCCTCACACTCTAACAACGACAGCCCCCTCCCCTAACCAACCTCAACTCATCGATACCATCCAACACTCCCTCCCTAAATGCAAACCCCAGGCCATCCCATCCCAAAAAGAAAGAAAAAGAAAAAAACACCTCAAACTCCCATTCCCACACCCAAAAAAAACATCTTCCCCCATCCAAAACTCCATGAAAAAAAAAAGAACCAATCTGATCTGAATCTCTCTTATCTGAAGAAAAAAAAAATTGCAAAAAGCAAAAAAGAGCGGATGCGTTGCGTTATACGTGGTATGGGGTATATCGTTTTCTTTTTTCAAAGTTATTCATCGCGCATATGTCGACGTGATTATGTGGTTTGGTTCCTCTTCTGTTTTCGTATGCCTATATTACAAATGAAGATGATGATTTATCGTCATACTATTTTGATTTTAGATTTGTGATTCATGGTGTGGATAGATATGTTTTGTGGTTGGTGATGTAGATGGATTTTCTCTTGGAAAATGTGTGAATGTTGGGGGAGTTGAGGAGAGCCGGTCGTGATTGACGGCGCAACTTCTGTAGAATTGCATCTGTTGGTCTTGTCGGTACATTTGGCGTCTCTGTATTGTATTCGCTGGCACCTGGTTGATATTGATGCTAGCCACGAGAGCTGACATTGGTTATAGCCCGCGGCAGAGCGCGACGTCCTGTAACTTGTTGTGCTCGATTCGTGAATACTCATCGTAACGCAGGCAGACCCTCATAACCGCTCGGTGTCCCATTTCCATTTCGTGGTTTCGAGATAGCGCCAAGGTTCGGACTTCTAGTACTATTTGCATACGACCAACCATAGCTATTTCTCTTTTCACCCTTTCTCTCATCATGATCTCCCATCTCTTCCATGTCAAACACGCCTAGATTATCATCTCTCTCTTCGTCAATTCTGCCAACGTTACCAATACTACCAGAACTGATCGTTCGGTCGATTGCCATTGCAGGTCTTGAGGTCGACCCCACTGGGTTGCTGGCTGTTCGAGAAGTTTGAGATTCGCTGGATTCGGTTCTGTTGTTTAGACGTGTTCGCTGAAGTTGCTGAGATAAAATTGACATGGAACTATGACGTGGTGGGGAGGCAAGATATGGTGACGAGTCGCCTGAAACCAGCGGTCTTGCAGCAGGTCGAGAGCCGGGGCTAGCGCTTGGATGCAGAGATGAGTTGCGAAGTGGTGATCCAACATGTCCAAATGCAGATGCTCTCGAAGCAGCAGCACGTTCTTCCTCTTCTTTTTGTCTCTGAAACAAAGGTCCCCATCTTGAAGGACTTGCATTTGATGGAGATCCGAATTTTGAAATCTCACCATTTGGAGTTCCTGAACCACTGTAAATTGGTCGTCCTTCCTCATCAGCCGCTGCACGAGATCCTCTTCTAGCCTTTTCCTGAGGCGTCATAAGATCTCGTAACGTCTCTGGAAGATAATCCTCTTCATGTGCAAATCCTGAATCCCAATCCAGATCAACTGCCTTTGGTAAGCTCGATGACATGATTTTTGATTTTGTCATTCTCTGAGAGTGCATTGGTCGTTTGCCAAATAACTGTTCGTCGGAGTGTTGTGGTGGGGACGAAGCAACACCATTAAATCTATCTCTCGTATCATTTCCAAATGCCGAACTATGTAAATTCTTCAATGCCTCTGAAGTTCTTCCATCCTTGGCGGCTCCTACTGATCCAGGTGGCGAATCGAAACCAAACTTAGAAGGTACTGAAGAAGCCATTGGTCCATATCTGGCGATATGAGAAACCCCATTGCTATCAAACGACGCCGGAAGAGGAGCATCCAGAACACTCAGACCCTTTGGACCAACTGGAGATAGACCAAGTCCAAACCTATCCATGTGATCATCGCGTGGTGAACCGTAATTCGAGGTGGTATGTGAAGCATAGCTCGTATCAATCGTAGGTACAGCAATGTCTATACTCGTCTGCCGAGGTAATGTAGGATATCCGTCATCCTGATTCGCGAATGGTGAATATTGACCGCCATATGGCGATTGCGGTGTGGCGCTAGCTCGAATGAAGCCGTTTGTCAAGGCCGAGCCAGAAGTCTGAGAGTGATATAAATCTGTATTTAATCTTCCGCCAATATTCAATTGTCCAGCTGTCATCGGTCCGCCCGGCTTGTAATTGACTCGACGTCCATCAGGAAGGACATGTACGTTTGCGCATTTGGGACCGAATTTGCAATTGCCCTAGACTCGTCAGCTGCATACCTTAAAACCCAACCATAGAAATCACCTTTGCAAAGTATTTGCACACGTTTTCTGTTGTACTCGCCAAGTCATGACTGAATGGACAGGCAGACCCAGCCTGACATGCGCCTTGCCGAAAGAACTTGCATGGAACATGAGAGGTATCTGCGATGGTCAGCAGAGATTAGAATTATCCCAGACAACTCGACTGACTTTGTCGTCCTGGTGGACTTCTTGGACCATCAAATCTACCCATGCCTCCAACTGGTGGGGGTCCACCGCTGTTACCGTTCGCCGCGGTTGGCGGTGGAATATTCAAAGAGCCGGAGCTCATATGTCTGTACTCGGAAGGCATTGCAGTTCCGCCTTGACTGAGCATAAACCGGGAAAGGTTTCGCGATTGATTTCGTTCGAAGCTGGAGATGTCGAGTCCTGCAAATGTCGAGTCCTGTCGATATCGCGACCCCGCCTCGAAGTGGGGGATTGTCGCGTGGGAGGTCGAGGTTGTAACAAGCTCGAGATGGTGTTTTGTTGTAAGATGTTAGGAGGGCAAGATGTAACGAGATTGATTCGTGTCGTATATATCGCTTTTCGGTGGTGGTGAATAAATTATCTCGAGTCCCGTGTCTGGTCTGTCTGAATGTGAATCTAAGAAGGCGGAGCTTCTCGCTTTGAGGCTTCCGTCGCTTCAGTCACCGCCGAGTCTTGCCTTTTCCGCGCTAGCGACCAGGTCTGTGGGTGAAATCTGCAGATGTCGAGCAGCTACCGAATCCACAAACACGTCAGAATCGCAACAACAATGATATCCACCTCGATCGTCTGGGATTTGGACGTCTTTGGAAAAGTGGTGCGCGACGACGACAAGTATATCTTCAATTCAAGGAGGCTGTGGTTCCGCCAAAGATTCGCTGGCTCGTGAAAAGCTGATCCTACCCAACAGGGTGCAGAGGATTTTGCCGGTCCAGATCCCCATACACTATGGCGCAACCCTTACCAATAGCAGGAGCAGATACGACCGTGGACCTAAGCTTTATGCTAGCCAATACCGAATTCTTCGACGATTTCAATTGAGTGCGTCTTTTCGGCCTATGGAAATGGAGATGCGCTTCCGGCGGTTACAGCAATTCGTTCGAGACAGCGATGTTGAGTCCTAGAATCAAACGAAGCGGATGAGGAGCTCGAAAAATAATGTCGAGTCGATATCAATAATCCCATGCAAGCCTACATGGATAGCAGGATGAGGAGTGAGGACGGTCTCGTGATGGCTTCTTGACGAATCATACGCATTACAAAGCCTACGAATCACAACATGCAGACTTGGCAGATGAATGAGATTTCCATAGGATATGGGATTTGCTTTCTTATGAACTCCGACACCTTCGACAATACACTACCACTAGTGTATACATACGAGATCAAGGAGTAAGCATGACATAACGCAATGGTCACGCACAACTGAATTCGATTCGGTGTGATGGGGATTTCTGGAAAGGTTGGTTCGGGGAGCCCTTCCGTATTTCTAGAGGGTGTCCTGTTCTGGATGTCTCAAAGCCAGGTCCGGACACGGCCAAATCTACCGATAATGACTTTGCCATTTTCAAACGCCGATACCTAGATTCGACATTTCGACTGGATACGGGCGAGAACCGTCGGATCACGCCGAATGTTCCCAATGTCCAAATGGCTTACGTCTCGACAAACGCGGTTGCTTTAAATATCCCGATTCACGTACTTGAATCTACCGGCCAAGGATTCAATCCACCGCTTTAACCTTAAATCTATACATCATAGATCCTTGATGGTTTAGTCAACACTACACCTACCCTAAGTCTTTAACACAAAACCAAAACCAAGACTACTTTACAATTCGATCACCTGTCACCAAACCATTTCGATGACTCCAACATGTGAATCTCAGAATTCCATATCCAATGTCTCAATACCACCTCACACCTGGGGCTCAAGCAAACACAGCACAGCCTTAGCCTTACCAACGCCACAAACATGAAATCCGCGTAAGCCACCACGACTACCAACGAGATGGTCATACGCTCATCCTTACTCACAGGAACCAGGCTTTGGAGCTGTCACATGGTGTTGGCCAATAGTTGGGCGTGTCTCAGGTGGTGTTGCACGAGGTCGTTTGGTGGGGTTGGGGTGGTTCGGAGAATAAGGTTGAGGGGTGGGTGATATATGAAGGTGAATAATATACGAAGGTATTGAGGGTGTGGTAGGTGAATTTATTCTTGTAATATACGTTGGCGCTGTGGGCGTGGTAGGTGAATTTCTTTGGTTCGTCTGTCGTTTCTTTATTGGATTTCTGTTGTACGTTCCTGATTAGTACCTTCATTATTTCTTGCAACTTCTATTTTAGACTGGTATGTCACTTTACTAGGTTTCTGCTCAGTCTCTTTACAAGCCATCGTCTATACGCCGCGTTACAGCTCTCATCCTTATACTAGGGTGCAAAGAAGCCGCAACACACTTCTCAGACAACCGTTTTGTTCCCATCTGGGGTTCTGCTCGTAATAAATTTGGATTGTGGGACCATCAGTCGCCTGTAACTTCTAGGCTTTAGTTCCTTGTCGGGGGGATCGTGCTAGAATGACATAATTGGAGAAGGAAGCACTTCATCAATTTTGCCTGCTTTGTGCGATATTCTTAGCATATTGGATTGCTAGAGGCGTGGTTTGGCATCTAGGTATAAATCTATTATGCTGCAATACGAGAAAATCTTTTGATAAACTTTGATTGGTTTTATTTGTCCAGTGTTCCAGCCTTCCAGATCTCAAGGCGGGTTTTGGCAACGCCATTTCATTTAGCTTGTAATCTTTGTATTTCTCTAAGTGATCGTGTGCTTGACAGAATTACTGCTTGCTACAAAAGCGAGCTAGACTGCAAATCCGACTAACCATTCTCAATCCTCTCTTGTAATGGACGGAAATCAATCCAGCATGTGTGAGGAAATTTGTAAAAAGGAAAGTAGATCTTTGAACACCATAATTAGGAAAATATGAGGCCTTGCATTTTTTAGTGTAATGAGTCGTGAGCTGTAAATTACTCTACTCAAGGTGGTTTTGGAGGTGTTTGTGTACTTTTGAAACGTTGAAATGTTAAACTCCATGAAGCCACCATTCAGACGAATCTCATCCCCCAGAGCTCTTCTTATAGTGACAATTAACACTGTAGACAATCAGAAGGCACAAAAGGTGTGACGCTTCTTTTTATAATTAAGTGATTATTGATTATAATGCAAGTTGAAGTGTGTATGCATAGCTATATTTACACCACAATTCGAGTCAAGGCTTTTCTTTGTACCTAAAAAGTGAGCTGAGATAATTTCTAAACCCCGTCTATATCCCCATTATCCTAACATTCTGACCTGTGCGTTTATGTGATAAGTATAACTTCCAACTTCTCTATCACAATTTCTACGCCAAATACTCTGCCACCAGTGGTACATTCTCTGTTGCCAACTTAGCAATATTTTCAACGGCATGTCATTGCGGGGTAGCTGGATCGTACGGAGGAGGATGAAAAAAGTGACGTAAGTAATGAAATACCCCTAGGGGGGCTCTTAGTAGAGTATATATAGAGTAAATGCCGTCCCTATTTCTTTTACATAGGTAGTAATACGTCTAAATTGAGCAGAGCTTGATCGTACACCTTTCATGCCCCTGTATGCCCAGAGAGACTTACCAATGCTCCCATAATATAGATATATACAACCACCAACCCATTTTCACGCCTCCATTAGTCCCTCTTTCGGCGACACCTGCGCCGACCGCTCCAGTTTTTTCCATTTCAATCAATTTGTAGCTAGAACGTCCACTGGGAAAAAGATGAGAACGTAGGTCGAGAGTAACCAAATACTTCTAGTGAAAGCTCTGGGTACCATTTGAATTGAGTAGACTTCTCCCACCCTTTCCTTACACGAGTTGTCGTACACTCAAACCGAGCAGAGATTTTCCATACCCCTCTATGCCGTAAACTCCAAACCATGCACCTATCTCATAATACACATACAACCCCGCTTGATCCCATCCAATGCTCCCACCATATACACATACACCCCTTCCGCCCTCCCTCTTTTCCCACACCCTCTAATCACATCTCCCATCCCTCCACCCAGTCCTCCACCTCTCTTCCCACCTACTACAATCAAACTCCCGCTTCCCCAACTTCCGATTAACCTCATTGTGCGCCTCGCACATCCACTCCCCAAACGCCTGGCGACTCTCCGTCCTCACCCTGTTCCTGGCCATGAAATCCTGGAAGTCCTCCGCGCAGACCCAGCACGGATACAACTTCCCGAAAAGCGACATGAAGGTTTTCGCGTCGGACTGTTGGGTGGGCGAGGGGGCGACCGGGTAGGTGGCGGTGATGGAGTGGAGGAGTGTCCAGGAGGAACGACCGAGGAGTTCGACGTCGGGGGGGCAGTCGTCGGTGGAGGGGGTGGAAGAGGGGGATTTGGTGGGGAAGGAGGAGGAGGAGGGGAGGTGCGAGATGGATTTCGTGCCGCTGCGGAATTGGGAGAGGGTGTTGCATGTTCGACAACTATTCATGTTAGATACGCTTGCGATTTGGACGAGGGCAGCACATACGGTTTCCCATCTTTATCCAATATCACCCCTTTTGCATTTTTCTTCGGCGGTACAGACGCCGCTGTTTTCGTTTCTTCCCGCGTATCATCTGCCATGTTCTATATCCAACCAAATGCTCTTGTTGTGTCTAGAAAAATCCTAGGAATCTGTCGACCAGGCTTTGTAATCCCCCAAAACTAAATGATGCCCCACTTAAACCCCCAATACCCCAGCCCAGCCGTAGCCTTGCATCCCTCGCACGTCACAACCATGACCACCCCAATCCTCCTCCTAAAGACAAAATCCAAACCCCACGATGGCTACGCCGAACTCTTCGCCCAATCCGGGAAATACGAGCCGATCTTCGTGCCGGTGCTCGAGCATAAATTCTTGGATGCGGGACTGAATGTGGTGAGGGGCTTGTTGAGGGAGGGAGGGATAGGTAGAGGGGAGGATGCGAGGTATGGGGGTATGATCTTTACGAGTCAGAGGGCTGTGGAGGCTTTTACGGGGGTTGTTGGGGAAATTGGTGAGTCTTAAATGGCGGAAAGAGAGAGGGATTGGGCTGATGGGGGTAGGTTTGGTGGGGGAGATACTGGGTGATGTACCGATATATACGGTCGGTCCTGCGACGTCGCGGGCGCTGCGGTCGATTCCGAACACCAAGCTTAATATATTTGGAGAAGAGGCGGGGAATGGTGAGGTTTTGGCGGGGTATATATTGGATCATTACGCGCAATGGTATCAACACCGGACTGTAAAACCACCGTTATTGTTTCTAGTCGGAGAGACAAGACGGGATATCATTCCCAAGACGTTGATGAATCCGTCGTTACCACCCGAGAGAAGGATTCAAGTCGATGAGCTAGAAGTGTATGGGACGGGCGTGATGGAGAGTTTTGAGGATGATTTCAGGGAGGTGCTTGCACGGACGGGGGAGGGGAGATGGGTGGTGGTTTTTTCACCGACAGGGTGTGAGGTTTTGTTGAGGCTTCTGAAAGAAAAGAGAGAGGAGGGGACGAGGATTATTACGATAGGACCTACGACGAGGGATTTTTTGAGGGATGAATTTGGGTTTGAGCCGGATGTTTGTGCGGGGAGACCGAGTCCTGAGGGGTTGATGGAGGGGATCGAGGGGTTTGAGGGTGGTGAGGGGAGGGGAAGGTGAGTTACGATGATGACTTTGAGAATTGATTGTGAGGTGATTGTGATCCTATTGTCTCGACGATTCAGAATGAAGATGAAAATCACATCGCAACTTCGACGTATTCACGAGGGAGAAAGCGGTGTACTTAAATCTTCCACAATACCAACACCACGACTCCAACAATACAAAGCTCACAATACGCGAATATTGTGGGAAAACATCAAAACCGCTCGAAGTAACTACTTCTGCCAGCATACTCTCTCAGTCGCGACAGAATCGCATCACAAGCACTTCTCATCGTCGACCACTAAAACCATCTGTACCAACATACTCCTTATGAGCGACAGAAACGCACCATAAACCACGTCCTCCTGGTCACTTCTTTAACTGGCGACAGCACTACTCCGAAAGTAATACAGTCAACAGCATTCAAAATGCCACAACACACCATCCAAATCATCCTCCTCATCGCCCTCCAAAGCGCGCTAATATCCTGCTTCCCTACAAACTTTAATATCATCTCCCACAACGACCCCACCACCCTCCAACTCGCATCCAGAGAAGTCATCACGCCCGAAACACCGAATCACATCAGTGTCCCGTTTATTATCGCTGCTGCGCTGGTCATTATAGCGGCGTTAGCTGTTCTTGGTATTGCGTTCCTATGTGTGAGGGCGAGGGTTCTGAAGGGGCTTGAGAGGAAGGGTGTGCGATAAGGGGTTGATGGGAGTGGTATAGAAGGAGAAGTGGACGAAGAGGAGTGTTTGGTCTGGATGGGCATAGGGAAGACGGGTAGGAAGATTGGATGGGGAGGAGGGGTTTGCAGGATTGATGTGTAGTGGAATGATCTGAGTCGCAGTATGGGTATGCACGGGTATGAATTGTTGTAGGAAGCCAAGATCTTCAACAAATAAAGGGAATAATTTAGGGGAGCTGTGGTGGTGTATTAATACCTTGTACCACTCAGTCGCCATCTTTCAACGTGTACATCAAAAGCGTACGTACAAGATCAAGACGCAAAATTCGAAATTCGAAATCCGAATGCCAACTCGAGTCCCTGCCAAACTATTTCAAGTTCCGAGCTTCAATGGCCTTCATATTTCACAACACTCTCATTTATCTCCAAACACTCCTCATAACCCTCACCACCGCCTCCTCATCCACAACCGTCCACCCAACCTTCTCCCCTCTTCAACCCAGGAAGTGTTCCATCCCAAAACCCCTACTCGACGCCAAACTCGTTGGCATAATTCTCCGATCAACATCCGTCATGATTCTCGTGCTACGTTCCTCCCTCTGGTTCAAAGATCTCGATCCGGGTCGTTGGAAGATCTGCGGGGTAAGAGAGGACTTCAAACTGGGGAATATAAGCAGGAGCGGGGAAGGGTTGGTATTTAGGTGTTAAATTGTTGAGGTTGATTCTTGACTCCGCTAAATCTAACTCGCCTGTTTGATCATTCACAATCGTCACAATGATTTTTTGAAGACTCGAATTGTTGATTGCACTTTGATTAAAGTTACGTATTGTAGTGATTTACGTAAGGAGAATTCATGGAAATTCAATGCTGTTATCGAGCGTGTCAAGCAATAGGTCGAACTGAGACATTGCGTATATAGTAAGCTTTGTAGGTCCGTATATCTAGTCAGTGAAACCTGGTATCTACCGTGGCTATAGATATAGTATGTAATCCGATCACCTAACTATACAAGCCTACCGTCAATTCTTCCTTGGTATTCCGTTATTTTTCCTTGTTATTCAAGCGTTATTATGTATATCATCTAATGATTGGGGATCCTCAAGATGATAATTCAAATTCAGTAGAACCCTTAATGGTATGACGCGAGACTAGAACAATAACGTATAGAGGTTCGAGGGGGCCGGGGGGGGGGGNGGGGGGGGGGGTGGGG